>NC_036875.1:11832452-11926494 GCF_002910315.2 Salvelinus sp. IW2-2015 | reverse complement strand
GAGAGTCATGGTCCAGGCGAGTCAGGTGACGACTGGGTGTAACCAGGGCGGGGGCGGAGGGCTAACAACATTAAGGCTACGCTGAAGATGGTGCTGGCTAAGGCTAAAATGGCGAGTGTAGAGAGTATAGGAATTTTGTTATCCACGTCCGGCAACGATGCTCGATCGTCAGCCGCTCAGCAGCACAATAAGTTGTGACGGCTATGTGTACCTCTCTCCCTAGTTCACGTAGGTCAACACACAGATGCACCTTAGATCATTCCGTCTGCCTCTCCGTGTCGACCGTGATCCATGCCATGACAGTCAGTGACCTCGTACTCCTCGCTTTCACTACACAATGGCTCGTCTACCCTCTTAGCGTCACCATTTCTCCCTCTGCCGCTCTCCCCGCGCTCTCCACGTTCCTAGGGTCTGCAGTCGATAGAGTCTCCTACACCAGTCTCGTACGCTTAGTAGCAGCTATATATCTTCGCTCTCCTCGACCTTTGAGGAGTGACGGACTCCATCCTAGCTGGAGGGGTGCTCTCATCTTATCTGTGAACATAGACAGGGCTCTAACTCCCCTAGCTCCACAATGARATAGGGTGCAGRCCAGGCAGCAKGCTGTTAGCCAGCCTGCCAGCTTAGTGGAGTCTGCCACTAGCACAGTCATTGTAGTCAGCTCAGCTATCCCCATTGAGACRGGGGCTGTGCCTCGATCTAGGTTGGGAAAAACTAAACATGGCGGTGTTCGCCTTAGCAATCTCACTAGGATAAGGACCTCCTCCATTCCTGCCATTATTGAAAGAGATTTTGATATCTCACATCTCAAAATAGGGCTACTTAATGTTAGATCCCTCACTTCCAAGGCAGTGAACTAATCACTGATCATAATCGTGATGCGATTGGCCTGACTGAAACATGGCTTAAGCCTGATAAATTCACTGTGTTAAATGAGGCCTCTCCTCCTGGTTACACTGGTGACCATTGCACATCCCGCAAAGGTGGAGGTGTTGCTAACATTTACGATACCAAATTTCAATTTACAAAAACWAAAATTACTGTGTTTTCGTATTTTGAGCTTCTAGTCATGAAATCTATGCAGCCTACKCAATCACTTTTTATAGCTACTGTTTACAGGCCTCCTGGGCCGTATACAGCATTCCTCACCGAGTTCCCTGAATTCCTATCTGACCTTGTAGTCATGGCAGATAATATTCTAWTTTTTTTATTTAATATTCACATGGAGAAGTCCACAGACCCACTCCAAAAGGCTTTCGGATCCATCATCGACTCAGTGGGTTTTGTCCAACATGTCTCCGGACCTACTCACTGCCACGGTCATACTCTGGACCTAGTTCTGTCCCGCAAAATAAATATTGTGGATCTTAATGTTTTTCCTCATAATCCTGGACTATCGGACCACCATTTTATTACGTTTGCAATCACAAAAAAATGATCTGCTCAGACCCCAACCAAGGATCATCAAAAGCCATGCTATAAATTCTCAGACAACCCAAAGATTCCTAGATGCCCTTCAAGACTCCCTCCACCTACCCAAGGACGTCAGAGTACAACAATCGGTTAAYCACCTAACTGAGGAACTTAATTGGTGCGGCAGGGTAGCCTAGTGGTTAGAGAGTTGGGCTAGTAACCGAAMAGTTGCAAGTTCAAATCCCTGAGCTTACAAGGTATAAATCTGTCGTTCTGCCCCTGAAGAAGGCTGTCATTGTAAATAAGAATTTGTTCTTAACTGACTTGCCTAGTTAAATAAAGGTAAAAAAATAAATATGTATTTTTTTTGCATTGCGTAACACCATAGATGCAGTCGCACCCCTAAAAACAAAAAACATTTGTCATAAGAAACTACCTCCCTGGTATACAGAAAATACCTGAGCTCTGAAGCAAACTTCCAGAAAATTGGAACGGAAATTGTGCTACACCAAACTGGAAGTCTTTCGACTAGCTTGGAAAGACAGTACCGTGCAGTATCGAAGAGCCCTCACTGCTGCTCGATCATTCTATTTTTCCAACTTAGTCTCCTCAATTAAGAACAATCCCAAATTTGTTTTTAATACTGTCGCAAAGCTAACTAAAAAGCAGCATTCCCCAAGAGAGGATGGCTTTCACTTCAGCAGTGAAAAATGAATTAACCTCTTTGACAAAAAGATCATGATCATTAGAAAGCAAATTACAGACTCTTCTTTAAATCTGCGTATTTCTCCAAAGCTCAGTTGTCCTGAGTCTGCACAACACTGCCAGGACCTAGGATCAAAGGAGACACTCAAGTTTTTTAATACTATATCTCTTGACACATTGATGAAAATAGTCATGGCATTTAAACCTTCAAGCTGCATACTGAACCCTATTCCAACTAAACTACTCAAAGAGCTGCTTCCTGTGCTTGGCCCTCCTATGTTGAACATAATAAACAGCTCCCTATCCACCAGATGTGTAACAAACTCACTAAAAGTGGCAGTAATAAAGYCTCTCTTGAAAAAGCCAAACCTTGACCCAGAAAATATAAAAAAACTAAAATCGGCCTATATCACATCTTCCATTCCTCTCTCTCAAAAAAAAAAAAGCTGTTGCGCAGAAACTCACTGCCTTCCAGAAGACAAACAATGTATATGAAATGCTTCAGTCTGGTTTTAGACCCCATCATAGCACTGAGACTGCACTCGTGAAGGTGGTAAATGACCTTTTAATGGCGTCAGACCAAGGCTCTGCATCTGTCCTCATGCTCCTAGACCTTAGTGCTGCTTTTGATACCAATGATCACCACTTTCTTTTGGAGAGATTGGAAACCCAAATTGGTCTACACGGACAAGTTCTGAACTGGTTTCCATCTTATCCGTCAGTCTGTCTCTGTGGATGGTTTGGCCAGTGACAAATCAACTGTATATTTCGGTGTTCCTCAAGGTTCCGTTTTAGGACCACTATTGTTTCCACTATATATTTTACCTCTTGGTGATGTCATTTGGAAACATAATTTTAAGTTTCACTGCTATGCGGACGATACATAGGCGTACATTTCGATGAAACATGGTGAAGCCCCAAAATTGCCGTCCCTGGAAGCCTGTGTTTCAGACATAAGGAAGTGGATGGCAGCAAATGTTTCACTTTTAAACTCGGACAAAACAGAGATGCTAGTTCTAGGTCTTCTGAGATCTTCTGTTGGATCTGACAATTAATCTTCATCTCAAATAAAACTGAAGGACCTCGGCGTTACTCTGGACCCTGATCTCTCTTTTGATGACCATATCATGACTGTTTCAAGGACAGCTTTTTTCCATCTACGAGACATTGCAAAAATCTGAAACTTTCTGTCCAAAAATGATGCATAAAAATGTATCCATGCTTTTGTCACTTCTAAATTAGACTACTGAAATGCTCTACTTCCGGCTACCTGGATGAAGCACTAAATAAACTTCAAGGTTTTACTGCTAACCTACAAAGCATTGCATGGGCTTCCTCCTACCTATCTTTACGATKTGGTACTGCCGTACATACCTACATGTACGCTACGGTCACAAGACGCAGGCCTCCTTATTGTCCCTAGAATTTCTAAGCAAACAGCTGGAGGCAGGGCTTTCTCCCATAGAGCTCAATTTTTATGGAATGGTCTGCCTAGCCATGTGAGAGAAGTCTTTATTGAAGACTCATCTATTCAGTAGGTCCTATGATTGAGTGTAGTCTGGCCCAGGGGTGTGAAGGTGAATGGAAAGGCACTGGAGTGACGGACCGCCCTTGCTGTCTCTGCCTGGCCGGTTCCTCTCTCTCTCCACTGGGATTCTCTGCTTCTAACCCTATTACAGGGGCTGAGTCACTGGCTTACTGGTGCTCTTACATGCCGTCCCTAGGAGGGGTGCWTCACTTGAGTGGGTTGAGTTACTGATGTCATCTTCCTGTCTGGGTTGGTACCCCCCTCGGGTTCGTGCCGTGKGGGAGATCTCGTGGGCTATACTCGGCCTTATCTCAAATCAAATCATAGTTTATTTGTCACGTGCGCCGACTACAACAGGTGTAGACCTTACAGTGAAATGCTTACTTACAGGCTCTAACCAATAGTGCAAAAAGGTATTAGGTGAACAATAAGTAAGTAAAGAAATATAAACAACAGTAAAAAGACAGTGAAAAACTGGGTAGTAAGTTGGTGGTTGAAGATATCCCTCTAGTGGTGTGGGGGCTGTGCTTTGGCAAAGTTGGTGGGGTATATATCCTGCCTGGTTGGCCATGTCCGGAGGTATTGTCAGATGAGGCCATAGTGTCTCCCAACCCCTCCTGTCTCAGCCTCCAGTAATTATGCTGCAATAGTTTATGTGTCGGGGGGCTAGGGTCAGTCTGTTATATCTAGAGTATTTCTCCTGTCTTATCCGGTGTCCTGTGTGAATTTAAGTGTACGCTGTGTATGCTCTCTCTCTCTCTCAGAGGACCTGATCCCTAGGACCATGCCTCAGGACTACCTGGCCTGATGRCTCCWTGCTGTCCCCAGTCCACCTGGYCGTRCTGCTGCTCCAGTTTCAAATGTTCTGCCTGGGGCTATGGAACCCTGACCTGTTCACCGGACGTGCTACCTTGTCTCGGGCCTGCTGTTTTCGACTCTCTCGCTCTCTCTACCGTACCTGCTGTCTCTAACTCTGAATGATCAGCTATGAAAAGCCAACTGACATTTACTCCTGAGGTATTGACCTGTTGCACCCTCAACCACTGTGATTATTATTATTTGACCCTGCTGGTCATCTATGAACCTTTGAACATCTTGGCCATGTACTGTTATAATCTCCACCCAGCACAGCCAGAAGAGGACTGGCCACTCCTCAGAGCCTGGTTCCTCCCTAGGTTTCTTCCTAGATTCCTGCCTTTCTAGAGAGTTTTTCCTAGCCACCATGCTTCTACATCTGCATTGCTTGCTGTTTGTGGGTTTTAGGCTGGGTTTCTGTATAGAACTTTGTGACATCGGCTGATGTAAAAAGGGCTTTATAAATACATTTGATTCTATTGCATATCTGGGTAACAATATTACATATTGTGCAGCATGTTTGTTGTGTTACATAGATTAAGTAGTATTGTAATGCTATTAGGGAACTATATTGGGGACATAATAGAGTGATAACTGTCCATACACTACAAGTGCTATGTTTAACCGCTTAGGGAGTTTCCACAAAGGGGGGCAGGGAATCCTCTCCACCTTCTTCCTCCACTCTGCATGATTCCACAAGCTATTCCGTGAACCACCTATTGATTCTTTGGATAGGGTCATGGACCTTCATTTACCAAACAAGGACTCCCAAGAGGAAGCTTGTTGGGAAAGGGGAAGGTCGAAGCCCAAATTATGTCCCCTCTATCAACAGCCAGTGAAATGCAAATAACATCTTTGTTTTGACTGAGCTGTTAACTACAACTTCACAGARCGACTGAGCTGTCAGTTCGAAGCGCAGTTCAAGATAGTTGAGTTTATATAGTTTATTCCAATGTTACTCTTGCACATCACACTCTCACTTAAAGCCTGGGGAAACCAACYCCATAGAGCTGCATTAGAGTGGGAAACAACACACAGGGATTTGTATCTGCAAGTAAAGGTTCTCAGCAGTGCTCCCCATTGATACAGTTGAAGTCGGACGTTTACATACACTTAGGTTGGAGTCATTAAAACTCATTTTTCAACCACTCCACAAATGTCTTTTTAACAAACTAGAGTTTTGGCAAGTTGGTTAGGACATCTACTTTGTGCATGACACAAGTAATTTTCCAACAATTGTTTATTTCACTCATAATTCACTGTATCACAATTCCAGTGGGTCAGAAGTTTACATACAGTAAGTTGACTGTGCCTTTAAACAGCTTAGAAAATTCCAGAAAATTATGTCATGGCTTTAGAAGCTTCTGATAGGCTAATTGACATCATTTGAGTCAATTGGAGGTGTATCCGTGGATGTATTTCAAGGCCTACGTTCAAACTCACTGCCTCTTTGCTTGACATCATGGGACAATCAAAAGAAATCAGCCAAGACCTTAGAAAAAAATGCCTGAAGGTACCACGTTCATCTGTACAAACAATAGTAAGCAATTATAAACACCATGGGACCACGCAGCCGTCATAGCGCTCAGGAAGGAGATGCGTTCTGTCTCCTAGAGATGAACGTACCTCGGTGCAAAAAGTGCAAATCAATCCCAGAACAACAGCAACGGACCTTGTGAAGATGCTGGAGGAAACAAGTACAAAATTATCTATATCCACAGTAAAACGAGAACTATATCGACATAACCTGAAAGGCCGCTCAGCAAGGAAGAAGTCACTGCTCCAAAACCGCCATAAAAAAGCCAGACTACAGTTTGAAACTGCACATGGGGACAAAGATCGTATTTTTTTGAGAAATGTCCTCTGGTTTGATGAAACAAAAATTGAACTTTTGGCCATAATGATCATCGTTATGTTTGGAGGAAAAAGGGGGAGGCTTGCAAGCCGAAAAACACCATCCCAACCGTGAAGCACGGGGGTGGCAGCATCATGTTGTGGGAGTGCTTTGCTGCAGGAGGGACTGGTGCACTTCAAAATAGATGGCATCACGTGGAGGGAAAATTATATGGATATAYTGAAGCAACATCTCAAGACATCAGTAAGGAAGTTAAAGCTTGGTCGAAAATGGGTCTTCCAAATGGACAATGACCCCAAGCATACTTCCAAAGTTGTGGCAAAATGGCTTAAGGACAACAAAGTCAAGGTATTGGAGTGGCCATCACAAAGCCCTGACCTCAATTCCATAGAAAATTTGTGGGCAGAACTGAAAAAGTGTGTGCGAGCAAGGAGGCCTACAAACCTGACTCAGTTACACCAGCTCTGTCAGGAGGAATGGGCCAAAATTCACCCATTTTATTGTGGGAAGCTTGTGGAAGGCTACCTGAAACATTTGACCCAAGCTAAACAATTTAAAGGCAATGCTACCAAATACTAATTGAGTGTATGTAAACTTCTGATCCGCTGGCAATGTGATGAACGAAATAAAAGCTGAAATAAATAATTCTCTCTACTATTATTCTGACATTTCACATTCTTAAAATAAAGTGGTGATCCTAACTGACCTAAGACAGGGATTTTTTACCAGGATTAAATGTCAGGAATTGTGAAAAACTGAGTTTAAATGCATTTGGCTAAGGTGTATGTAAACTTCTGACTTCAACTGTAGTTGTAAAATTTGGCAAGTCACTGAAGGGTAACATCGGCATTCACACGCAGCACTCCAGCCTTTGCGTACAAAGTCTAGATGACACATGAAAACAAGCTGCTCATTTCTGAAGGAGAAAATGKATATATATTTTAAAGTACTTATAGATAAGCACCTTATTCCCCYGTTATAATGATTACCCAACAGCTTCTGATCTAGATAAACTAATAGGGAACAWTTAAGCAATTAGACACAAGCAAGGCTGGACTTTGTTACCTTAGAGTCCACAAGACAAAAAGTCAAAAGTGCTACTGGTAGTTGAGAACTTTGACAGTCATGGAACTTGCCTGACGACTCATCCTGAATTTAATTTCGCGGCTGTATCGATCGCTCCATACATCAGTCTGAACCCGCTAACCTAGAAGTAGTTTGTGCTGACGTAAAAATTACGTGATTCATGATTCGTGTAGGCCGGCTCTGGCCCAGCGCATCGGTTTCTTGAACCAAACAGAATGGTTTGAATGTGTTCACATTCTAGAAGTCCTCGGGKAGGAAGCAAATCCAGACTCAYCGTGGAGAAGAAACGTTAGTGGGCGTGGCGTTTGGCCGGAGCGATGTGGATGGGTAGCCAGGCAAAGACGGAACTGCCAACAAGTTACACTTAGGRGAAAGGAGACTCATTTTCCAAGTACAACAAGATTTGAAAAGGTTCAATGCATCGGAAATTAACTTTTTAGGACACATTATCAAAAAATAACATTGCAAATCTACTGCCCTCTGTTCCTCTAAAACAGAAACCCCCAGGTTATAGCATCAAGTTAGCTGAGCTACTAAGTACATGGAGAGCCATCATATTCCTATCCATGTCAAGAAGTCTAAGACAGTAGGATTGGTTACAGACTAGGGCTAGGAGGGCTGGCAATATTTACGGCGTGTCCTTAAAAACAAGCGGAAAAGTGACAATTTCATGCAGCGCTAATGGGAAGTTTTAAGACCCACAAAAAGTAGTAACGCAGTTGATAATGGCAGGGATTTTGAGAGCAGAAGTGCAGCTTATCCATTCATGACACACAGTGCCCATGGAATGAGAGATGTGCCTTTTGTGCCGGTGAATCTCGTATTTAGAAACATTCAAAAAACAATTGGTTTCCCCCCCATTTAATTTAATTTGATTCAAAACCAACCATAGCCTACCCTCCCCTTAATCATGGCTGGTTTAGCAGCATAGCATATAGTGTGTCTTTTTATTTTGACCATTAGCCAAAAGAAGCCTATGAATAAAGKGGTTTTAAAATGTTCTACTGAGAATGCTTTAAATATTTTGGAGCTTTTTGCCCTCATGCTTTTTCATTACTCACAATCCACATCCCTGCATTTTGCTTGTTCACGTAGGCTATCCATCCCCCTTTTGGAAGAGCACCCCTCATCCGATTACCAAAGACACACTCCTCAAATACTATTCAGTCCTCCTATAATTTTGGGGAGAATCTGCCACACACATAGGCAACGATAATTGACAGGAGCCTAGTATTTAGTACAGACGTGCAAATGTTATGTGCAAAGACATTTAAGCCTACGCGTGCACACAATGCCATGAAATTACTATATATATATATATATATATATATATATATATATATATAGTATATATAATATATATATATATAATATCTACTTAGAAATATTGTTGTTGGTTGTTTTTCGTTTAATTAAAAACCAAACTTCCCTGGCTTCGAATGCAATTCCATCTGTTACTTCTGCAGAAGTGCAAATACATTATGATCTGTAAGATKGTTCTATGATGTTTATAAAACATGATTTTATAAACCMAAGTTTTTAATGTGCGTAAAACCCTCCATAGTCTAAGTTGMCTTGTCTGTATTATACRCCCACAGGGAGCAATTATGGTGCCWGTAACTGTATCTAGACATAGCCTAAATAAAACAAGTTGTTGTTAAGTTATTTTTTTTAGGCATTATCAATAGCCTWGTGAATTTAATCTTGCTTATGTCCATATCCAGACTGCAATTTACAGTAGGGCTAGCCCCTATATCAGTGCGAATGCTATACTGTAGCYTATGTTTAACTATGTATTTCCACACTGAACCAATGCAATTAGAAGACTGTGGACTGCAAACATGTTCAACATATTTAGCAAATATGGGGCAGGCTATTTAACGAAGGAGGCTATAAGGGACTAACTTTCAAATTKGAGTTGATGACAAAGCAATACATAAAATACCGTAAATACACAACATGAAGCAACCACATATTTAGCCATGGAGCACGTTCTGTTTGGCYAGTGAGGGGCCAAGCCTTCACACACCCACGAGTTGTTTATTCTCCAAAACCCAGCCCTTTCACGGCATCGCCAGCTACTACGCCCATAATTCCAATTGTGAAAATAGTTCAAATATTTCTGACACACCCCTGAACCTATAACGCTACCACCAGCGCTACGATTTACAATTGCGCTAGGCCTGTTAAAATAGAGCCCAACGTGTAAATTATTAGTGGTGGCCAAACTGTGGTTGTATCCCGTGACCTTGCTGACCTTTTTCCCCAAATGTTGTGTGATGCTGACCCTACAGCTGTGCACTCAAAGTCCCCAGAACCACTGCAGCTGTTCTAACTGTGTCTGTTTACCTACACCAACACTTGGCACTGGTCTAGAGTTGGCTTGTTACACCAGCCAGGCCATAACAACATTTGGCAAAAGTGTGTGGTTTTTCAAACCACCAGGGCCTGAGCTCCTCTATCACTGCTAATAAATCAGTGTCTCAGTCTCTACCCAGGAGATTATAACCTGCCTTTGAGCTTTACTGGGACACAGCCAACTGCCAGGCTTCTGAGAAATTCCAAGCTTCTGTTTTTCCATCAAAGATCATGAAATGTAAACCTCCTGTGCTAGTTCCAGGCCCTGGATCTCCTGCCCTGTAGGGCCCCGAGTTGGCTGTCACTCTAGGTCTGCAGTCCCTGCTCCTAGCCAGTTCGCAGCCCCCAACCTCAGCCGGTGCACAGCCACCTGTCCTAGCGCTAAGCTCCCAGTTCCCTGCTTAGCTAGGCTTGCAGTCCTCTGTCTTAGTAGTAGGCCCTGAGTTTCCTGCCCGGCTAGGCCCCTAGCCTAGTGACCTGGGGGAACCACTGTTCACTGACCCATGGGCCTGCTGTCTCCAGTTCTGGGAGGCAGCCCCACCTCCTGCACTGGAAGACCCTTGGCCCTCACACCTGGGAAATCACCTGACCTCATCTCTGGGGCCCAGCMTGCCCCTGCCTTCAGATCTCTGATGAGCCTCGCCCAAAGGTCTCCACCTGCTCCACCATGGGAGCCATCATCTTCAGCAGTAGGGAGAAGTCACTAACTCAGTGCCCAGGAATGGGCCCCAGTGGCCTTCAACCAGCTGAGCTAGAGGATCTTCCACCACCCCGTGGCATCCCATGGGATGACCAGACACTGTTCCTGCGACGTTGTGCAACCTCCTCGTAGGGTGGCCCCTACGCCCTTACGTGCCCCAAAGCCAGCACCCTCCTGGCCCCCATGGTCCTCTAAAGTGACACTTGCTATCAGCTGCCCCTCTAGTTTGGCCAGATGCACAGTAGGACTGGACCCCACTTTGTCTGGTCCCTTAGCTGCTCTGACCCTCTGCCCTGGCTGTCCTGCTGGATAGGAGAAGGCACTTAAAGACTATGCCCCACATTGAGGCATTTCCGAAGTTGTTTGGATTTCCGTAAGAAACCCAGGGGCGGCTGTAAAAAAGGCCATTCCTTTCAGCCAATCAGCAGGTTTGAATGGTCATTTGGACTCTGGCTCCACCCACTGTAGCTCAGTGTTTTTTAGTCTTCGACAGAAGATGCCAGTCTGGCTGGCGACCGAGTTTTCAGTGTTCATTTTAGAAGTGTTGTGTGTGCATTGACAATGTAAGTTGGGGCTTTATATTGTTGGGGATTGTTTATGATGATTACTGCATGCTACTGAAACCTGAATAATGTTGGTTATCTTGTTACATCTATAACGTAGTTGTTCTGTCGCCAGTTGGTATCATTGTTTACCTGTTTAACTAATACATATCGTCAGTACAGAATTGCCAGTTAATATGACTTTTACATGGCTGTATTTACTCTATATGACCAAAAGTATGTGGACACCTGCTCGTCGAACATCTCATTCCAAAATCATGGGCATTAATATGGAGTTGGTCCCCCGCTTGTTGCTATAATAGCCTCCATTCTTCTGGGAAGCCTTTCCACTAGATGTTGGAACATTGCTGCGGGGACTTGCTTCCATTCAGCCACAAGAGCATTAGTAAGGTCACGCACTGATGTTGGGCGATTAGGCCTGGCTCGCAGTCAGGGTTCCAATTCATCCCAAAGGTGTTCGATGGGGTAGAAGTCAGGGCTCTGTGCAGATCAGTCAAGTTCTTCCACACCRATCTTGACAAACCATTTCTGTATGAACCTCGCTTTGTGCACGTGGGCATTGTCATGCTGAAACAGGAAAGGGCCTTTCCCAAACTGTTGCCACAAAGTTGGAAGCACAGAATCGTCTCGAATGTCATTGCATGCTGTAGCATTAACATTTCCCTTCACTGGAGCTAAGGGGCCTAGCCCGAACCATGAAAAACAGCTCCAGACCATTATTCCTCCTCCACCAAACTTTACATTTGACACTATGCATTCAGGCAGGTAGCGTTCTCCTGGCATATGCCAAACTCAGATTCATCCGCTGGACTACCAGATGGTGAAGCGTGATTTATCACTCCAGAGAACGTGTTTCCACTGCTCCAGAGTCCAATGGCGGCGAGCTTTACACCACTCCAGCCCACGCTTGGCATTGATGATCTTAGGCTTGTGTGTGGCTGCTCGGCCATGGAAATCCATTTCATTAAGCTCCTGATGAACAGTAGTTATTGTGCTGATGTTGCTTCCAGAGGCAGTTTGGAACGCGGTACAGACCATTTTTACACGCTACGTGCTTCAGCACTCTGCAGTCCCATTCTGTGAGCTTATGTGGCCTACCACTTCATGGCTGAGCCGTTGTTGCTTCTAGACATTTCCACTTCACAATAACAGCACTTAGAGTTGACCAGGGCAGCTCTAGCAGGGCAGAAATTTTACTTACTGACTTGTTGGAAAGGTGGCATCATATGACGGTGCCACRTTGTAAGGCCATTCTACTGCCAATGTTTGTCTATGAAGATTGCATGGATGTGTGCTCGATTTTATACAGCTGACAGCAATGAGTGTGGCTGAAATAGCCGAATGCACTAATTTGAATGGGTGTCCACATACTTTTGTATATATAGTGTATTATCATGAGTATGTTGTGCATGTTACTATTACTGGAAGATAATGTGTTATATGCCAGATAAAGTTAGTAAATTAGTAGAAGACTCTAAACGGCCTGGTGCACTCTGCATGCACACTTGATTTATGGCCTATCAGATAAGATCTCTAGCTGGCCAGAGAGAGAGGGCCATCAATTCTGACTGGCAGCAGTAATTAGCCTCTCTSTCTGCCAAGATGTTGACATCTCATCTTTAGTTGTGTGAATTGGTGTCTGCAATGATAATGATAGGCTATGTAGTCTACAGTCAGTAACGGTGTGTGGGTAAAATCACTTGGGAAGCCAAGTCCCCCAAAAAAAGCTATTTTTCAACCTGTTGTGATAATTGCGTTGTTTGCTCTATAACCTGTTAGTTCATAAGCCTTGCGGAYGTGATATACTGTATAGGCCTAAGGCAGAGAAAATAATTAGAATAAATTCAACCACACCTTTGTTTCATCACAAAACCGGAGAGCAACCTTTGTCCGGTGAAGTCAAAATCAAATSAAATTKTATTTGTCACATGCGTCGAAAATGCAGTTAAGAAAATAGAGTTAAGAAAATATGTACTAAATTAACTAAAGTWAAAAAAATAAGTACAAAAATAAGTAACAATAATGAGGCTATATACAGAGGGTACGGGTACCGAGTCAATGTGCTGGGGTACAGGTTAGTCAAGGTAATTTGTACATGTAGGTAGGGGTAAAGTGACTATGAATAGATAATAAACAGCSAGTAGCAGCAGTGTAAAAACAAAGGGGGGGTGTCAATGCAAATAGTCCGGGTGGTCATTTGATCAATTGTTCAGCAGTCTTATGGCTTGGGGGTAGAAGCTGTTAAGGAGCCTTTTGGACCTGAACTTGGCGCTCCGGTACCGTTTCCGTGCAGTAGCAGAGAGAACAGTCTATGACTTAGGTGACTGGAGTCTTTGACATTTTTGGGGGACTTCCTCTGACAAGTATATAGGTCCTGGATGGCAGGAAGCTTTGCCCCAGTGATGTACAGGGCTGTACGCACTACCCTCTGTAGCGCGTTACGATGGGAATGCCGATGCTCTCGATGGATCTGGGGACCCATGCCAAATCTTTTCAGTCTCCTGAGGGGGGAAAGGCGTTGTCGTGGTCTCTTAATGATTTTCTTGGTGTGTTTGGACCATGATAGTTTGTTTGTTGGTGAAAGCATATTGCATGTAACAAACATGACCTACAGCATGGTCAAGCAAGTTAATGTTTCCAACATTTTAGAACCACGGAGAGTTACCGCAAGTCGCAAARAAMACAGGAGCTGCCTACACTATTCCAACACCATTTCAACATCATCAAATCACCTATGCTTAGTCTGATACAGTGACAACTAAAATATTCCAAAWACAATTTAGTCCAATCAACTTAAGCTAAATATGATGTGGCTGTCCATGGTTCTGATGTGTGTGTATTTGTGTAAGTAGAAAAAACATGTTGACTCACTCTACTTGTAGAGAAAAGCCAACGCCATCCTCCTCTCTTTCGTGTTGACGAAACAGTCTTTGACTCTGTCATACAGTGCACGCTTTTAGTTTTTGTTGTCCTAGGCTACCTGGCTAAAATGCTTGCTCGCTAGCCTAACTTCCTATCATGGGCAATGTTAGCTAGTTAACATTAGCCTTCTACATCTAGCTACATATTGAACTTCCATCATCTCAGTCCAGGGGTGCTATGTATAAATTTACGGTTGGATCGCCGTTATAATCATTGGCCAGTAAGGAGTATTAAGTAAAACCACAAGTCCAAATCCCTATCTCCATCCATAGCTAATTTAGGAAAGGGCCAATCTTAGCTAGCTAGCTAGCCACCAGAGGACAACAACACAAGGTCCAATGTATACAGAACGGTGCATTTATGATGTGTGTGTGTGTGTGTGTGCAACTCTGTGGTGGTGACCAAGAGCCAGTAAAACTCTGAATATGGACACATCTGCCTGGTTTTTGCCAGACCGCCTGTAGTGGGCAGATCTAAGTCAATCAGCACATAGCGGGTAAGGGCTCAGAAGTCAACTGCTCAGATGTGCTCCAGCTAGCCATTTTTTTTCAATAGTAAATACCTCTTACCTACAGGGTGTTGGATGAACTTAGACTTGATGGATTGTTAATGATCTAATATATGCAATGATTGGGCTGCCATGTTTTTAAATGGTGCACAATGCACTGTACTTACACAGATGTTTGACAGTTAAAATCCCAGTGGGTTCTGTCTGGACCACTGCCCTTAGCACTCCTGTTCTAAACCAATAACTAACCTTGACTCATGTCACACGTAGCCACTCTCACTGTTGGGAAAACAACAGGTCACAGATCATTGCTCTTTTCACGGGAATAAATCTCAACTATCAAAGAATGGATCACAGCTTCATAGTGAAAACCATGGTCACACCACTGAAGRTACCAGAGTTGTTATTTAGTAGAATGACAACCGTTTGTTTTGTAGATCAGGGTTTATAACCATGTTATGAACTCATTCAATAAGTGCACAAGGCTGGAGTCATTGGTGAAAGGAAATATTGACAGTAAGAACCCCAGACAAAGTACACTGAACAAAAATATAAACACAACATGTGAAGTGTTGGCCCCAGAAAGATCCCAGAAATGTTCCATACGCACTAAAAGCTTATTTCTCTCAAATGTTGTGCACACATTTGTTTACATCCCTGTTAGTGAGCATTTCTCATTTGCCAAGATAATCCATCCACCTGACAGGTGKTGCATATCAAGAAGCTGATTAAACAGCATGATCATTACACAGGTGCACCTTGTGCTGGGGAAAGAAAAGGCCAAATGTACAGTTTTGTCACACAATACAATGCCACAGATGTCTCAAGTTTGAGGGAGTGTGCAATTGGCTGGCTGACTGCAGGAATGTCCACCAGAGTTGTTKCCAGAAAATTGAATGTTAATATATCTACCATAAGCCACCTCCACCTTTGTTTTAAAGAATTTGGCAGTACATCCAACCGGTCTCACAACCGCAGACCACATGTATGGCGTTGTGTGGGTGAACGGTTTGCTGATGTCAACGTTGTGAACAGAGTTACCCATGGTGGCGGTGGGGTTATGGTATGGGMAGGCGTAAACTACGGACAATGAACACAATTGCATTTTATCGATGGCAATTTGAATGCACAAAAATACTGCGATGAGATCCTGAGGCCCACTTTTTTCAWGGTATCTGTAAACCAACAGATGCATATCTGTTCTCCCAGTCATGTGAAATCCACAGATTAGGGCCTAATGAATTTATTTCAATTGACTGATTTCCTCATATGAACTGTAACTCAGTAAAAYCTTTGAAATTGTTGCATGTTGCGTTTATATTTTTGTTCAGTATAATACTGTTTGACCACTTGACACWGCAAAAAGGCTTCTGAAATGACAACAGTAATATTATACTTTTTAAATAACAGCTAGGCATGCATTACAGTGTCCAATACTGTGAAAAGGGGTTTGATAGATATCCCTTGAGTAGTCACTTGTTACTGGGGATTTAGAGTCACTTTCTTTTGAACAAATTCAATTGACATGCAAGATTTCTCGAGTGACAAAGCTTGTTACCTCTGGTTTTCCATTGTTAACTTGTAGCAAGGTCTCTRTCAAAGGGCATTCTTAAACACACAATGCCTGGCCCCACGCTCTACTGAATATAAATCCTCACTGTGCTCTTACTACAGCGCATTCAACATGTAGGTCTACAAAACATTGGGAGTAAAARTCTTCAAAATTCCTTAACGTAATTTCTACAAGTATTTAAAATCTGACAACGAATCTGTCATTATTCCCATGTAGGAAAAGCAATGGATAATTTAGCTACATAAAGTTGCTTTTAAWTAGGAAAAGTTCTCAACAAAACGTATTAGTTTTAAATGTACATATTCACCTCCGTCGACAAGAAAACGGTCCCATAAGAATTTGGCCAATGAACCTGCTACCATGCTTCGAGTGATGGATGATCCAACTATGCGTAAAGTGGAGACGTAAAAGAAGTAGCTAACCAACCCAAAATAAGTGCAATAAATGCAACAGAATTTATACGGCAACAACAACACAAACAAAACAAAAATCTTACATTGTTTTATCTGAAGGATTAAGTTGCCGGTGCATGGCTAGAGAGAATCCAAATAAACTGCCCGGTTCTCCGTCTTTCCTCAGGACATTCAAGGTATCCAGGTTGAAGCCTGATATATGGGTCCATTCTAGCAAACAAATAAGTGCCACATGAATTGGAAAATATATTYTCGGGTGCACCATTGCGTTAGCACCTAAGGGTACCACTATARTTCAATGCTGTGCTGGTTGTTCCACTACCCCTCGCTCAGGATTCGCTGCTGAATTCCATGACCTGCTGAATGCTTCTGTTGTTATCCCGGGTTTACGGATTAGTAATCGTGCACTACAGCGCGCCTCCTCTGCTCCCTCCGCCCTTTACGTCACCACACAAATCCCTAACAGTTTTCTAACTTTGGGGKTTGATTTGACCTCCAGTCTCTGCCCATTTCAGTTGTCTTCATTCATTCCAGTTCACATTAGAGTTAACATTTGATAAAATATACATGGTGTCATTAAATTAAATCAAAGTACACTGTAGCCAATATTGRTCAGAAATGGCTATTTGGTAACCAGACTGGACTGAGAGGTGCATTAAGTCTATTCATCAACATGTACAGTATATTTATCAATAATCACACTCTTATGGCCAGACATTATCATCAAAAGAGGCCCATGTGTCTTAGGGCATCTAGCTAATTTTACATTTAAGTCATTTAGCAGACGCTCTTATCCAGAGCGACTTACAAATTGGAAAGTTCATACATATTCATCCTGGTCCCCCCGTGGGGAATGAACCCACAACCCTGGCGTTGCAAGCGCCATGCTCTACCAACTGAGCCACACGGGACCGTTAATAATGTACGAGTGGCCAGGGCTTTTAGTCTTTGCAGACAGTAAATGTAATGGTTGGACGCGGATGGACAGTAGGTCAAATGTGAAGCTAATCAATTGGACAAATGAACCTCCCAAATCCAGGTGGACAAAGAGGTAGGTAGGATTGGCACTGACTCGACACTCTGCCTCAAGCCTTTTGTGTTCRTTAAGCTGCAGGGAATGGAGCCTCTCAAATTCAAGCTCCATAAGAAAACATGAAGAGTCAGGGAACGTCTTGTGTCACACTAGTTTGCCAAGTTGATTAAAATGTTTAAAGCTTCTTAAAACAAGGAATATTTTTGAAAGACAATGGTCAATTTGATAGGCTCCTTAATCATTCATCCAAAAAAKAATGGCTTCTGAAATATGTATGACCATTCTGACTAATAACACCTGGTGGACACACTGTTCATGAATTAGTCATGATTCCTAAATGTGGTCTCTGCATTTACGTCACAATTGTRGGAAGGTCTTCAGGAAATGGCATCCTCCTCTCCAAGCTCCTTGGAACATCCCTTTACAGGAAGAACCCAGCCCATGTGCCAGCCATGCCCTGCTATCTTCTCAAGACATATTGGGAGCTTAAAACGAATGGATGAGCCACTCAGAGCCACTGTAAGACAGCGCTGAGAACACATTTAACTCTTAACTGTCTGTCAAGGCAGCCACATTTCAAGTTTTAATGTCACATGCACAAGTACAGTGAAATGCATCTCTTGCAATCTCTAAACCAACAATACAATGATCAATATGAATGTAGTACTAAAAATAACATAAGGTAGAACAAAAACATACAAGAAATTAAAGCTACACTGAACAAAATATAAACGCAACATGTAAAGTGTTGGTCCCATGTTTCATAAACTGTAATATAAGACTCCAGAAATGTTCCATACGCACAAAAAGCTTATTTCTCTCAAATCTTTTGCACACATTTGTTTACATACCTGTTAGTGAGCATTTCTCCTTTACCAACGTAATCCATCCACCTGACAAGTGTGGCATTACACAGGTGCACCTTGTGCTGGGGACAATAAAAAGGCCACTCTAAAATGTGCAGTTTTGTCACACAAGACAAAGCCACAGATGTCWYAAGTTTTGAGGGAGTGTGCAATTGGCATGCTGTCTGTAGGAATGTCCACCAGAGCTGTTGCCAAAGATTTTAATGTTCATTTCTTTACCACAAGCCACCTCCAACGTTGTTTTAGAGAATTTGGCAGTACGTCCAACCAGCCTCACAACCGCAGACCACGTGTAACCACGCCAGCCCAGGACCTCCACATCCGGTTTTCTCACCTGTGGGATCGTCTGAGACCAGCCACCCGGACAGCTGATGAAACTGTGGGTTTGCAAATTTCTGCACAAACTGTAGGAAACCGTCTCAGGGAAGCTCATCTGTGTGCTCCTCGTCCTCACCAGGGTCTTGACCTGACAGCAGTTCGACGTCATAGCCGACTTCAGAAGGAAAATGSTTACCTTCGATRGCCACTGGCACACTGGCACACTGGAGAAGTGCGCTCTTCACAGATGAATCCCGGTTTCAACTGTACCAGGCAGATGGCAGACAGTGTTTATGGCATTGTGTGGGTGAGCGGTTTGCTGATACCCACGCTGTGAACAGAGTGCCCCATGGTGGCGGTGGGGTTACGCCAATATCGAGTAACTTCGCACAGCCATTGAAGAGGAGTGGGACACACTTTCCACAGGCCACAATCAACAGCCTAATCAACTCTATGCGAAGGAGATGTGTCGGGCTGCATAAGGCCAATGGTTGTCATACCAGATACCGACTGATTTTCTGATTCACACCCTTACCTTTTTTTTAAGGTATCTGTGACCAACAGGTGCATATCTGTATTCCCAGTCATGTGAAATCTATAGATTAGAGCCTAATTTATTTATTTCAATTGACTGATTTCCTTATATGAACTGTAACTCAGTAAAATCTTTTAAATTGTTGCATGTTGCAGTTATATTTTTGTTCAGTATATCTACAGGGTCAGTTCCAATACCATATTTATAATGTGCAGAATACTGGAGTGATAGAGGTAGATATGTATCGGGGTAAGGTGACTAGGCATCGGGATGTATGATAAACGGAGTAGCAGCAGCGTAAATTAAGATTGTATGTGAGTGTGTGTGTGTGTAGAGTCAGTATAAATGTGTGTGCATGTACTGTGTGTGTTGGAGTGTCAGTGTGCGTGTGTGTGTGTAGAGTCCTGTGAGAATGCATAAAGACAGCAAAAATACAAATAA
Source organism: Salvelinus sp. IW2-2015 (assembly GCF_002910315.2). Taxonomy (NCBI): domain Eukaryota; kingdom Metazoa; phylum Chordata; class Actinopteri; order Salmoniformes; family Salmonidae; genus Salvelinus; species Salvelinus sp. IW2-2015. The sequence goes on along the minus strand of NC_036875.1, from coordinate 11,906,822 downwards.
ATACAAGGGTAAATTCAGATAGTCCGTGTAGCCATTTTGTTAGCTATTTAGTAGTTTTGTGGCTTGGGGATAAAAACTGTTCAAGAGCCTGTTGGTGTCAGACTTGATGCACCGGTACCTCTTGCCGTGCGGAAGCAGAGAGAACAGTCTATGGCTTGGGTGGCTGGAGTCTTTAACGATTTTCCGGACCTTCATTTCATATAGAGGTCCTGGGTGGCAGGGAGCTTGGCCCCAGTGATGTACTAGGCTATCCGCACCACCCTCTGTAGTGCTATGCGATCGAGGGCAGTACAGTTGCCATACCAAGCAATGATGCAGACAGTCAAGATCCTCTCAATGGTGCAGCTGTATAACTTTTTAAGGATTTGAGGGCCCATGCTAAACTTTTTMAACCTCCTGAACGTCTGTGTGTGGACCATTTTAAGGCAGTGATCTGGACCCCGAGAAACTTGAAGCTCTCGACCTGCTCCACTGCAGCCCCGTTGATATGGATGAGGGCATGCTCGCCGCCCTATTTCCTGTAGTCCACGATCAGCTCCTTTGTCTTACTGAGGTTAAGGGAGATGKTGTTGTCCCAGCACCACACTGCCAGGTCACTGGCCTCCTCCCTGCAGGGTGTCTCATCGTCGCTAGTGATCAGGCCTACGATTGTTGTGTCGTCAGCAAACTTGATGATGGTGTTGGAGTTGTGTGGGGCCATGCGGTCATGGTTGAACAGACAGTACAGGAGGGGACTAAGCATACATCCCTGTAGGGCCCCCGTGTTGAGGGTCAGCGTGGGGTYGGCCCGTCAGGAAGTCCAGTATTGAGTTGCAGAGGSAGGTGTTCAGTCCCAATATCCTAAGCTTGGTGACGAGCTTGGAGGGGACAATGGTGTTGGGGAAGTATGCACATTGGAGTGAGTCTGGGATGTCTGGGATGATGGAGTTGATGCGTGCCATAACCAGCCTTTCAAAGCACTTTATGATTACAGATGTGAGCACTATAGGGCAGTGTTCATTGTGGCATAAAGCCTCAAAGTGGGAACAGGAATGATGGTAGTCATCTTAAAATGTGGGGATTTACAGACTGGGACAAGGAGGTTGAAAATCGATGTGAATATGCCTGCCAGCTGATCTGCCCTATGCGACGGGTATAGGAGCTTGTGTAATATGATTCCACCTTATTCCTATATTGGCCTTTTGCTCGTTTAATGACTCTGCTGCGGTCGTAGCGGGACTTCATGTACTTGTTCCTGTCCTCAGCTATAGCCTCAGAATTGTCAGCGATAGCACTGTGTGTGGTAGCCCTGTCCTTTCGTTTAGCACCAACCTCTGTGTTAATCCAGGGCTTTTGATTGGGAAAGCAGCAAACCTTCACTGTGGGGAGATGCATTTGATGCTGATGCATTTCCTTATGAAGTCGGTGATAGAGGTGGTTAGCTCGTTGATGTTATTGGCGGAGTCTCKGAACATATTCCAATCAGCGCTAGCAAAGCAGTCCTGTAGCATAATCTCTGATACTGATGACCATTTCTCAATGGAGTGAGTCACAGGTACTTCCTGTTTGAGCTTATTCTTGTGAACAGGAAGCAGGAGTACAGAGTCATGATCTGATTTGCCGTACGGGGGAGGGCCTTGTATGCTTGCTTGTGTGTAGAGTAACAGTGGTCTAGGACTCTATCGCCCCTAGCGGYGAAAGAGACGTGTTGATGGAAGTTGAGCTTCATGTGTCTTAATGACGGAGAATTAAAATCACCACCAACGAGGAAGGCATCCTCTGGATGTCAGTTTCCCTGCTTGTTTATAGCCTTCATACAGTTTGTTAAGTGCCAGCTTGTTATAGTGATTGTCCTGAAGTGGAATGTATACAACAGTCACAATAACAGCTGAAAACTCCCTTGGGAGGTAGACCATCAGGTATTCCAATGGCTTGAGACTACCACTGCACTCGAGTCAGAACACCATTTGTTGTTAATGAAGAGGCACACCCCTCCCCCTCTCGATTTCCCTGACTCTAATGTCCCGTCCGCTCTCTGAATGGAGAATCCAACRAGTTGGAAAACCATGTTTCAGAAACGCAGAGAATATTACAGTTACGAGAGTCCTGTTGGTAGCAAATCAGTGACTGGCCAATAGAATGGAGGAAAGAGGTGGCCGGTTTTCCCTTTGCTTTAATCTCGCCAGAATTCCCCCTCTCTTGCCTCTGTAATSCCGCCATTTCCTCTTGGTTACCCTGAAATTACAGAAAGAGCCCAGGGCAGATGAGTCGAAGTCAAAGTTGAACCCGGAATTGGGGTAAGTAACTGCAGATCTCATGTTCAAAAGTTATCGGTTGAGCCTCCCGGGTGGCGCAGTGGTCTAAGGCACTGCATTGCAGTGCTAGCTGTGCCACCAGAGGCTCTGGGATCGAGCCCAGGCTCTGTCGCAGCCGGCCACGACYGGGAGGCCCATGGGGCAGCGCACAATTGGCTTAGCGTCGTTCGGGTTAGKGAGGGTTTGGCCGACAGGGATATCCTTGTCTCATCGTGCACTAGCGACTCCTGTGGTGKGCCGGGCGCAGTGCACGCTGACCAGTTCGCTAGGTGTACAGTGTTTCCTCCGACACATTGGTGCGGCTGGCTTCCGGGTTGGATACGTGCTGTGTTAAGAAGCAGAGCGGCTTGGTTGGGTTGTGTTTCGGAGGACGCATGGCTCTCGACCTTCGCCTCTCCTGAGTCCGTACGGGAGTTGCAGCGATGAGACAAGTCGGTAAATACTAACAATTGGGGGAGAAAAAGGGGGGGGGGGAGAAGTTATCATCGGTTATAAGAAACGGTAGTGGATACATTTTGTGAAAATGCCAAAAAAATCACAAGGGAGCCATCCAGTACGGCGCCATCTTGTCTAATGAACTCGAGTGCAACACTGGGAATAACACTCTTTTTAGGAGACTGTTGACTGGACAAAGGGATGACAAAGGCATGAATACAGTGTTGACATGTCCTGAGACAAAATATTATTGATGAGTGTATTTTAGCCTTGAGGAACACTTTTTAAAATGTTTTTCTTGATAACCCGAACATGTGCACATAAGTCTACTGTATATTCACATACCCCGAGTGTACAAAACATTAGGCATATTGAGTTACACCCTCTTTGGCCCTCAGAAGAGCCTCAATTCGCCGGGGCATGGACGTGCYGGCCCATGTTGACCCCAAATGTTTCCCCAGTTGTGTCAAGTTGGCTGGATGTCCTTTGGACGGTGGACCATTCTTGATACACACAGGAAACTCTTGAGTTTGAAAAAAAAACAGTTCTTGACACACTCAAACCGGTGCGCCTGGCACCTACTACCACTTAAATATTTTGCCTTGCCCATTCACCTTCTGAATGGCACACATACACAATCCATGTCTCAATTKTCTCCTCGCCTTCATCTACACTGATTGAAGTGGATTTAACAGGTGATATCCATAAGGGATCATAGCTTTCACTTGGATTCACCTTGTCAGTCTATGTTATGGAAAGAGCAGGTGTTCCCAATGTTTTGTACTCTCAGTGTATATCACACACAATTGGTTTTAACATGTTTCAATGGAATGTATGCTGCCTATCATTCACAAAAGATGTTGTTTGATCATGCCTTTAAGATGGTTTACAGCTTGAACTGACCTGGGTTTTATTCTCACTGCAGATCATAAAACAATGTGGACATTGTAGAGACCTCAAAGCTAAGTCTGCCCCCATTTCAACTTTTCAAAGATTATAGGTGGAGAGCGAGAAGGAGAGAGGGAGAGAGAGAGAGAACGAGAGAGAAGAAAGAGAGAAAGAAAAGAAAGAAAGAGAGAGAGAGGACCTTCTAAGTGCATTCCTAATTTCTACAAAGGATTGGAAAGGGGCCTATGYCAGGTCATCATAATGGCAGMATTACTGGTTACAGCAAAGATGTGTCAGAACACAAGGGTTACAATTATGGAGCTCACAAGACCAAAGCAAGGGACCATAGGGAAGTATATTTACTAACATAGTCCAGTTATCTCATGAGGTAGAAAGAATAGTACAGTTAATGTATGTTTGTAGTGTTATGCTCAGCATGTACTCAATAAAAAGATTCAAATAGTCAATGTATGCTTTACAATTGCAATAAAGCAAGATATTGAGTTCTAATCCAAAAGGAACTTTTGTATTTATCCTTTTAAACTACATCTTGTCAAACACAAAGCCAATTACATGACCATTTTGAGTCAGGAACAAGAATTCCAGATTGCGTGTTGAATAGTTTCTGAGTCAAAATGTCACCGTTCACTCTTCTCTTAAAGACACTGGAATGTGAGTGGCTAATAATGACACTGTTCTGAAACAGSCTTCTAATGTTACTGATAGGTGTGCAGCATTCTGTTAGCTTCTAGGTTAAGGCTAATATATTAGATTTAGAGTGAATAAAGAACTTCTTGATTTAAGCTTAGTCACAGGAGTTCAGGTTCAGACCAAAGTCTATTGTAAGATGTACTTAGAAAGGATTTATCTTTATCAATGTTGGCAAATTACCAAATGAGGTGGCTAATTAATTGATGGCTTTGTGTCATAAATCAAGGCGACTGATGGCGCTGTGTGCTGTAAATTATCATAAAGAATTATACAGTCTGTTATTCTGTTTTACTGTCCAGCATTTTGATTTGTTAAATCAACGTGTAGAAAAAGAGTCATGAAGTCACCAGGGCCTTTTACCTACAGTGCATTTGGAAAGTATTTAGAACCATTGACTTTTTCCACATTTTGTCACGCTATAGCCTTATTAAAAAATKYATTTAAAAAAGATCCTCATCAATCTACACACAACACCACATAATGACAAAGCAAAAACAMGTTTTTAGAAATCTTTGAAAATGTATTTGTAAAAATACAAATTATCACATTTAYATAAGTATTCAGACCTGTCACACCCTGATCTGTKTCACCTGTCCACCCCCCTCCAGGTGTCGCCCATATTCCCCATTATCCCCTGTGTATTTATACCTGTGTTCTCTGTTTGTCTGTTGCCAGTTCGTCTTGTTTGTCAAGTCAAGCAGCGTTTTTTGTATCAGCTCCTGCTTTTCCCCAGCCTCTCTTTTCTCGTCCTCCTGGTTTTGACCCTTGCCTGTCCTAACCCTGAGCCCGCCCGCCTGACCACTCTGCTTCCCCCTGACCCTGAGCCTTCCTGCCGTCCTGTACCTTTGCCCCTGTTGCTGTAATAAACATTGTTACTTCGACACGGTCTGCATCTGGGTCTTACCTTTATCCTGATAAGACCCTTTAAGCAGTACTTTGTTGAAGCACCTTTGGCAGCGATTACAGCCTCAAGTCTTCTTGGGTATGACGCTACAAGCTTGGCACCCCTGTATTTAGGGAGTTTCTCCCATTCTTCTCTGCAGACCCTCTCAATCTCTGTCAGGTTGGACGGGGAGCGTCGCTGTACAGCTATTTTCAGGTCTCTCCAAAGATGTTMGATCGGGTTCAAGTCCAGGCTCTGACTGGGACACTCAAGGACATTCAGAGACTTGTCCTGAAGCCGCTCCTGTGTTGTCTTGGCTGTGTGCTTAGGGTTGTTGTCCTGTTGGAAGGTGAACCTTTGCCCCAGTCTGAGGTCCTGAGCGCTCTGGAGCAGGTTTTCATCAAGGATCTCTCTGTACTTTACTCCATTTATCTTTCACTCGATCCTGACTAGTCTCCCAGTCCCTGCCGCTGAAAAACATCCCCACATCATGATGCTGCCACCACCATGCTTCACTGTAGGGATGGTATTGGCCAGGTGATGAGCAGTGCTTGGTTTCCTCCAGAAGTGACGCTTGGYATTCAGGCAAAAGGGTTCCTTCTTGGTTCCATCAGATCAGAGAATCTTGTTTCTCATGGTCTGARAGTCATTTAGGTGCCTTTTGGCAAATTCCAAGATKGCTGTCATGTGCCTTTTACTGAAGAGTGGCTTCTGTCTGGCCACTCTACCATAAAGGCCTGATTGGTGGAGTAATGCAGAGATGGTAATCCTTCTGGAAGGTTCTCCCATCTCCACAGAGGAGCGCTGGAGCTCTGTCAGAGTGACTTGTYAACTGTGGGACATTATATAGACAGGTGTGTTTCTYTCCAAATCATGTCCAATCAATTAAATGTAACACCGGTGGACTCCAATCAAGTTGTAGAAACATCTCAAGGATTATCAATGGAAACAGGATTCAACTGAGCTCAATTTCGAGTCTCATAGCAAAGGGTCTGAATACTTATGTAAATAAGGTTCTGTTTTTTATTTGTAATAAATTTGCTAACAATTTCTTAAAACCTGTTTTCGCTTTGTCATTATGGAGTATTGTGTGTAGATTGATGAGGAAAATTGTTTATTTAATCCATTTTAGAATGAAGCTGTAACTTAACAAAATGTGAAAAAGGGGATGGGGTCTGAATCATTTCCGAATGCATTGTATGAGGTGTAGCCTTTAATTACCAAACTAGTATAGAAATAAAAAAATGAACCAGATAAACAGCAGGGCCAGCCAGGGCTTTCATGTCCACTATAGCCCTGGGTGGCTGTGTAATGTGAGCTGTCAGAAGAGGTCAGTCTGCTATGTCAGATTTTCTCATGTCAATGATAGGGGGTAACCTGAGAGACGGTGCATATTGAGRAGGGACACAGGTGGGTGTTCACAGATGAGAGAGCCTTTCTCTACATATTTGCTTTTACATTTGAGTCATTTGTWTAYAGATGTAGGATCTTAATTTGAGCCGGTTTGCTACAGCAGGAAAAGAAGTCYTGCAGCAACAGTTATTATGTGGATTATGATTAATGGAAATTGTTGTAGGGGTTGATACATTTTTTGTGAGGGAAATCAAGTCTGAAATTTCCAAGTGGATATTTCTAAACATTAGAAGCCTTTTTAAAACTCAAATACGCTACAAGTTTGCATTTCCTGCTTTGCAAGAAAATTCTCAGCAACAAAAGARTGATCAAACTAAGAYMCTACATCTGTAGCAGGAGGGAGCTTTTGCCTTTATACGTGGTTTGTCTTCTTACAACATTTGSAACTTTGTATGCTCAAAATACAACGATGAGTCCTGTACACAAAGACTGACCCCAAGTAAACTGCTGTAACATTTTTTGTGTGGTACATCTCAGTGGCATATATTTATTAAGCATGCATGTCATGCCCCAACTGTCGCTATCTTTCAGAAGCAATGTTTTTGTTTTTTACCAGATGCTAAAGAGAGGAAGGATGTCTGAGGCTGATATGGGCCCCTGCGTAGTCAAGCTGTGGTGCAAAATGTCAAACATGATTTGAAAATGAGCGTGTGCTATTTGGGTGCACCTAATTCAACATTTATTTTCCATAATGTTCAAACMATTATATACATTTTATATATTCTATAATCCCTCTAAAGATTGGTGATTTATATAGAAAAAAAKAGATAACTTTTAGTACTTTTGCGATCAGACTTGATTGCTTTGTTCAGGCACCTTTGTAACACTGCCRTTTGGATTTTGCGGACCTGTCACCCAAGCTGCTTTTGAGATTGAAGGACTAACYTCTGAAGTTACACTGTGGTGAAATCAAAGCTGACTGGCTAAAGAAATCAAACCCACAAGTTATCGGACACAGCCCAAAGAGCACAGCAGGCATGGCACTCATAAAGGCATTTAGACAACTGCYGTTACACCCCATCTAACAATCCTGGACTGGTCACTGCTATGCAATGCAATGACAGATGCACTATTAAACCACTAAGGAGTACAGAACTCCTCAGTCATTATCATGCCATCTGTCCACCTCAGTTATTACATACTTAGCCTATTGTCATACTCTATCTTCAGGTCTGCACATGAGGAAGTAGGTTCAAAGGGATTTCAAAGCATTCTCATTCATGAGATTCGTTTTAAGTTGGATGCCTTTTGTAATCCACCTTGGTGTAGCTCTAATAAATCGCACTCCCATWCTTCACTATGCAAGGAGAGGATCACTGGTTACATGATCACGTCATAATGATTTCAAACATCTGTGTTTGGGGCGATATCCTGGCTACATGCATATCAGGTTGTTCTTTGTCCTTATCAAAACATCACTCGGACAGATTTGTCATGCTTATGTTTGCATATTCATCTTAATTCAGTCTGACATCTGAAACAGGGGTGATAGAGTGTTATCTGAGACAAATTCACCGTGAAACGCCACAGAGCACAGTCTCTGGCGTAATCATTGTGTCACTATTGCGACACCACCCGCACAATCCTCTCTCTTGGCATCCCTTAAAATCAATTGGTTTTTTTATTATAAAAAAAAGGTAAATACAAATATTCAACTTTATAGGAAACTGAACGTCAACATTTTATCAAGGTTATACATTTCAGGAAAGGCTGTTGGAAAAGCAAACATTAGTCACAGCTATTAATATGGAGTGCACAGACCTCTTACTGCTTTACAGTGAACGTGTGTGAATGCCTGGTGAGTGAGTGTGGCTGAAGCTGAAGGCCCCAATGAAAAGTCTGTAGCCAGATAGTTTTGTCTGCACCAGTGGCTGTGTGAAGCGTGGYGTTAAATCACACTGTGTGAAAGGGAGAGCTCCTCGTCTGCTCCTGTTGTGACAGTGACAAGGCCCTTTGTGGAGGAACCCCTAGCAGTAAATCTGCTCTGGTCCTCCTCACAAAGCACTGCCTCCATTTACGACTCCTCTGAGGGAGGTGTGCCTCTGAATAAACAATGAGGGGACTGGGACCGCACGGAACTCACTGCATTCTTTCTCAGGCAGGTCCAGCAGATGAGGCAGGGAGTTCTGGGGGACTCCCCTTTGTTGTCTCTCTGCAAACTGCAGGATTGTGTTCCTTTGATACAAAGCCATGCATCTCTCTATGTGCCTCACAGGTTGTTCTTGCATAGCATCACAAGGCTCATCGGCAGGTAATTACTGAATAAGGTAAATGTATAATATCATCAAAAATTGCTCATTCTGAATTATAATACATATATAATAGATTAATAACACAATTATATTCTGTGCACACCAATGTGGTATTCAACATTTAAACGTACAAAATGAGTGCAATGTGTAAACRAAAAACACTATTTCAAAGTGTCAAAAAACAAGAAAAATCCCATCAATACTGACATTATCAGCTGAATAATATGCACTCAAGCACATCAGATGTGAACCTAAATAGCAGTATAGTGTTCCAAAGGGAAGACTTCTTTCCAATTGTAATTGTCTACTGCAGCTTGCCCATGGAAGCCATTGTTGTTCAAAAATACCCTCGCATCTGACAAAAGCCAGCATGACTAATTCAAAGGAAACRTGTGCTCAATCATGAGAGCCCAGGGATGGATGGTCCCAACATAAACAGTGTCTTCCTGTACCCAGCAGAGGAACAGGCTCAGAGCTACAGTCTGCCCCAGTCTGACAGGGAATGGTCTTGCAAAGCTAAAAACCATTAAGGAAAACGTATCCGTGTTCACAGGATACACAATCATGTGTGATACATTACGAAAATTCCATACACTCATGGCATGCATGTATTTTTATTGACCAATGGTTATATGAATCATATGACATTTTCAAACAACAGTTGGTGCTTGACTAGTCAGCAAATAAATATGCTATTTTTCAGTAAATTAGTTTTGTGTGCTAAAACAAAGGGGAAAATAAGCCACCAGCTGTTTTCGGGGTTGTGTATGGATACCCACCACACAAACAACCAGGTATAAACACTGGGTACACTGAACTAAGGGATTACCAAGGGCGAGTTGCCATAGTGATGAATGCTGCAACACTCTCAGCAGGACATAGGTTCCGTGAATCACACCGCAGCAAAAGCTATTTTACTGAACTGGAAAGCTGCCTGCATTTCATTKAATGTTTTCACTCACAGTTTACTCAAACTTAAATGTATGACATTGTCTTGTAGATTTGAACCTAGTTATTGTCTCATACAGTATGCGTAAGGCTATGGTAGATGTATCCACCCCAGTAGATTTATGGTGCTCCTCTGCACCACTGCTCCCTCAGCATTGTGAGAGAGTGGTCAGGGCAGCGGGAGGACCCAGCTTACACAGTGGGGTTGCCCATAGTTGATTAGCCTCACAATGTACCACAATGGAAGTCATATCCTCTACTTTCTCCTTTTATCTTGTGAGGTGCAGGAGCAGTCCTTGGTAGCTGAAGTGTTGAAAACTCAACCATGTGTAGTGTGTATGTTTTCCCATGTTGAAGGTTTAAACAGTAACAGATTTCTCATTACTGAAATGGGCCTGACCACCAGGCACCATTTGCATCTCCCGCCTTTGTCTGTATAGTCCAATTTCAGAATCATTCAAGGGATAAATAAACAACATGAAAACATACTAATAAAAGTAACCTTACCCTTCCCCTCTCCCACTGCCAATCTATGCCTGATGAGAGGAATGGCTGCTTTTATAAAGGAAGTTGGAAGTGCAAACAGACAGTATTGGTCACCYTGGACACCTGGAATTCCAAACAGAGAACGGGGTGGAAGACCAAATTTGTATCAAGGGTCATGTTTCCCAGGGCCTGAGTCAAAGGGGTCATTAACAACCCTCATGGAAAAACCGCATGATTTCCCATGTGACATTTCCACACATTTGTCACATGTGAAATCATGTACAACCATGTGTTTTTGGAACCCTTCACATGTAACATTTCACATGTGTTTTTGGAACACTTCAGATTTTCATATGTGAAATAGTGTGTTTATACTTTAATTATTATTCATTATGTCCTTACCTGGGATTTGAACTCACAACCTCTTGGTTCACTGCATTTCAATCATCATTCTATGATCTGTGTCAATGACTGACTTCACCTGTATTCCTACACTTTGGACTTCAAAGTAGATCTCAGCTTTGTTAAAAATACACTGAAGAAAAACTATTATATTTATCATAGTGATTCAGGAGTAACATTAAATCAGAATAATATACTCCACCAACATTAGACAACTATACAGAAAACCCTCAAATTGCTGAAATCAATGATGAGAGAATAGTCAGAATAACTGATAACTAAAATAACAGTGCAGATGACACTATTTTGCTAAGTGCAGAGATGTATTGTTAAGTATTGAAYGTGTATGTGAATGCTGCAGAAAGGTCAGTGTACTTCAAGTGCAGGTTGTGAGTTCAAATCCCTGGTAGGGTTGTACTTTGGCGATAACACATGAAATTGCACTTGAATCGCATGTGAAATAAAAATAATAATCACGTGAAGTGCTCCAAAAACACGTTTTCACATGTGAAATGTCACGTGAACTGTCACGTGATGTTTTCCATAAACACATTTTCCACGTGTGAAATCATGTGGTTCAACATGTGATAACATGAAACTGAATTGTTAGCCATTGCTGTAAATTTAGTGGGAATTTTTTGTCATTTTACTGTACATTTCTACAGTAATAGGATACTGTATTAGTGTTCTGCTATATATTTACTGTCATCACAATGCACTTGGGAAGGCTACTTTTTGGCCCGTCCTACAAATTAACTTGGCATGCCTCACTTGCAATTGCATTTAAACTTATAGGATACTTTAGAGGCGCTTATTCTTTTATAGTAAGCTACCAGCTATTGAGTTGCGGTGAAAATAGTGGAAACAACTTTTAATTTATTTCTACAACTGAACTGCATTTTGTCAGTAAATATACAACAATAAACTATATTCAGGAAGTATACAGAAATTCCAATTACTTTCAATGCTACAAAATGATGAAGTAGAATTTAGTTAACTTTCTGAATTGACTGGAATTAACCTCAAAATTGGTAAGCACACTTCTGACACAACCACACCTGGGATTTAAACTCACAACCTCTTGGATGCCAGCAACATGAATTTCCTGCTTTGCCACGAGTCTGTGGCCATGACAACGATCGACCACAGATTTACTGGCARGAATACATTTCTGCACTTAGCTAAAAGTTGCCCAGAATCAAGTCAATAATTGTGCRATGACACCAACAAAAAAGTTCAGGGACACTTGACATTAAGGCCTATTTTCATTCAGATCAAGCGTAATCCTGTCTAACGCTGCATTTAAAAATATATATATGGCGTAGTAAAACTGCATAAATGTTGCTCTTCACTTTCTGGAGGACCGAGTTTGAAATCAGTAGAAGATTACATCTTCAAACTAAGGGCAACCATGGCATCAGTGACAGAGAGGAAGAGGCGTCCATCCATGTATACGGGTAAGAGTCTACTGTAGCTAGCTACATTTTCAGATATTACACCTTTCTAATTTTGKCAGAAAGTCATTTTCATTTAAAGTTCAAGTGTACTGTTAGCTAGCTAGCTAACATTAGCTGGCTGGCTTGCTAGCTAGCATTACGTGTATGATCTCTGTAGTAATATCTCAGAGCATTTTGCKTTGCTAGTTGTAGCCTAAAGTTAGTTAGCTAACATTGAACCTGGTTGGTTAGCTACCTGCAGATTCATACAGGGTAGTAACATCATATATTGGGATTATGGTTCATTGTTTAGCTAGCTAGCTACATGTCTTAACAAAAGACTCCACTATGCAAGTAACCATTTCAATAGAATGTTAATGATGTCACTGCGACAAATGTTGATAGATTTAGCTGGTAAATTTGCTCTGGCTATCTACTCTGATTTCAGAGCACTCTCGTCTGAGTGTGCCATAGCACAGAATAACTGAGGAATTTACGAACACCAACACCAGCTGAATATGGCCGGTGTCAGTAAACGTTGGCAAAAAAAGGGAAATTGTTGAGAGCAGTACTGTTGTAGTTACCAAYACTCTGGATAACATAAAAACAGCCTAACCAGCTCTGAATGGGCAAGTAAAATGGTCAGAGTGAGCTATTCTGTCATTTGTGTCTGGAAGTAGCTAGCAAGTTAGCCAACGTTAGCCAGTTAGCTTGGGTGTTGACTGCTGTTGTTAAAACAGAACACTCAGATCAACCCTTCAAGAGATGGGTGGGCTAAAGCTTAAGAGGATGTGAACGATGCTGAATGGGTGTAGACAAATAAGAGCTCCCCAGTAGGTATACCAAAATATTCAAAGGCCATTTTCTCAAAAGTGAGGTTACAAGTTTATCAACTTTCAAAGCAGAATGACTTTCCCATTGTTCCTCAAATGTAGTGTATGATATTCCATTTTCTAGCTCTGAGTCTCTACTTTTATCCAATGTAAACAATTTCAAATGTTACTATATAAGAGCAAATGGAGCCAGTCGGTCACATTTAACATAGCTGACCCATCACTCTCTCTGACCTGATAGTCTGGTAGGAAAGTGAGTATTACAACACAGTGATCAGCTATAATTTAAATATTGCATGCCCTTTCATAGTCAACACACTTACCTCAGCTTTAAATAAGGCAGAATACAAGATTAACTGGGATGACAATCCCTTTCATGGGAGACCTTAAAAAAGTTCGCTAAAAGCCACGCCTCCAATAAGCTACACCTGCAATCTTCTGATAGGCTGCCGGTGCTACAGTACGCTGCCAATCAGCAAGTGATGCACATGTTGTCAACAGAAGAGTCAGTGAAGGCACAGTAGTTAACTGGCAAGGATTGCTAGTGGCATAAAGTGTCCTGTAGGTTGCTGGCAACGTACTGTGAATTTTACACTAACTGGTCATTTCCAGGTAAGAAATGTCAAATACACAGCAACAATTTGCTTTTAACTTACTGAAAAGGAGCACAATAACCTCTCACAGTGCTGCTCATTACTGACATATTCTATTACAATGTTTGCAGGACAGACAGTGTYAAAGGAGATGCTTAACTTGCATCTGCATAGCCACCAAACACTTAAACTGCTAAAACACTTTCACTGACGGTTGGCACAAATGCACATATATTTGACCATGCGCCCAAATATGCTAATGTCCCTCACCAGTACATTTCCCTACCCTATAGTACTAGTCTAAAGTTTAGACACACCTACTCATTGAAGGATTTTTCTTTCTTTTTCTTTTTGATTATTTTATTTTAAGACAATTAAAACTGTGAAATAACATAAGGAATCATGTAGTAAGCAAAAAAGCGTTTCAAGTTCTCATTTACAACTGCGACCTGGCCAAGATAAATCAAAGCAGTGCGACAAAAAACAACAACACAGAGTTACACATGGAATAATCAAAAGTACAGTCAATAACAATAGAAAAATATATATACAGTGTGTGCAAATGGAGTAAGGAGGTAAGGCATAAATAGACCATAGTAGCAAAGTAATTACAATTTAGCAAATTAACACTGGAGTGATAGATGTGCAGGTGATGATGTGTAAGTAGAAATACTGGTGTGCAAAAGAGCAAAAAAAGTAAATAAAAACAATATGGGGATGAGGTAGGTAGTTGGATGGGCTATTTACAGATGGGCTGTGTACAGTTGCAGCGATCTGTGAGCTGCTCAGATAGCTGATGCTTAAAGTTAGTGAGGGAGATATAAGTCTCCAACTTCAGCGATTTTTGCAATTCGTTCCAGTCATTGGCAGCAGAGAACTGGAAGGAAAGGCGATGACCAGTGAAATATACCTGCTGGAGTGCGTGCCACGTGTGGGTGTTGCTATGGTGACCAGTGAGCTGAGATAAGGCAGGGCTTTGACTAGCAAAGACTTAAAGATGACNACGTGTGGGTGTTGCTATGGTGACCAGTGAGCTGAGATAAGGCAGGGCTTTGACTAGCAAAGACTTAAAGATGACCTGGAGCCAGTGGAGCGTGTGCAATAACTCAATTTGCCTTTRCACTCCTTCTAAACAATGCGATTTTTWAAACTTTGGSAAARGGTYTAAAGTCTAAAAAGCTTAGTCCACTCTGTTCATAACAGATTCTAGTTTTGGGAACAGAAACCTTTCGATGAGAAAATGTGCAGAATGTCAGTCAAAATCCATCTCCTCCCATCTTCTCCCACTGCCGGCCACTGGGCAGTCATTTTTCGTTTTTTCCACTGGCAGCCAAAGGTTTTGAGAAAGAAACCAGAGCGTCCTCTGCCAGGAATAGTTCATTAACGGCCATTCTGGTAGATGGAGCCTGAAGTCAATCTTTATTATTCCAGCATGGGCATTTGGCTTCGGGTCAAATAAAGCATTACAGTGAAGGCCCAAAGAAAGAGCACATCAATCTGAGAAACTGCCAGTAGCTATGACTCCAGTCAAGTACATACGCACACATCATATTCTCAGGCCTCACATTGGCACTACCATGATAGGGCGTGGTGGAGGACAGCTGAGAGAGATTTGTGGCTAAGTGTTAGCATGATTGACTGTGTTCCCCTGTAGCTCCATTAGCCACCAAGACGGCTAATTCCCTACTGGTATCTGAGGTGTGATCACAACAACAACGCTCACAGCTTGGAGTGCTCAAATCAATCCAGGGCCAATTGGGATGCCATGGAATCATGCCAAAGCCATTTATYTTCTCCAGAAACGAGGTGTCCTGCTAAAGTTTCTCAGGTGTGGCCTGCTTCAAACAGCTTTTACACCTCCAGCTGAGGCACAGTCACATGGAACTTGCTRGGATACGTTGGACACTCAAGCAGAATGTATAGATCGACTTAATGGTCAGAATTGTTATCTGTCACATTGCACATTGACGTCCTGCTGTCTGAACTTTGATTGCTCACAGCAAGTATTAATGCCAGTTGATGTTTAACCTTTACTGAAACCTGTTTGTAACCATTTTGCATCAGATAGAACTACAAATGGCAACTTGTGGTAGGCTCTTGTGTGAGGCTCTAAAGTAGCAGAGAACGTGGGTGAAGAGAGGGCAGGAATGTGTTGTTGTGCCAGTGAGGGCAGTGACACGGAGTCAGAGGGAGGATGTGGGTGGGAATGCAGGGGGATGAGAGGAAGATTGTTCCAAACTTTCTCTTTTTTTMAACATAGGCTCTAGTGGGAAAGCAGGTGTGAAACCTTTGTTTTGCCTTGTTTCTACAGATTGTGTGCTGTGTGTATTAGTAAAATGGACACAGAGAGAGAGAGCGAGAGACACACACAACCACACACACACAGGAATATGAGCATGTTATCACCATAACCAAGATGATAAAGCACCGCAACCTTGTCTGGCCTTGTTGAAGTCAAAATAAAACAAAATTGAATGCTCCACACTTAACAAAGACAATCCTTTATAAATGTCCATTCATACCAAGCACATCAAATCAATGTGGCAAAAAAGTACAATTTGCTTTAAAAACGTATTTAGAATACGTTCAGGCACCTTTTCTAACTCTCCCTATTGACTGTACACAATAATACATAATATATGAGCATTTCAAGCATTCAATAATTGATAATGCAGCAAAAAAGAGAAGTGCCTCTATCAGACCTGCTTTCAGGCTTTTATCCTATAACAGATCTAACAGGACATCAGCACAGTATGTGAACTGGCCAAAGAAAAACCTTCCTCAGCCATTAAAACAATAAATCACTGGACAAAGCCTGTTAATTGAAAGCTCCCTGCAGTTATCTGTTCTAGTTACCAGCAGCAGATTTTCACACGTTCCTCTCAACTGTTTCTTATTATGTTCAGTTTATGACGCAGTTTTGGGAGGAGAACTTTAAGCCTCAGATGACACATCTAATCCACAGCAGGAACTTCCATATATCAGCATTCYGTATTGGAAAGCAGCCTTMRAGCAGGAACTCCATATGTGGACAAAGACTTTCATATTGGAATGTGACCCTGAGCAGGAACTCTATACAAGGTCACCGACATTTATATTGGAACATAGCCCAGGAGCAGGAAAGCCATATATGGGCCCAGACACCCATATTGGCACGTGGCCTATTAGCAAGGTATTCCATATGGACATAGAGCCGTGACCATGCCAATATGCTCACCTGCATCCAATCTTCATTAGCCACCAGCCCGCCTCACTCACCTGAATCCCCTTGCTTAATCAACCACCCTCATAATATTTCAACGGCATCCATCTTCACTCTTTTGTACAGCTGCCTAGTGATCTAACCCATGGCTGCTGTTTGTCCTTTGCCATGGTTCTGCCCTTGAGTTCCCCCGACTTGGAGGTCCTTCCTCTCTCCCTTTCCTCTAGGACAGGTATTCCCAAACTGGGGTACGCATACCCCCAGGGGTATGTGCAATGCTGTCGGGGGTACGCCAAATGAAAAAGTGATACACATTTACATTTGATTTCTTTCGGAACCTTTTCAAACAGTCCATTTATATTTTCCAACAGGGCTATGCATTTGGGTGAGGTTTTTTCTCGCCTGAGTAGCCTTGTTTCACTGCCAAAAATAAAATTAAACCATCTAGTGTTCAGCGAAATAACCACACAATGTCAAATACAGGTAGCCTAGTCAAGTAATTAACATCCAATCACATTAACCGTTACTCTCTCGCGGGAATTCCACTAACAGTCCGTATGTAGCCAAACGTAGCTGCTGCTCATGTTGGTATCTGTACTGATGGTGCAAAAGCCATAACAGGGAGACATAGTGGAGTGGTAACGCGTGTGCAAGCAGTTGCTCCCGATGCCACTTGGGTACGCTGCAGCATCCATCGAGAGGCTCTTGCTGCCAARGGAATGCCTGACAGCTTGAAAGATGTGTTGGACACTACAGTGAAAATTGTTAACTTTGTTAAAAGCAAGGSCCTTGAACTCTCATGTATTTTCTGCAATGATTTTTTWAAATATATATTATTTCACCTTTATTTAACCAGGTAGGCAAGTTGAGAACAAGTTCTCATTTACAACTGCAACCTGGCCAAGTTTAAGCAAAGCAGTGCGACAAAAACAACAACACAGAGTTACACAWGGGATAAACAAACGTACAGCAAATAACACAATAGAAAAATCTGTATACAGTGTGTGCAAATAAAGTAAGGAGATAAGGCAATAAATAGGCCAATAGTGGCAAAGTAATTACAATTTAGCAATTTACACTGAAGTGATATATGTGCAGATGAGGATGTGGGAGTAGAAATACTGGTGTGCAAAAGAGCAGAAAAACAAAAAAAATATGGGGATGAGGTAGGTAGTTGGTTGGATGGGCTATTTACAGCTGCAGTGATCGGTAAGCTGCTTTGACAGCTGACGCTTAAAGTTTGTGAGGGAGATATGTCTCCAACTTCAGTGATTTTTGCAATTCGTTCCAGTCATAGGCAGCAGAGAACTGGAAGGAAAGGCGGCCAAAGCAGGTGTTGGCTTTGTGGATAACCAGTGAAATATACCTGCTGGAGCGCGTGCTACGGGTGGGTGTTGCTATGGTGACCAGTGAGCTGAGATAAGGCGGGGCTTTGCCTAGCAAAGACAGATAGATGACCTGGAGCCAGTGGGTTTGGCGACAAATATGTAGCGAAGACCAGCCAACGAGAGCATACAGGTCGCAGTGGTGGGTAGTATATGGGGCTTTGGTGACAAAACGGATGGTACTGTGATAGACTGCATCCAATTTGCTGAGTAGAGTGTTGGAGGCTATTTTGTAAATGACATCGCCCGAAGTCAAGGATCGGTAGGATAGTCAGTTTTACGATTGCGTATGTTTAGCAGCATGAGTGAAGGATGCTTTGTTGCGAAATAGGAAGCCGATTCTAGAATTTAACTTTGGATTGGAGATGCTTAATGTGAGTCTGGAAGAGAGTTTACAGTCTAACCAGACACCTAGGTATATGTAGTTGTCCACATATTCTAAGTCAGAACCGTCCAGAGTAGTTGATGCTTGTCGGGCGGGCGGGTGCGGCAGCGATCGGTTGAAGAGCATGCATTTAGTTTTACTAGCATTTAGCAGTTGGAGGCCACGGAAGGAGTGTTGTATGGTTATTGAAGCTCGTTTGGAGGGTTTGTTAACACAGAGGTCCAAAGAAGGGCGCAGATGTATACAGCAATGTGTCGTCTGCGTGAGGTGGATCAAAAAATTCCCCCGCAGCAAGAGCGACATCATTGAAATATACAGAGAAAAGAGTCGGCCCGGGAGAATTTTGAACCCGTGGCAACCCCCATAGAGGACTGCCAGAGGTCCAGGACAATCAGGCCTCCCGATTTACCACACTGAACTCTATTGATAAGTAGTTAGCTGAACCAGTGAGGCAGTAATTAGAGAAACCAAAGGCTGTGGAGTCTGCCCATTAAGAATACGATGATTGGACTGAGTCAAAAGCCTTTTGGCCAGGTTGATGAAGACGGCTGCACAGTACTGTCTTTTATCGATGGCGGTTATGATATCGTTTAGGACCTTGAGGGTGGTGAGGTGCACCGTGACCAGCTCGGAAACCATATTGCATAGCGGAGAAGGTACGGTGGGATTCGATATGGTCCGGTGATCTGTTTGTTCACTGGACTTTTCGAAGACTTAGAAAGGCAGGGCAGGATGAATATAGGCAGCTGGACTATGAACGGCATTTACAACATACAGAAGTGCGCTGGTTATGCAAGGGGCAAAGTATTGACACATTTTTGGGGGGATTGAGAGACGGACCTTAAAGTTTTCTTTCACTGACCATTCATTTTCACTTGTCTGCACCGCCTGCATGATGACGAATTAATCACACCGGACTGGCCTATCTGGGTGATGTTTTTTCCGCCTGAATGATCTGAATCTAGGATTACAGGGGACTCTCCAACTATATTCAATGTGCGGGACAAAATGAGGCTATTGTTAAGAAGTTGGAGCTTCTTCTGTCTGCATTAACAAGCACAACACACAGGTCTTTCCAACATTGTATGATTTTTTTTGTGTACAAATGAACTCAAGCTTACGGACAATGTGATATAGCGAAGCACCCTAATTGAGTGCGCAATTCCGCAAGACTTTCCCGAAACGGTGACACAAACAACTGGATTCATTATCCCTTTCATGCCCTCCTCCAGTCCACTTACAGATACTGAAACAAGGGAGCTTCATCGAAATTGCAACAAGCGGTTTCTGTGAAAATTGAATTTAATCAGAAGCCACTGCCAGATGTTCTGGATTGGGCTGTGCTCAGAGTATCCTGCCTTGGGCAAATCGCCGCGGTGTTAAGACACTGATGGCCCTTTGTAACACGTACCTATGTGGAGAGTGGATTCTCGGCTCTCACTAGCATGAAACTAAATACAGGCACAGTCTGTGGTGGTGGAAAATTATTTAAGACAGACTCTCTCCCAATACAACCCAACATTGATGAGTTGTGTCTGCATCCTTTCAAGCACACCCTTCTCATTAACCTGTGGTGAGTTACTCACAATTTCGAATTAACAAATAATGTTTTATATGTAAGATGTTTAAATAAAGAACAAAATTATTATGTGTGCCCTGGTCCTATAAGAGCTCTTTGTCACTTCCCACGAGCTGGGTTGTGACAACAACTCACACTCATTCTTATGTTYAATAAATGTATTATCTAGTGAGTGTGTGTGTGTGGCAGGCTTACAATGATTGCAAACATTTGAGAGTGCGCTGGCCCTGGTGCTAGAGGGGGTATGCAGCTGAAGGTTGAATGTTTGAAGAGGTACRTGACTATAAAAGTTTGGGACCACTGCTCTAGGAGAAACGAAAGACAAAGCAAAACACTGCTACCTGCGGCTCCTCTGGCCTTCTCAGCCACTTTCTCCCTTTTCTCACTGCTCCTTTCGCCCACTCACCTGCCCCTCCTCCCTCCGAGCCACTTTCCCTCTGTCTCCAAAGTGCACCTCCTGCCTCCTTAGCACCCCTCCTGCCTTCTGACAGTTCCCAGCTCCTCCAGATGAGCCATTCCGGCATCTGCCTGGACMATTTTGGGGGCAACCAATTCGTGCGAGTCTTAACACTAATACGACCAACATGGTAATCCAAGATGCACCAAACTGGGATGAACAGTTATGAAAGCAACCCACAAGCAATATAATGCTAAAGATGGCGACTACAGAGCTTTCTCCAGAGGATAACTTGGCAAAAGATTTCACCAAAGAGAATAACTAACATTTCTCCCTGTCCACTTCTACATTTCCATGTGCTGGGCAGTCCAGCACAACCAGTCAATAACTGGGGGTTGACCCTACCAGGAAGTGGGATTGAGCAAAACCTCGGTGCAGGACCGGACGGGGCCTTCCCTTACATTACCTTTCCACCCTCGTCTTCTCTTTTCGCCTCCTCCGTGCCAAATGCACCTGCCACTCGATATTCGCCACTCTAGTGAATGTCTACAAGCAAACACTTCAACTAGGTCGAGTGAATGACTCAGCTCATTCACCGAAGTGCAACGTGACCATTCCAACTTGGCGCTCTACTGGAGYTTTGGCATCTTGCCTGGACCAAMCCCTGGACCTCTTGATCTTCCTACCTGCACTCCACAACTCCAGATTCCCTTTTCACAGCCTGCTGCATAGGCCCAGATGGAACCAAGCTTYCTGCTTCCACCGTACGGCCATCACATGGCCATTCCCACATGGTTCTTTCCCATGCCGATTCGGAACAGATCCTCCCACTCCACCAGGCAGCCATCACACGGCCTTCATCACACGTTTGCTCACCCCAGGATGGGGCTGATTGGACAGAGCCTCCTCCCACGGCCTTCTGCAAATAGACCCCACCTACGATGACACAGGACTGAGGCTCCTGCATGCACCTTCTCTCTAGYAGCCGGCCAGAGCTCCTGCTTCCACCTCACACCTACCTACCTAGCTGCGTCCATGCTGAGCCCAGACTGGGCATCCTGCCCTCACTCACCTTCTCTTCTGCAGCCGGGACTCAGCTCCCATCTCCACCCCACAGCCACGGCCCTCCCTACGCCGAGCCCTTCACCCTCCTTTCCTGTTGACCAGGCCTTCTGAAGCTTGTCCCCATGTCCCTATGTGTGACTTTCCTATCATCACATCCTACGTCACGTACGCCCACCAGCACCAACGCTACTACTACACCACCATCAGTAGTATGTGGACACCCYTTCAAATGAGCTGAATSCACTATTTCAGCCACACCCATTGCATGGCTGTGTGCTCATTTTATACACCTGTCAGCAATCTCCACAGACAAATAATGGCAGTAAAATGGCCTTACTGAAGAGCTCAGTGACTTTCAACGTGGCACCGTCATAGGATGCCACCTTTCCAACAAGTCAGTTCATCAAATTTCTGCCCTGGTCAACTGTAAGTGCTGTTATTGTGAAGTGGAAACGTCTAGGAGCAACAAGGGCTCAGCCGCGAAGTGRTASGTCACACAAGCTMACAGAAAGTGACAGAGTGCTGAAGCGCGTAAAAATCGTCTGTCCTCGGTTGCAACACTCACTACCGAGTTCCAAACTGCCTCTGGAAGCAAAGTCGGCATAATAACTGTTTGTGGGGAGCTTCATGAAATGTTTCCATGGCCGAGCAGCCGCCACCACAAGCCTAAAGTTCACCATACGCAATGCCCAGCCTCGGCTCGTCCTTGTAGTAAGCTCGCCGCGCAATTGATCCTGGCAGATGATGACTCATCACGTTCCATTCTTGCCTTCCGACTGACGGAGTCTAGGTTTGGCGGGATGCCAGGAGAAGCTTTACCTGCGCCAATGCATAGTGCCAACTGTAAAGTTTGGTGAGGGTTACTGGTCTGGGGCTGCTTTTCCTGGTTCGGACAGCTAGCCCCTGAAACAGCGACGCTTTCCTTGTTTCAGCATGACAAATGCCCCCGTCAGAAAGCGAGGTCCAACAGAAATGATTTGTTCAAGATCGGTGTGGAAGAACTTGACTGGCCTGTGTACAGAGCCTGACCATCAACCCCATCAACACCTTGGATGAATTTGGAATGCTGACTGCGAGCCAGGCCTAATTTCCCAACATCAGTGCACAACCTCACTCATTGCTCTTGATGTGGCTGAATGGAAGCCAAGTCCAACATCTAGTCCGGAAAGAACCTTCCCTGAATGAGTGGAGGTGTTTATGAGCAGCTAAGGGGGGCCAACTCCATATTAAAGCCCATGATTTTGATGGAGCAGGTGGTCTACTACTTTTGGCCTCCAATTCATGGGACCTTGGGCCACGATCGGGGGCTATCCTGCTATTGCCAGCAGGAAGGCCAGCATAACCTCGGCATACGGCTGGAGGTTGGCTCTGCCAGCAGGCTCAGCACAACCACAGTTCATGGCCGGGGGCTGACCCTGCCCGGGAGGCCGATCCACGATCGGGGGCTGGCCTCCCCGACCTCCCCGATTGGTTCAACATAATTTCATTGAAATGAAGTGGAAACAACGTTGCCTCAACCAGTGTGTGCCCAGTGGGAAGAGTATGAAGAAAAAAKGTTCCTGACAAGTGAGTCACTGTGACAAAGATTCTGAATCATCACAGAGGTTCAAAACAGACTGSTTACTGAGCTTCTACTTTGGTCAAGGAGGGTTACAAGCACAGGGGTGAGACACGGTTGCTCTAAAAGGCCCAGGCACCTGCTTCTYGTTTTCTGTCTTCATCCTCATTTCAGTGAACACTGAGCAGACAAACAGCACCATGCTTAAGCACAGCACTGAAGGGAAGAACTCAAACATCAAAACCAATAAGTTCAATACAAACAGGACCTTAAACTACAGAACTATTGATGTGCAATAAACTCTGATTATGAGAATCAGGATGGTAAATGTTGAGTACTAAAGAATCTGTAGTGAGTGCTGCCCAAAACCTCTATGCTATCCTTTATGGAGAAGAGTAGTAGTGTTCCCATGTGTTTGATGCCATTCCATGTACTCCATTCCGGCCATTATTATGAGCCRTCCTCCCCTCAGCAACCTCTACTGCAACACACACTCACATACAATCACTGTATATTGCTTACTTACTTTATCATGTTCTCCTTATTTCTATTTCTGGTGTGTTTTTGTTCTACTTTATTTTATAGTACTACTGATATTGATTACTGCATTGTTGAGAAAGAGCTTGCAAGAAAGGTATTTCACTGTACTTGCGCACATGACAATTTAACTTTAATATTTAAACAAAATAATCTCTTGAACGGTAAGACTACACTGTGAAGTTCCACCATTCCACAATCTGAAAGGGATGAATCATGCATTCCCAGTGGGTATCTGTTGCCTTAAATTGCTTCTGACAGTACTTACGTTTTCCGTGCCAAGTATTTGCACCCTGTGCCTTGTTAGCTGGCCTCCCGAGGAAAAACAGATGTTGAGACAATGGACAAATCTATTCCAGGGGCACTCTCGTGGCACACAGCCAAGACTCACCTCTCACCTCTTCACACAGGGCCAAGCAGAGGAGAGTAGTAGTAGGGGTGATGACTGCTCATCTTTCACTTTCACTCCAGATTACTGTATGATGACTGTCCTGGCTGAAAACAACTTGTCTGTCTCTTGCCGTTTGTTGAGTCTCAAACCGCAACGTATCAATAACCAAATKATTTGGTATGAAACACATTTGAAACTAAAAAGCAACTTAAATGTAGGAAACGTAGTGAAACCACTGATTAACCATGTTCTATAGGTATACATAGTTTTTTTCTAGACGTATGCTTATTTCAAAGAATAAACTCAAACTTAGTATATCCTTAGTAAAACATTAAGTGGTAACGAGACAGATCAGCTTCAATGCTACTACTTTAACTGCATGGGAGCAGCTCATTCTGGCCATGGACTATTAGGTTGTTGCTGGCTGAGTGCAATGAGACTGTGGAGATCCTTAATGGGYTGTGACAGGCAGTCCCCATCGGTCCAGCCTGGGAATGGAGCGTTGTGTCCCTGGAAACAATGGGCAGATATATCCCCCTCATTATGTGAGGAGGAGAGAWYCCAGCAGCCTGGCTCTGCCAGAATGACTAAGAAAACTCAAACTGACCATGTCCACCACAACAGATGGCCAGGTCAGAGGTAACCTGGAAACAGAGGGTCATGTCTATGGTTTATTCAATCTCAGCAGCTATTTTACTGTTAGCTTATTTGTAGAAATGTTTACTTTTATTTAMGATGTAACCATATACCTTTTGACATTTTCAATGCAAAGTTCACTCTGGCCTGGACAAATTGGACATCATCTGAGTAGGTGAATTTGAAGAGAAAGGGTAAAGTAGACAAATTGATTGATCGGGTCATTCCGCGGATGTGAGATTCCTCTTTTCGTTTTGTAATTCAAAAGGTCCCTGCACACTGATAAAAGTTGTTGGAATCAACCATTCCAAAAAAAGAACAAAAGAGAAAGCGAGACCTAAGTTAGAATTAATTCAGATTGTTGTCCATTGTGTAGGGGGCCTGTTGGTACTGGTGCAGTGACCTGTGTACTAACCCCTGCCCATCCCTGCACCCATCCTACCCCGAGTCCTGTGCAAGATCTGACAAAAAGCATGTGTACTGACGACTGTTCAGTGCTTAATTTGAGCCCGATCTGGCACCTCTTTCCAGGGTTGCCAGGTGTAATTTGTAGCCCAATKAACTCTCAAAACTCACCCAATAGGCCTGAAAACGAGCCAATTATCTTTTTCCTACAGCAAGAGTTGCCACATTTATACGAACCATTTTTCCATAACGTTATCGAGCAAATTAAGGAATATCGACATAACTTGTAACTACGTTAGAAGCAAAATGCAGTTTTCATTAAAATAATTATTATTGCGAACTATGACATAATAAACTAACTTTAATATTTGTTTTATTTAACCTTTAACTAGGCAAGTCAGTTAAGAACAAATTCTTATTTACAATGACTGCCTACCCCAGCAACACTGGGCCAATTGTGCACTGCCCTACGGGACCCCCAATCACAGCTGGATGTGAACCAAGGACTGTAGTGACACCTCTTGCACTRTGATGCAGTGCCTTAGACCCCTGCGCCACTCGGGAGCCCTATGGCACTCCCAATCACGGCCGGTTGTGATACAGCCCAGGATCGAACCAGGGTCTGTAGTGACGCCTCTRCCCCTGCACCACTCGCAAGCCACCAGTATGTTACAAGAGAAAATATAATTTGCCATCATTGAACTCGCCAGATCCTTTTCCATCAATGGATGTCGATTTGACTCGTTTGACTACTATGATGAAGCAATAAGGCACAAGGGGGTTAAATAGCTAAACAGCTAAGTTAAATATCCTACCTAMAACTGGTAAAAAGTTGTCAGGACGTGTGCGTGTGCTGCTTAGTCTCCTGTCACTCACCTGACTCAGCCAATAGGAGACAAARCTGCATGCCGCAGTGCTCTCTCAGCACACACACCACTCACTCACTCAGCAACAGCCTGCCGCACTGCCTGATAGTCAGCAGCAGCAGGTCACAGTGAAATATATGTTCGGTTTTTTAAGAGAAATGCCATGGCGGMTGCGATGCAACTTAGAAGTAGCCCAAAAATCTGCAACTTGTGAACAATACATTTTCACCCAGGACATCGTTTTCAAAGTACCCCAATTTTCAGAAAAACCGTGAACATGGCAACCTTGTTTCCCCGGCACCTCTCCGTTTTRGACTGCTTCGTTCTGGAACCTATTTGACATCCAGTACATCTCGTGGCATGAAAAATAATTGTCACTTTTTGCTGTACAAAAATTATACTAAAAGCGATCAAAGTTCATTCGAGTTGAGAGAAGGAGATTTGTGGTACGAAACTTGTGGTAAGAAACTTGTGGTACAGTGAAAATAGAAAGCATTTTTAGGACTACCTTCTTTTTTTCTCTCATTCTTCTATAATATAATGGCGGTCTGCAAACAAACGTTAAAGGTGCATGCCGCCACCTACTGTGCTGGAGTGTGTGGTCAATCTCAGTTTACAAAATGTCTAAATCCTACCTAACTCACTCACTACTTCTGAGAAAATATAAAAGAGCCCTACTAACTTCTAATAGACCTTCCCCCATCCCCCAAATCCCTTCCAAACCCCCCATCCCCGTCCAACTTCAATGACCCTACACTTCAATCTTTCCCTCTCKTCAACATACTTACAATATAACAACACAAGCTCCACCGTTTCATCGACCATACACTCCAGACACAAAMCATTCACATGCTTGCCAACCAGATGCAATGACGAGTTCAATGTCCTAAGTCATTGCCTTCTCATATTGTAGCCTACAATATTTCTCCACATGTCCAGGCCTAGGCCACGTGTCCAACTCATTCTGCAGAGGGCCGAGTGTCTGCTGGTTTTCGCTCCTTCCTTGTACATGACTGACGATTTAAGGTTACTAATTAGTAAGGAACTCCCCTCACCTTGTTGTCTTGGTCTTAATTGAAAGGAAAAACTAAAAGCCAGCAGACACTCGTCCCTCCATGGAATTGGTTTGACACCTCTGGCCTAGGCTATGGATTCAAGACAAGGTCGTTTTATTTGATCTCAGATTATCTGTTTGACAGTGCCAAAGTAGTTTTGGTTTTTCCCCTAGCACTACACAGCTGATTCAAATAATCAAAGCTTGATGATAAGTGCAAAAACCAAAACGCCCACCCCTTGGACCGATTTCAGAAAACCGTGCACTATGCAAATGTGCATTCCTTAACCACTGAGACGTGGTTAAAGAAGAGTGTTTGGAATACTGATGTTAACCTTTCTGGTTATAACCTTTTTCGGCAAGACAGATGTTCCAAAGGTGGGGGAGTGACAATCGTTAYCAAGGATCACCWTCAATGCTCGTTTGTCTCCACCAAGTCTGTCCCCAAACAATTTGATTTGCTGGTTTTAAGTATTAAACTTTCAAATAGCWCTTTGTTGACTGTTTCTGGGTGCTATCGTACTCCATCAGCACCAGCATGTACTCTACCTGCCCTAAGCTCTCTCCTGGCCCCTTASACYAAGTCTGAATTTGTCCTGCTAGGTGACCTAAAGTGGGACATGCTTAAACCACCTGATCAAGTCCTAAAGCAACGGGACTCCCTAAATCTTTCWCAGATTATTACCAATTCCACAAGGTATGACTCCAAACACCAAGAAAAGGCTACTCTTCTTGATGTTATTCTCACAAATAATCCTGATAGGAATCAGTCTGGGGTTTTCTGTAATGACCTTAGTGATCACTGTTTTACAGCCTGTGTTCATAATGGCTACTCAGTGAAACGACCTGTCCTGATTTGTCATAGACGTTGCTAAAAAACTTGAATGAGCAAKCCTTCYYTYATGACCTGGCCTCTGTAAATTGGTATATAATCAGCTTGATCCCCTCTGTTGAAGACGTTGGACCTTCTTTTTTATATTTTCAGTGGTATTGTTAACAAACACACCCCCATACAGAAAATGAGAATTAAAAACAGATTCAGCCCCTGGTTCCACCATGATCTTGCAGAGTTACTCCACCTCAAGAATTGCATTTGGCGAAAGGCTCGGCACACGCATGCTCAGGCTGACTGGCTCTCGTTCAGGCAAATGAGAAATAAGTGCACTCAGGCTATCCGGAAGGCCGAAGTTAGTTACTTTAAGGAGCAGTTCTCTCTCTGTGGGTCTAACACCAAGAAGTTCTGGAATACGGTTAAAGACCTGGAGAAAAACCCTCCTCACAGCTGCCCATGTCGCTTAAATGATGTGGTTGTTACTGACAAGAACCACATAGCTGAACTCTTTAACCACCACTTCATTAAGTCAGGATTCCTATTTGACTCAGCCATGCCTCCTTGCCCGTCCAACATTTCGTCATCTCCCACCCCTTTTAATGCGACTATCCATGATGCTTTTCCCCCTGCCCCGCTACAAAGTTTCTCCCTGCAGGCAGTCACTGAGTCTGAGGTGCTAGAAGAGTTCCTGAAACTTGACCCCAAAAAAACATCTGGGTTAGATAGACCCTTTCTTCATTAAGGTTGCTGCCCCTATCATCACCAAGCCTATCTCCAACCTTTTTAACCTGTCTCTCCTTTCTGGGGAAGTTCCCATTGCTTGGAAGGAAGCCACGATTTGTCCTTTATTTAAATRGGGAGATCAAGCTGATCCTAACTGTTATAGGCCTATTTCTATTTTGCYCTGTTTATTAAAAGTGTTGGAAAGACCTGTCAATAATCAACTGACTGGCTTTCTTGATGTCTATTGTATTCTCTCTGGTATGTAATCTGGTTTCTGCTCAGGTTATGTATGTGTCACTGCAACCTTAAAGGTCCTCAGTGATGTCACCATTGCCCTTGATTCTAAGCAATGTCGTGCTGCTATTTTTATTGACTTGGCCAAAGCCTTTGATACGGTAGACTATTCCATTCTTGTGGSCCAGCTAAGGAATACTGGTGTCTCTGAGGGGTCTTTGGCCTGGTTTGCTAACTACCTCTCTCAAAGAGTGCAGTGTATAAAGTCAGRAAATCTGCTGTCTCAACCACTGCCTGTCACCAAGGGAGTACCCCAAGGCTCAATCCTAGGCTCTTCTCAATTTACATCAACAACATAGCTCAGACAGTAGGAAGCTCTCTCATCCATTTATATGCAGATGATACAGTCTTATACTCAGCTGGCCCCTCTCTGGATTTTGTGTTAAATGCTCTACAACAAAGCTTTCTTAGTGTCCAACAAGCTTTCTCTGCCCTTAACCTAGTTCTGAACAACTCCAAAACAAAGGTAATGTGGTTTGGTAAGAAGAAGGCCCCTCTCCCCACAGGTGTGATTACTACBTCTGAGGGTTTAGAGCTTGAGGTAGTCACCTCATACAAATACTTGGGAGTATGCCTAGACAGTACACTGTCCTTCTCTCAGCACATATCAAAGCTGCAGGCTAAAGTTAAATCTAGACTTGGTTTCCTCTATCGTAACGCTCCTCTTTCACCCCAGCTGCCAAACTAACACTGATTCAGATGACCATCCTACCCATATAGATTCTATACATTTTGTCTCTGTATCAGCAGGTAAGGGTGCTCTCGAGCGGCAAGATGGTCTTTACCATTCGGCCATCAGATTTGCCACCAATGCTCCTTATAGGAGGCATCACTGCACTCTATACTCCTCTGTAAATTGGTCATCTCTGTATACCCGTCACAAGACCCAATGGTTGATGCTTATTTATAAAACCCTCTTAGGCCTCACTCCCCCATATCTGAGATATCTACTGCAGCCCTCATCCTCCACATACAATACCCGTTCTTCCAGTCACATTATGTTACAGGTCCCCAAAGTGGTAGGCCATCATTGTAAATAAGAATTTGTTCTTAACTGACTTGCCGAGTTAAATAAATAATAAAAATGTGACGATATTCAAATCAAATCAAACTGTATTTGTCACATGCGCCGGATAGACCTTACCGTGAAAGTAGACCTTACCGTGAAATGCTTACTTACAAGCCTTTAACCAACAGTGCAGTTCAAGAAGGGTTAAGAAAATATTTACCAAATTAACTAAAGTAAAAAATACAAAATAATAAAAAGTAACACAATAACGAGGCTATATACAGGTAAAGAGTCAATGTGCGGGAGTACCGGTTAGTCGAGGTAATTTGTACATGTAGGTAGGGGTGAAGTGACTATGCATAGATAATAAACAGCAAGTAGTAGCAGTGTACAAAACGAATGGAGGGGGGGGGGGTCAATGTAATAGTCTGGTGGCCATTTGATCAACTGTTCAGCAGTCTTATGGCTTGGGGGTAGAAGCTGTTAAGGAGCCTTTTGGTCCTAGACTTGGCGCTCTGGTACCGCTTGCCGTGCGGTTGCAGAGAAACAGTCTATGACTCGGGTGATTGGAGTCTCTGACAATTGTATGGTCTTTTCTCTGACACCGCCTATTATATAGGTCCTGGATTGGAGGAAGCTTGGCCCATTGATGTACTGGGCCTACGCACTACCCTCTGTAGCGCCTTACGGTCAGATGCGCGAGCAGTTGCCATACCAGGCGGTGATGCAACGGTCAGGACTATCTCGATGGTGCAGCTATAGAACTTTTTGAGGATCTGGGGAACCCATGCTAAATATTTTCAGTCTCCTGAGGGGGAAAAGGTTTTGTCGTGTTCTCTTCACGACTGTCTTGGTGTGTTTGGACGATGATAGTTCGTTGGAGATGTGGACACCAGGGAACTTGATTCTCTCAACCCGCTCCACAACAGCCCGTTGATGTTAATGGAGGCCTGTTCGGCCCGCCTTTTCCTGTAGTCCACGATCAGCTCCTTAGTCTTGCTCACGTTGAGGGAGAGGTTGTTGTCCTGGCACCACACTGCCAGTTCTCTGACCTCCTTATAGGCTGTCTCATTTGTGTTGGTGATCAGGCCTACCACTGTTGTGTCGTCAGCAAACTTAATGATGGTGTTGGAGTCGTGTTTGGCCCACAGTCGTGGGTGAACCGGGAGTACAGGAGGGAACTAAGTACACATCCCTGAGGGCCCCAGTGTTGTGGATCAGCGTGGCAGACGTGTTGTTGCCTACCCTTACCCTTATACCTCTTACCCTTACCTGGGGCGGCCCGTCAGGAAGACCAGGATCCAGTTGCAGGGGAGGTGTTTAGTCCCAGGGTCCTTAGCTTAGTGATGAGCTTCGTGGGCACTATGGTGTTGAACGCTGAGTTGTAGTCAATGAACAGCATTCTCACATAGGTGGTCCTTTTGTCCAGGTGGGAAAGGGCAGTGTGGAGTGAGATTGAGATTGCGTCATCTGTAGATCTGTTGGGGCGGTATGCAAATTGGAGTGGGTCTAGGRTATCCAGGAGGATGCTGTTGATGTGAGCCATGACCAGCCTTTCAAAGCACTTCATGGCTACCGACGTGAGTGCTACGGCGTGGTAATYATTTAGGMAGGTTACCTTCGCTTCMTTGRGCACATGGATTATGGTGGTCCGCTTGAAACATGTAGGTATTACAGACTCAGAGGTTGAAAATGCCAGTGAAGYCCCTTGCCAGTTGGTCCGTGCATGCTTTGAGTRCACGTCCTCGTAATCCATCTGGCCCTGCGGCTTTGTGAATGTTGACCTGTTTAAAGTTCTTGCTCACATTGGCTACCGAGAGCGTTATCGCACAGTCATCCAGAACAGCTGGTGCTCTTGTGCATGCTTCAGTGTTGCTTGCCTCAAAGCGAGCATAAAAATAATTTAGCTCGTTTGGTAGGCTTGCGTCACTGGGCAGCTCGCATCTGGGTTTCCCTTTGTAGTCTGTAATAGTTTTCATGCAATGCTTTATTATAAACATTTTTGTATTTTTTTTTTTCTTATGCTTTCCGGTACCTCGGGTCACCCCCTTCTCGTGCTCACTTTTTGTTTTCCCTCCCGATTTACAAATTAAGAACTGCAACTGTTGCTGTATGCTCCAGGGTTTMATTTCTTCACAAGCATATCTCCATGTTACTGTGGTAAGGGCAACAAGAGAAGGAGTCTCAATACAGTTTCTACTGAACCTCATATAATATACTGTACATAGCCATAACCTTACTTTTATGATCATATCCACATAGTCTCATATCAACTTGAAATGCTGTGATACATGGGGTGTTCTTTATATCAAGGGCATTTGGAATGTGTATGACTGCCTGTCTACAATAAAACAGAAGACATTAKTTCAAGAATCTGTTGGCTAAATGAGATGATACTGACCCCTAGAGGGCATATTTGGGCCACTCTGAACAACCAAAATAATGCATAAAAATGATTGACMATATTATTTGTTGTCTTATTTCTGTCTTAATGTCCTCCTGCATCAGTTCTCAGATAGGAAGTAAATGGTATAGCAATATGAGTTGCTTGCCAGGTGTTGTTGTCTTTGAAAGGACATATAGGCCTATATGTAATCAACCAAGATGATTTCGTAATAGAGATGTGGAGTGCCCTCTTCAAAAGAACAGAATGATTTGAAGAGTTTCATTCCAAAACGCTATATACAGTRGGGCAAAAAAGTATTTAGTCAGCCACCAATTGTGCAAGTTCTCCCACTTAAAAAGATGAGAGAGGCCTGTAATTTCATCATAGGTACACTTCAACTATGACAGACAAAATGAGAAAATAAAATCCAGAAAATCACATTGTAGGATTTTTTATGAATTTATTTGCAAATTATGGTGGAAAATAAGTATTTGGTCAATAACAAAAGTTTTATCTCAATACTTTGTTATAACCCTTTGTTGGCAATGACAGAGGTCAAACGTTTTCTGTAATCTTCACAGGGTTTCACACACTGTTGCTGGTATTTGGCCATTCCCATGCAGATCCCTCTAGAGCAGTGATGTTTTGGGGCTGTTGCTGGGCAACACGGACTTTCAACTCCTCCAAAGATTTTCTATGGGTTGAGATCTGGAGACTGGCTAGACCACTCCAGGACCTTGAAATGCTTCTTACGAAGCCACTCCTTCGTTGCCGGGCGCGGTGTTGGGATCATTGTCATGCTGTGAAAGACCCAGCCACGTTTCATCTTCAATGCCTTGCTGATGGAAGGAGGTTTTCACTCAAAATCTCATGATACATGGCCCCATTCATTCTTTCCTTTACACGGATCAGTCGTCTGGCAGGAAAAACAGCCCCAAAGCATGAGTGTTCACCCCCATGCTTCACATTAGGTATGGTGTTCTTTGGATGCAACTCAGCATTCTTTGTCCTCCAAACATGACGAGTTGAGTTTTTACCAAAAAGTTATATTTTGGTTTCATCTGACCAATGTGTAACGGGCAGCCTTCCTCCTCTTCACGAGAAGAGGAGGTGTAGCAAGGATTGGACCAACACACAGCGTAGCCAGTGCTCAACATGTTAATTAAACGATAAACAGTGAACACTTACAAATACAAAATAACAAAATGTGGCAAACCGATACAGCCCTATCTGGTGCAGAGAAAATACAAAGAACAGGAAACAACCACCCACAAACCCCAACACAAAAACAGCCACCTATATATGATTCCCAATCAGAGACAACACAAAACACCTGCTCTGATTGAGAACCATATTAGGCCAAACATAGAAACAGACAAACTAGACACACAACATAGAATGCCCAACTCACGTCCCTGAACCAACCAACTAAACAAGCAAAACACACAAGAACTATGGTCAGAACGTGACAATATGACATTCTCAATCTTCTTCTGGATCATCCAATGCTCTCTAGCAAAACTTCAGACGGGCCTGGACATGTACTGGGCTTAATTAAGCAGGGGGCACGTCTGGCACTGCAGGATTTGAGTCCCTGGCGGTGTAGTGTTGTTACTGATGGTAGGCTTTGTAACTTTGGTCCCAGCTCTCTGCAGGTCATTCACTAGGTCCCCCCGTGTGGCTCTGGGATTTTTGCTCACCCGTTTTGTAATCATTTTGACCCCACGGGGTGAGATCTTGCGTGGAGCCCCAGATCGAGGGAGATTATCAGTGGTCTTGTATGTCTTCCATTTCCTAATAATTGCTCCCACAGTTGATTTCTTCAAACCAGCTGCTTACCTATTGCAGATTCAGTCTTCCCGCCTGGTGCAGGTCTACAATTTTGTTCTTGGTGTCCTTTGACAGCTCTTTGGTCTTGGCCATAGTGGAGTTTGGAGTGTGACTGTTTGAAGTTGTGGACAGGTGTCTTTTATCTGATAACAAGTTCAAACAGGTGCCATTAATACAGGTACGAGTGGAGGACAGAGGAGCCTCTTAAAGAAGAAGTTACAGGTCTGTGAGAGCCAGAAATCTTGCTTGTTTGTAGGTGACCAAATACTTATTTTCCACCATAATTGCAATAAATTCATAAAAAATCCTACAATGTGATTTTCTGGATTTTTTTTTCTCATTTTTGTCTGTCATAGTTGAAGTGTACTATGATAAAATTACAGGCCTCTCTCATCTTTTTTAAGTGGGAGAACTTGCACAATTGGTGGCTGACTAAATACTTTTTTGCCCCACTGTATACATTTCAGAAATGTTGGTCAATTAGCTTTGTTGTTTAAAGAAATTATGAAAGAGATTAGTGTGTTTTCTCTCTATCTAATTATGGCATGGGATGTTCAATGACATGTTATGTATTTTTAAATCCTATCACTGGTGGTGTTTCATTTCAGAGAGATTCAATCATGTTCTCTCTTGCGGTCGCCTATATATCCACCTTCAACTCTCCAGAGAAATAAGTAGACCTGCTAGGTTTAACACAGTCAAATGCAACAAATAACTACTTTTTTTTWATAAACAAATGATAGATCTGTGACRTCAATATTTAAAAAATGTTTAAAATAATAATTCAATACAGTAATATGTATTTCCCCTAAGTGGATAAAAAGACGAGAAGTCTCTATCTGGTTCCGTTTCAGAGATATTCATGGTTCTGTATAGAAGAACCGGTCGCCGGAGGGTTGTGGCCCAAACCGGAATGAGAAACCAGGAGTTTCCTACCACATSAACTCTAGGGTGGAACCAGGTCATTGCTGTAAATGAGAATGTGTTCTCAATCAACTTACCTGGTAAAATAAGGGTWAAATAAATAAAACAATTCMAGCTAAACAATGGATATACAGCGTTTTGCAACAAAACAATTATTTCACACACATCTAAAATCTATGAATAAAACATTTGCAATCTTTTACACACACATGAACGTACCCATAAGAAATCATTTCTGATAAAAAACGTTCTTTTTTTTTATATAGCGTTTTGGAAATAAACTCTTAATTTGTACTGTACCACCCACCCACTATATTACTGTGGTATATTTCTTATACCACGATGAAGGTGACTGCAGTTGTAGCAACAGATCACAATGTTTATGCTTGTCTCAATGTCACTCATGATCATGTCACGCTGCCTGGTGAAAGTGTATAAATAGTCTAAATAGTCTTCTCACGGGGGTAGAAGATATGTTCATGTACATTTTAGAGGACAGAATGGGTGTCACTTCAAATAGAGGAAAAGGCTGATACTTCAGTCATGTTCTCTGGGAAAACAAGACATGTTTATTTACATTGCTGAGATGTGTTTACAGAGCTAAAATAGCTTACGCATTCAATMAAATTTGACTGAAGAATCCAAAAAAATCAATGAACTGCAGTAAATGTCTGTGGGCCATCAGGGCGAACATGCTGCCATCTTGTAKTGGAAAAGGACCTGCAAGTGCCGCAAGAAATGTTGACCAAGATGGGGATAGAAACTTGCTTGAGACAAACCAGCTGCTTCTGCGATGTGGTATCCCCCAACATCCTTGTCTCTTCTACCGTTCCTCTCCGTGTAGGTAACTCGCCTCCATGTTCTAGTAGGCCTATAGGGTTCGAAGTGGGTGCCGTTTTTTGGAGGTCGCTAAACTGGTAGTTCAGTCGGCCTACACTAGCCCACTTAATCACTTAATCTATAAATTATCTCAGGCATCCCCGTTTCAAMGAGAAAATCATCACAATYTATATTCTGCCACCACACGAGGACGCTAGCCTACCATGACCGTCTCCCAGAGGGCTACAGGCAGTAGTAGTATATGTCAATCATAACCTCCACGCCCAAAACCAAAAGGTGAAGAGAAAATTCTCAGGATCTGACATCCTCTCATCCTCAAATTTTCATTGCAGTGACGTTTAGGCATACACCTCAATCTGGTGAGTAGTRGCCTAAAATGTTAAGAAGGCTGTGTGTGTGTGTGTTGGTCTTTTTTTTGCATGTTTCTTTTTGGGCGCAGACAGGTGGCGCACAGATGCCATGATGTCCTATACTTATCGTTGAAATATGATCCTGTAAAATAAAACGTTTGTCTTTGAAATATTTKAAAACAAATATAATCTTGAACCATATAAATTGAATTCGAACTCCCTTCGGGTCTAATGCGTAAAGTGYGCGGTCATATTAGTAGACGCAAAATGTACATTTACGCACGTATCTCATGTTCGGAATTAACAGAGGCTGTTTGGWCTTCCAGAAGGTTTTTCAAAGAGCAGGTCTCTATAACAGATAAATAACTGCTAAATGTTATATTTGACAAACATTTGTTATCCCATGTTCTATAGCCTATGCTTTAGAAGTTTAGTTTACGATATATTGTTAAATATTTTTTACGTTTGTCAATCGGTGCAAGGCAAACAAGCGGGATAAGTAAATAGTGGAGTCTGACAATCTGTGGAGTTGTCAGACATGCACACAGTACTCATTGGCTGCCTCGGAAATACCAGCTCTGCCTCCCACGTGATACTGGATAAATGCCCGCCCGCTAGCATCCTATAGCAGACAATCACAGACCACTGAGAGAGGGACACACCTTCGTCGTTTTTAGGTAAAGTTCATGGGGATGCCATTTTACACTCAAAACTAATTTAATCTACGAGATTTAAGCATTCTYTGCAAATTGACGTGTTCAATTGCATTGCTTCAACCACATATACTTGCSCGACTTTGCCGATAAAATGACTGGAGTTTTTGACAGTCTAAATACAGATATGCATTCGAACCAGATTACCTCGAACAGTTACCACAGCTTGCACAAATCGCAGGAATCCCCGACTCTACCAGTATCGACCGCGACGGACAGCAGCTTTTACAATAGCCAACAGCCTGGACACTGCGCAGGGTCTCCATATGGCCAACTCGGGACTTACCAGTACCACAGCAGTGGTATGAGCAGCGTTCAATACAATAACAAATCATACGATCTTGGTTTCAACTCCTCTTATGGCACCTACGGCTCCTATGGTTCGAGTTCTTCACCGACTCCAACGGATGCAGGTAAATAAAATCGCAATGTTTTCCTATTCGTATTCTATTACATGTAAATTCTACTAAGATCAAAAATGGTATGCATTTTTAATAATTGTTCTTACMTGTATTTCTCAGAAAAAGAAGAAAGTGAACCTGAAATCCGAATGGTTAACGGAAAACCAAAGAAGGTCAGAAAACCTCGAACTATTTATTCAAGCTTCCAACTGGCCGCTCTTCAACGGAGATTCCAAAAGACACAGTACTTGGCTTTACCAGAGAGAGCCGAGCTAGCAGCCTCAATGGGCCTTACACAAACCCAGGTTAGTGCAACTCTGCAATGCATCCAGTTTCTGTCAAATCCCCTATCAGTCTGTGAATATTATGCYTAGCTACTTATTTTATATAAGCATGACATTTAACTTTGGACTGCTATTTATATTTATCCAGCATTTGTTGTTTATAGTTTGGCTCTTGTTAGGATACGTTTTGAAATAAGCTGTAGGTTTAGAACAATAGTAACAGAGTTCCTTTTCAGGTGAAAATTTGGTTCCAGAACCGTCGCTCCAAGTTCAAGAAGTTGTGGAAAAGTGGAGAAATCCCCCCTGAGCAACATGTGGCCTCCATCGAGTCTCCCCAGTGTATCTCTCCACCCGCCAATGCCTGGGACTTTTCACAAAATCAAATAATGAACAATGTAAACTCCAGTTTACCTCAGAGCAGCAGCCCTCAAAATACGACTGCGCCTTCTTTCTTGGCAAACTATTCTTGGTACTCATCAACGAACTCTGCAACACATCTTCAGTCTGTCCCGCGTGTCCAGAACCACCACAACTCCGCCTTGAGCGCTGGGACAATATTTTAATACAATTGACTCTTACTCGGAGAATACTGGTGAAACATTTAAAAAAAGTTCATGATACATTTTCACAGACCTCACAAAGCGAACTTTATGCGCAACGTTGGCCAACTTCATGTATAGGTGCCAGGGTAATTCAGAAGGTCACCGTCCTCACACCGGCAAATGGCAGACTACAGATTTGTACAGTTATTTTTGTATTTATTTATTTTGTTTATTTTAATGGATAAAATGTATGAACCACTAATATCTAGAGCAATCACAGAGTAAGTTGCTTTCTTTTAGCGCGGGCGTTACTTTTGCATCAGTGCAGGTAAAAAGTTGATTGCAGGATGTAAACAACTGTCACATCTAGCACAATTTGCAACTGTATCGTGCCTTTTGAAAATGACCTCAGTTTTGTTGTATGATGAGATCAATGTTTTACATGCACCCAGATTTCTATAGGGCCTATTCTTTACTCTTGATTTATTTTGTAAGGTGTCAGAATTCGTCTTTGAGCATATTTCATAACATTCTTTTCATATTAAGTCCTGTCATTTTTTTCTTGTTGATATTAGGGCCAAATACCTTCTAATCCTTCGTAAGCTACTGATTGTCCCATATTCTAATGAACTTGTATAACATTTTGATGGTATATTGTCTTTAATTTATTTTTATGGTTAGCAGTGTTTCTTTTATAATGATATGATAAGGCGTTATTTAAATAAAATATGTTTTCTGTGTACATGGTGTTTTTCTCAATTTTAAGAACTGTGAAGAAATGTGTGTACTAAGTGAGAAGTGGATTTATTTTTGCATTGAAGCTTAGCCCGGTTCTTTACGTGTTTACAGCCTATCAATAAGCATACTTCAATGCTTTCTTATTTAGCCTACTGAGAGAAGAAACCTACTCCACCTCCATTCAATACCACGGCGCCAGAAGAGTTCTCCATCCGTCAAAGACATGTTCCTGACCCTTGTAAATCTTTCAACGTAGCTCACAAAATTTGATGAACGTCGCAGGTATGGGCTCGACAAGCTTTTTCAAAGACGTAGCTTAAGTCATAACCATATTAAAATACCACCATTTGGTTTTGCATTTGTATTCTTTATTAACTGCAAATTGTTTCGTCTTAACTCATGTTTTATAAACGCGTTAAATCTAGCTGGGTATGTTTCTGGGAACCTGATAGAGACAAGATGATTAACAGWGCCGGGGGCGCAGAGAGAGCTGGAGTATTCAAAGGCACGCAACACGCCGTGGCATGCAAAAGGGAAGATGAGGGCGTATGACTGAGCTCAACCCCTCAGACTCTCTGGAGTCAGAGCGCCGCTCTCCAGACGTTTTATGAACTCAGTCCAATCAAAAAACTAGACCCAAGACCGCCTGAAGCTAAACAACATGGAAACATTTCTCACATCGTGTTCACTCACACAACACAAGGCCMTTCTCATCGGTTCTCATGTGCGGCTCGACCTAGATTTTCCCATCGTAGACTAGGCTGGTAAACATTTATTTTTATTTTTTATATTAAATCGTATTCTTAACTAAATGTTATCTACTTTATCTCAGCCAAGTTTTCAAATACATTGCAGATAGTAGGCCTTTGCTTTTATTTAACTGGGCAAGTCAGTTAAGAACAAACTCTTATTTACAATGACAGCCTACCGGGGAGCAGTTGGTTAACTGCCTTGTTCAGGGGCAGTTACCTTGTCGGCTCGGAGATTCGATCCAGCAACCTTCCGATTACTGACACAACGCTCTAACCACTAGGCTACCTGCCGCTCCTATCCTCTGTATTTAAATGTGAGGATAAAATCTGGATTTTCTTAGACGCAAAATAAACATTTTATTACGTTTATTTATATTTAATTCACTCTGTTCTCTAAAGGGATGTAAAAGACATAGCTTTGAAGGCCTATCTATCCCAATGGACGAGCGTTTGCTAGGTTTGATCATCACGTCGCCCCGTTGCTTTTTATGGTTGAGTGATCATAAGCCACATAACGTGGAAGCGTTTTGCATAAGGATGTACCTTGTCAGTGATTGCCACATTACAAGATGGAACATTCTCCCTGGGGCTGTCGTTGCTTTATCTTGATATGAGGAGTCCCTCGGGATAGCAGGCCTACCACATGTTGAGTGGGCCTGTGCAACAAGAAACAAGATAGTACACATTTGATTGAAGACTGTGGTGAATATATAGATATATATATATATTGGATAAATAAATGCTTACATATGCTTAATAAGTGGTACTTTACGTTTAGTAAGATTTACTAATTTCGCATGTGATGAGCTAGTGCGTGCGTAATGTGCGTGCTCATACTCGCGTTGGCTTTGACGGTCTCCCGTTATAGACGTTTGGATGGAACAATAATCTCCATAAAAGACATGCACTAATTCACCTGCTTCAGAAAGGTCCTCAGAAGACATGCCCTTAGCTGTCATTGCAGCATTTTCTAGTCTTTGTCTACACACGAATAATAATGTTCACTTATGGAAGCATATGTAGCCATTAYGCACGGGATCAATTAAAGAAACTCTGACAGATTAAACAACATTTTTCTCTGTCTATTTGGTGCTTGAAGTGCATATATGTCAAATAAAAATAAGTCTCGAGCAAACAATGGTTAATGACAATCACAATGATATGTMTTTTTCTTATTGCGCCCTGCATCCATGTCTCATCCTCACCGATTAGAAATGTTGTGGCTTTATACTTCCGGAATCCTGTAGGCAACTTGAAAATGCCATACCCCCTATCCTAATTTATACCCTGATCTGTAATCACATCCACATTTGCTCTAGTTTGAGCATTCTGGCGCTTTCCGATCTGAAAGCCTGCAATTACTATATAATTCTTCGCAATTTTAGATGTCCTAATATGGGCTGTAATTTTTGCACAAAACAATTTCAGGCTATTTCAAGCATCAACATTGTCAAAGTTGTATGTACATAATAAATTGGAATATGAATGCATAGGTTTTAGCATACCATCTTGACTCGACGATAATTATATCCGTGTGGAGCCTACGCAGAATTAGCCTGAATTGCATGGTAACTGCTGCTTTACATTTTTAAAAATTACTCATAATTTTCCCAAAGATTACCAAGATCTCGAGTGCACAATGTCATCAGCGTAATGAGGAGTAAACATTTATGCTAATAATCTACAATTTTTTCCATCAGCTATAAAAAGGGGAAATAAAGCAGAAATGTTCAGTCATATTCCGAGCTGTGCTGTTATAGCACTTAACACTTCATGGGCAACAGTTTATTGGATTCAAGCGCTCAACATATGCCCATGCATCAAGATGCTACTCTCATTTATCTGCCTTTATTGAAATCAGGGAATCTTTGAATCCTGTCAAAAAGAGACTCTGCGGGCTTCCTTTTTAGAGATTAAGGTAAGTATATAGCCTATTGAGCGTTATTTTATATATTTTAAAATGTTATGTTCCATTTTTTTGCGGGGGGGGGGGGATGGATAGCCTATTTAGTATTCACCAAGATCCCATTAGGCCTAATTGATTGTTTAATACAGACATCACGATTAGGCTATAACAATCAAACGGATATATAGTTAGTAATTAATTGTAGGCCTATTCATTGAAATATTACAAATCTATTTTCAATTTAATTGGAGCATAGTTGTCATACATTTAATTTCTGGAAATGCCAAAATTATGCACGCATGTCAAATTGTAATGTGTTTCAAGTAGCCTATTCTATAAATTACACAAATTTCAAAAAATGTCATTATTTTGTACATAATATACTATCTGTAACGAGTTATTTTATTGTCATACGCGTCTGTATACAATACTAATATAATATATGCCATTTAGCAGACGCGATTTACAGAATTGCGACTTATCCAAAGCGGCTTACGGATTTGCGTGCATACATTTTACGTTTGGGTTGTCCCGGGAATCGAACCCACTGGGGGTTTTTTATTATTAAAAACGTGTACAAAAAATGGGAGAAAAAAACAAGGATTCTCGATTAATCTTCCGGAGACAATACTCACCATGCTATGACTGATTCTATATTTACATCAGGAAATTGGTACTGTAGCCTATGGATTTGGAAGGGACCTGGCATAGAATAAGCCTCCTCTCTTTCTGTAATTTAGCCACTGCCTTCATTACTCTTACATTGTGCTTTGCTAATTTTGAACCCTCTTCGCATAGACAATCCCGTGCTATACACCTGCAAGCAATTTGCCAGCCTTACATGTAAGGGAACAGCGGAGAGACAGCAGCTCACCTATTTCGCGCAGCAAATTTCTTTTAGTGTCTCTTTTGTTAACGCTGAAATATTCCCCGTGCGAAAAAAWTGCTCATAATTACCCCAGAGATGGGAAACTGCATTAGAATAAATAAGGGCAAATTACTGTAATTATGTTGGGTTTGATGGGCTCGGCTCGTAATCAAGGGGAGAATACAGTGAAATAGCACTGAACCTCTTGGACGTGCAGCTGCGCCTTTCGGAGGGAGAGCGAGAGTATATTTATGTTGCAGACGCCTCACTCTAACATTTTCAGGTTGATTATTTCCAGGCTATACTCCTCATCAAAAGTAGCCTATATAGGACTACTAATACCAAGTGAATGAGGAAAACATAAAGACTCATTTTTTACACAGAGAAAAGAGTTAAAGGCACATATAGGCTAGCCAATAATATCATTGATCATTAAAATTAAAATGATTTGCTATGCATAATAGGCCCAATTAGTTGATTTAACGATAACCTGGTGACAAAATAAAACCAAGACCAACACTTATTTTTGCTCCTTTACCTGAATAATAMTAATAACAATAATAGCATACATGCCAAAGTTATAATAACATTAATGTGAACAGGTTGTTACCTTGCTCGTTGTATTGAACATAAATCAAACAATAAGTGAAGGCATGCAGATGGATGATCTGTC
Organism: Salvelinus sp. IW2-2015; assembly: GCF_002910315.2. Taxonomy (NCBI): domain Eukaryota; kingdom Metazoa; phylum Chordata; class Actinopteri; order Salmoniformes; family Salmonidae; genus Salvelinus; species Salvelinus sp. IW2-2015. The sequence continues at coordinate 11,863,723 of NC_036875.1, read as the reverse complement.
TATGCGTGAACTTTAATGGTAATTTGTGGCGGTGAGTTAGCCACATTATTGCTCTGSTTTTCTCAAGGGATGGCTGGTGCCTTTTCTGCTCTGGCCGAGCCGGCCACACAAATTGTGTCACGTTTGACATCTTAATTACTTAACACTCACATTTTAATATTCATGGGGAACGCTCTATACACGCACTTATGGAAAATATTTTGTTTTGTCATTAACAACTTGAAGAACATAACACTCAGTTTTTTCTGAAGTATATATTTTATTTTGTATATTTGAAATATAGGATATATAGGCCTTGTATTTATGAAATGCACGGGATGATATTGGCGGTCTATTGTCTCCGGTAGGCCTGTAGTGTTTTCACTCAATTGGTCCTTTCCTCAGCTCATCGGGTGCTTCAGAATTTTCTGTAAAAGCGCAGTTAAACCATCAAACCCAAACAAGAGCCCCTTTGAACTTTTCACTTTTACTTATCTACATTTAAACCCCACCCCCACCTCCTGTACCAACCAGTCTTTTTGCAGCACCTGCCTCTCGCCCAATTATTCACTTAACACGCCCCATTGCTCTCTCCTCTATTCATCGATGAAAACAGTGTTTGTTGGAACCACAGAAGACTTAAAAGGAGCTTATAGCGGCTAAATGAAACCGAAAAGAAACAAGCACTATATTGTTGAAGGAATTACAATGCTATAGAAACTGACATCATTAATCAGGTCAGGTTTGAATTGACACGTCTTCAGCATGGCTATATCCAGCACTCACAGTAAGAGATGATGATAAACTGATATCCTAGGGACTAAAATGTAGAAACGCTGAACGCCTGTGCGTAATCACATGTAGGCTATACGGCCAATGCTGCACATTGTAGACTAATGAAAAGGAATAACCATATAGGCTTTATTTTATCGCATTGTATCTTACCTCTGTATTAGTTTTAARTATAAGTCCTGAAGAGATAGCTGCATGTCATATCCCAGGCCTACATGGACTTATATGGAAATGTGAAAGTTGTGGCCTACAAYACATGGCCGGTAAGGAGTGTGACACGTTATACTGGCCTTTTAAATCATAGCTTTACTGTTTTCAACATTATGTACATAACTTCCATAAAACAAAGCAATAAATTAAAGTGATCAATACAAAACTAAATATTTCTAGATYGCTAAACACATTCATCTTAATGAACACATGTAAAAAAATCCTATTTCACAACATATCGATTACAGCACAAACCAAAGCTGAAAAATGCCTATTATATTGTCCTTATGTACATCCAACCGCTCAACACATAACAAACAATGACAAASCATATATTTATCATCGGGATCACCTTAATGCTCTTCTCAAGCAGCCAATCATCATTTAAACTTTTTATTAACAACACGTTGTTGTCGTTTCATAAGTCAAACACACTGCATATTAAATAAAGACACAGACATTGAAAAAAACTAAATAATTTAACTTAAATTAACATACAAAGACAGCATGGTAGCATGCGCAAGGGCGCGTGCAACTCGGGCTGTGAAAACTAAGGAACGGACTGGAGATTCGATTCCATGCCCATAAAAATGATGAGACTATTTTTGAAATGATTCATTGGATTGGCCTACATTCGTTGGTCAAAGTTACATTATAGACCAATGGGGGTTTGTCTGTTTAAAGGCTAGATTTTAAGGTCATGGTCAAATCACCATGTTGACCTTCGTTGGAGATGTAGAGGCCTAGCCTACATCTGATAGGCCTTGGTAACACGCGGCTTCATAGGCCTATTTTTTATCATCATTGGGATAAGAAATGTAGCCAATCTTAAAATCAAACATAGCATACATAAATATACTCTCACTGACTTGTTACAGCAAAATATATTTCGTTTAACACATAGCCTATTAAAATGTCACAAAAGATAATAACAGCAGCTTGAGGACCCATTTGTCAAAACAATTTCCGGTATCTGTCGTGGACATGACAGGACTTCTTGCCCTTGGGYGCAGACAGTGCCTTTTCAGTCTCTCGGCTCCCAGGCTATTCTCTGTGCCGTCGTTCGGTATGAAGAGGCCAATATGTCATCTGGCAACTTTGGGAGCAAACTCCGGATTACATCTGTGCATGGCTGCAGCGGGCCAGTGCAAGGCCACGCTGGGTGGTTGACCCAAAATCTCCTGATATGGGCCATGGCAGTATAGAGGGCGGGACAGGTCTATCAGCTCACAGTTATGTTCACATGAGTTGCGGTTGCTGCATAGACTCTTGGTGTGCAGTTGGATACCATGAGGTGTAACTTGGAATGTAAGACCCTGGTGCACCCACGGATGTTTTCACGGTGGTCGGTGAGCTCCAAACCGGTGCTACCGGAGATCCAGTCGTAGGTCCGTGACCATTAAACTGGGCTAAAGTGTTGTTGTCAATTGTTCCACCACCTTGCTTCATCAGCTTCTTGAACTTCGATCGCTTATTTTGAAACCAAATCTTTACCTGAAAAGAGAGAGACAACCAATGTGATTAAGATTGGCTAGTTGGGCAATTTCAATGAACTCTAGACCAGGTGACAGTGACGCACCATTTGGACTTGGAATGTAAAAGCCTATATTTATTCCCAGAAAGTCAAGGGCAAATTGAGCTATCTTCATCTACATTTTTTCCCGTTTTATTTAAAATAAATAAATAATTGAATGCAAGAGGAAATGCTTGCTGAACATGGTTTTGCCATTATGGGACAAATTGAAAAGCTATGAAGAATAAAATAAGTATAATAAACAGCTACCCAGAATTATGTGTAGCCGATTTAAAGGCCCATCCTCGAAATATTTGTAAGCTTTTTCATAGAACATCTGYATGATGATAATCAATCCGAAACATTCGATTAAAAATTAACATTGTTTTGTCAAACATGAGGACAACAGTTGTCTATAACCCAAACAAACAGAGAATACATAGCCAATGTAACCACTTGGTGGCCTATTGTTTAACGCGGTCAAAGTACATTAAACTGCAAGCATTAGGCCATTGGAAATAAAAGTAAAAGCAAACGTTGACTTGCCTGTGTTTGCGTGAGTCCCATCGAAGCTGCGAGCTCGGCTCTCTCTGGCAGTGCCAAATATTGAGTTTGTTGAAATCGTCTGTTTAGAGTCTGTAGCTGCAAACTGGAATAGATAGTCCTTGGTTTGCGAATCTTTTTCCCTTTCCCATTGAACCGCACCTCTCCGCCTTCTACAACTGTRTTCTTCTCTGTCTCTKGTGCTGAGAAGGGGAGAMAATAGCAAAATTACTCAGGAGACAGCTCGCCAAAGTCGCTGCACAGCAATGCGCATCACAGTGCAAGTTTTACAGGCTGTAGTTTAGGTATAATTACCCTTAATTGCGTACATTGTTTATAGCATTACGCAATAAATAATTACCGCGTTTAATACCCCAACATCTGGGTTGCTTTACCAATCCAACGTTTGCTTGCTGGACCGAAAACAGAAACCAAATGGTTCCAAGAACTTGATAGAGACAAAAAGGATGAAGTTGAAAGCTTACCTGTATCTTCTAACTGTGTCTGTGTTAGTGCCGAGCTGTTTTGGTACGACTGCACTGTACTGAGATATGGACTTGAGGAATGGCTGCCGACGGAGTTAACGTATGGATAACCTAAAGATCTAGGAAATGATGAGGCTGGACTGTACGAGCTCTCGTGTTGCGTATGACCCGCAGAATGTAAACAGTGCATGGAATAGTGTCCGTGAGACATTGAGGAAGGCGACATTTGTTGACTCGGTGGCCCAAATTCCATGAAAACGGTTTTTCCTGAGACRGGGCTATTAAGACTTTCTGGTATTGTAGTCATTGTCATCTCTTCTGGCGGATCTCTCCTCTTCCTTTTTTGTTTTCTTCTATGATCTCAGTGAAGGATGGATCCCAATTTAAGCTGTACTGATTTTTTCTCTTTCCATTCATAAGAAAATGTAGTTTGTCTCTGTGAAAAGTCTAGGCATGATGCAGTGGTCTAGACAAACTCGCTCAAAGGTTTGAATCAGGGATTCATGAATATTCATCAAAGGCGGTCGCTGATTGGTCCACTCTATCCAAGAATGATGCCTATTGGCGATTCTGGGGTTGTGTCCGAAGGACCTGATAAACTCAAGAAAAACAACAAGACCTGCAGATTCAGGTCTGAGATGTATTTTTTTTTAAGTGCTTAGGTAGCAGTGAAAGGTATAAGCAAAATAAACACTAACAGACAAAATGTCTGCTTTAAAAGAAACAACACACAATTAAATCTAGCCTATTTGATAATCATAATAATAATAATCCAATTGTAAAGAAATAGCCTATTCTATTAWCAATCACAAACAGGCTACGGATAGATCATGTTATGTTGATAGGCCTGCTGTTCATTTAAACATTAAGAAACAGCCTGCATAGTGTTATTAACTAAGAACTGTTTCATCCAAATKAATCACACTACAACAACAAAGATTAATGTTCATAAATAGCAGTATGAATACATTTAAGTGTAGCTTTGAGGCGTACTATTTAACAGAAAAACKATGTTTTATTTCGCATTAGATATTATTTCGATATCTCATAACAAATTGTTATAGATTGGCTCATTATTTCCAGCGTCTTTTGGTGTTCACATGCACAGATGTATTACTTACAGGTCCATTTGATTACATGCCAGTCTCAAGTGCTCTGAGCCACAGCTGAAGCGAGCTGAATTAGCATAACACTGATGTTTAATTTTCATACGCATAATTAGCCATTTATTTAACACTTGCAATAGCTCGTGGTCTCAATTATCYGAGCAAAGAAGTCCTGGTTGAATTTATGCATTTAAAGCAATGACTAGTCTAGCCTATGTTACATGTGTAAATATATTGCTGTGTAAATAAACACTTTCTTAAACTTAATATTTGTAAAAAACAGATTCCTATTGGGCTGTCTATGCAACATCTCTCCATATAGCATTTTATTGCGCAATCATTTCATGACCAAAAACAAAATGCCCCCAAGAAGCCTGTAACATAACAAACCGTTATGTGTGCCCTGAGTCAACCATTAGTGTTGAACGTTTTTTTGATGCGGGGTACATCATGATGACCACGAACGTGTGTTTTCAACTTACAAAACAATAATCTTTGTATCTAATCAGCTAGATTGTCAACCGATTTTTAAACACTACACCCCTAGCAAATCCCCAAATGATTCATGTGTGGGTTATCAAACAAAATCGAAATGAAACATAATGTGTCATTCATTTGAGGCTGATGTGGCAGCAGTGTCAAGACATTATTTATAAGTGTCATATTTTAACAGGTTGTGTTTTGACAATGGTGGGATTATATTGAACTTATTTTAAATTTATTTTCAAATTAAAGTCACCCTTTTCCCAATTCTTGTCCAGTACATTTTCAGTAGTAGGCCTACATTATGCAATAGCTTTGCTAGAACACGGATTGGGTGACCTTTGGCTGACCAATTTATTGCCCAGCTCTCACAATACCATAACTAAAGTATTCACTCTCAATTGCCATTAATGGGAATGATATAATTGATATAATACCGTATTAAATATGGAGTCATGCAGCCCTATATATCATCTCCTCTATACAGTATTTTGCCCAACAGCCAACAGACGCCATTTACCGCAGGAGTTGGTAAATCCGTCGGTCTCATGTTTTGTCGTGAAATTCAAACACATCATGTTYAATTAAACATTTTGATTTACTCTGTAACATAATAACGTAGGCTAATTTAATCGTAAATAAACCTAACATTTAACATAGCCTCCTTCAACTAATTTAATCCCCAGCGAGGTTGATGGGGGCTGCGGACAGTTTTCCATTAAGACCATAGACGTTGAACAATGATTTTCCCGAGCACGTTTGATTTAACTGAACTGATGACTGACTAAAGAGTAGGCTGTTTCCCTTTGTTATTGGCTCAGTTTCCGGAGAGAAAAAAAMCCCGTCATAACCCACGCTGATCCATATAACATGAACGTTGATCAGTTGAGTTGACAGTAGCTATACAGTAAGAATAAATGGGCTCCACATTTCAATCAGCACTGAGATTAAGTTAACAGCGATTAGGCATTATTTGCACTTACTTAATCGATAATCATGTGATGAAAAAGAAGAACGTACATCCCCAATATCCATTGCGTACTACTCATTGAGGGTGACGAAGAAGCAGCAAGTATCCACATCTTAATTTGATTTGACAACGTTATAGAGTCCGTCTGCTGTAGACGATCTGAAACCAAAAACACCACTAGCCGGTTCCCCGGCAGCTCAAAATCTCCACCTGAATAACACATTAAAGGCAGTTAAATTCCGTCACTGTGATTATCAACCTAATTGCATAATTGAACTCGAAGCAGAACAAGCAACTTAAAAATGTGTTTTGAAAATGCGAGCCCTGACATCATGGKGAGCAATATCTAGTCTGCGATGTGCGTCTGACAGTGGATCTCTGGATTTGCAGAATTCTATAAAATATTAAAGCTTATAAGGAAAACTACACTTCTCTCCTTTAAAATTGCCCAATTTCAAGTAATTTATATCTGGAATTACATTCGAAAAATACTTTAMGGTATCCTCTATCTACAGCAAAAATGATAATAGTACAACCAATAATTATCATCTTCCAGAACAGAGGACAGATTTTTATGGGCACTTGGTGGGTGCGACTGATAACTGTCATTATTTCCCCCGATTATAGTATCTGCAAACTGGAATTCTAAAGATGAACATGCGTGTTCTKAGCAATAGGCCTACATTTCAGACCATTAACAGATTTAAAATGTATTTAATTCCAAGGAAAAGCACGACAAAGAGAAATAATCACATTAATACAGTTTCACTGAAGAAAATGTCAAGTAACCCAATCTAAAACATAGGCCTACTGATATTTAAATATAACAACATGCATATCAAGTCGTTACCAGTAGGTATATAGCCTTTCTCAAATGGCATTGTAATTCACTTTGTTTACAATAATATTTGTCTTGACAAAATCCCCAATACTCAAACARGGCAAATATTAATTTGCATTTCATGTAACGATTTAATTAATTATTTTCAACCTATATTTTCATTAAGAATAATAAAGAACAATAGAATACCAATTTGTGTTCCATGCTATTATTACAATCAGACTAAATGCAACTCCAAATTGAAAATCACAGCTTTTAAGAACACTRCTGACCTGGAGAAGCATTAGTCATAGACGAGACATAACATAGTAACATAAATCCGGGACATTCAAATTAGTATGATATGTTATGTTTGGTATGGTTACATCAGACAGAAGGCTACTTAAGACAAAAACGAAAGTTGGTCAGGTGGGATGGGTGGCACGAACCTCTAGCAACTCAAAGGATGCGTGGTCGAATCTCATCACGGACTACTTTAGCTAATTAGCAACATTGCAACTACTTAGCATGTTAGCTTCCCCTTCCCCTAATCTTAACCCTTTAACATAACCCTAACCTTAACCTTGACCCCCARCCTAGCTAACTTTAACCATCTAGCTAATGTTAGCGTTAGCCACCTAGTCACCTAGCTGAAGTTAGGTGACTTGGAATTCATATATCATACGTTTWGCAAATTCGTAACATATTGTACAAATTGAAATTCGTTGCAGCATGACATGGTTKCAGCATGACATGCCTCAGCCTTTACATTCGTGGCTCGTGGCTTGTAATGGTCAGTCTTACACGATTTTTTAATCTTCGGATGTAATCATAGCATTGCCCTAACTGGCCTACACTAAAAAYAAACCCAATGTGCATGGAAGCATCAGTGGACCAGAGAATTTAAGGAGACAGGACTCATTAGCAGTGAGTAGCTCTATGGCAGAGTGTGTTTTAACACCTGCTGCACTTCACATGAGGGTTAGCAGCCAGTGYTAAGGGTGGAGGGTGGAGGCGACAGGGCCTGAAGTGTCACGGACCTCATTTCAGCCCCCTGGTGGAAAACGCTCACTAACTGTCCCTTCCAAACGACATTTTAACAGTCGCCAAATATTAATGCTGTGCCTCTGGAAAAATCATGTTTCTCAAATTAATATTCTCTGCACCTATGAGCTTGCCAGACTAATTCTATTCTTCTGTTGCTTCAGACTGTAAGGTCCAGGGTAAATGTGAGTAAATGTCAATGATTAATTACTGTTGTTGGTGGCACAGGATACTCAGTTTTATTTAATTTCCTCTATGTTGAAGGGAGGGACACACGCTATCCATGGCAAGACTTAGCCATGAGTTGTACAGCCATATTCTATGAATCACATTACTCTCGAAGATGGCCATCCATTGCAGACGTAAATGTTGTTTTCATGAGGTGACACTTTATTATGAAGAATATCTGAGGAATGTTGTAAAATGCTCTATAAAATCGGACTACATAATGCCCAGTTCATTTTGAACAGATCATTTAGCAACAACATTGCCACGATAACATGCTGGACAGAGAGATACTATGGATAKCTGCAGAATACTCATGGTAAAGGAAGAGGTGAGAAGCATATCCTGTTTCAAAACCTTCTCATTTTGGTTCTATTTTATCGCAAAGATTGCTTCTTGTACCAATGCATGAGTCTTTTGATGCGCGGTACACTGCGCKCTGTGTTCTGTGCATCATCTTTCTGTTTACACGAGGAGGTAGTACCTGCAAACATATCCACACCGTASATTTCTAACAGGCTAGGAATATCAGAGACTGCTCTGAACAAACGACTTTGTTCATCTAACTCAAAATGTAAAATGTCTTCATTTGTTATGCATGTATTACTTTGTCGCCAATTAATATTGTATTCATTAAGCGTGCAACATTTTATAAAGACAAAACTCAACAGTATCATCTACGTTACACGAACTTGATCTTTTTGCTAATAATAGCAAGACAAAATGACTGTATTTCTCTCAAATCTGCAATAATTCATGAATGCGTCTTTATCAGAGTACCAAATACTTTAAACATGTGATTGATATCTGTCTGATGTCTAAAACAAGCTGTTGATGAACAAATATATATTTAACAATATGATCAATCCATCCAAGCAGATCCTCTTGATGGAATTTCCCTCAGCTTCTCCTCTGCCCTTGGAGGTCTTTGCCTTGTAATTTGCTGCTTCGCTTGGCACCAACTAGACGAATTAAGTCAACCTTAGTGGTCAATTTTCCCGTTCAATGTAGCATCAAACMGTTAATTGATTTGGATTTACTCAATGCTACTCTGTAAATAGATACTGCATTATGTTATAAATGAAATTCAAATGCAATAGAATTGAACAWTTGCTTGACTATTATGTTGAGAAGTCACGATGTCTTTATAAAAATGCAAAAATGTTATGAAATTATACCAATTATACMATTTCTGAGTTTGAAATATTCTTATAATAAATGGAACAATGTTCTAGCTATCAATTGTCCTTTATTTCAGTTACTTCAGACAGAAGGCATGATACATTGTTTACAGCTTCTCAAATATCAAACTATATATGTAAGTGTATCATAAGATGACAATACGTGGAAGGAGTAAGGATTCAGTGCAGTGTACCTACTCATCAGAACTGTCAGGAAGTCACTGTGAACAAGAGAGCAGAACATGCAGAAATKCTTGTTTAATTCCATTATCATTACCATTAACAATCAATTATAGGTTTGGATTCAGTCCAAGTGGTTTATGAAACTAAGAATATTAATGATATTTACACAATATTATGCATGTTTCATTTATTTATCTTGTAAACTCAAACTTCTATTCTTTGACATTTGTTGACCGGGCTAAGTGAGTTGTTTCCTGTTTTGAGCCAGTGCTCCAGAGGGACAGCCAGCCAAGCTGGACTTGTTGCTTCTGGGTGAATCAAAACCCAGCAATCACCACTGTGGACTGGGTCAGTCTGAGTTTCTTCTCGTACATCACACGTCTGTCTGAGGCACTTCCTGATGTGGAGTTAGATAAACTCCAATCAAGAATAAAATAACACCAAACAAGCACTGCACGGCCCTTAAAATCTCAAAGTGGTAAGTAACACTGTCTCTATAAATATGTATTTGAAATAGTCAGGGTCTCAACTGCTCAACTGTTGTTATGTTTTTTGTTGTTGTTAWTTTTGAGAAAATGACACACGAAATAGCATGTCAAAGGTTAAATAAATATGCAGGTTGTTCATTCGGGTTTTAGAGGATGTGATTAAACTTTCCCAAGCGTATAATGTTACTTTTAGACAATATTTTCATTGTTATTTTCTTACATGGCTGAGTATTTGCCAGCCTTGTCTGGTGGAATTTTAGCAGAGTACCACATCAGTTTTGGAAGATCAGCCAGAGATAATTGTCTCCAGACACTGCAAGTAACAGACACCTGCACACTGAGAAATACTACGTTGACTGACTTCCCATATTCTGTCTTTTTCAAGAGGTTTTCTAAGAAGAGGGTTCATATAGGTACCATATTGGCGTTGTTCAAAGGCCTATTCCGCACTTAGTGATTGGACATATTATGTTGGAACATAATAAGTTAAACGAATTAATCTAGCTACATACTTTCTTAAAACATTATGATATTCTCTGACATAAAAAAAAGATATATTGGAGGTCCAAATCAATCCAAGAATTGTCCATAAAGAGAGCCATTGGGAGTGAAATGTGATTAACTGTGGGGTTTTCATGATCTTAATTAACTGAATCAAAGTGAAAGCTCTTTCATTTTAGGAGAAGGGCAAATCATACACAGGATAATGTGACGGGGTCAACCATTTGTTGAATTTTCTGTGACCCATGTTAAAACAATGCTTAATTAAATGTGTGCAAATGTATGTCTCATTGAATTAATGTCCTCACAAATGGGAAACATGCAAATTTCCCAATTAAGTCATTTTCCGTGGAGGACTCGGCTGCTGCCTGAAGTTCAGCTGCCTCTGTGCCTTCGTCTGGCTCCTCTTTCTAGTTTTTGTAAAGATTGAAGTCGCTAAAAAAGACAGGAAGGAGGTCAGCACTCACCCAACACCTGAATGCGCTCCCTTTTTTGTGTTCCCCTTGATCCCCACAGTCCGTGCCTGTCATTAGTCTTAATGATGGAAAATTGTCATGTTGATACAAGTCTCTTACTCTCCCCCTCTCTTCTTTGTATAAGTAGTAGGTGGAAGCTCCATTTGTTAGAAAGTTCTTTGTGACTAAAAGCAGTGGACGGTGCATTTGTGCTGGGGAAGAGAAAAGGCTCTAGATGCTCTTTCCATAGCTGGGATAATTATTCCTACTGTGACCTTAATGGTTCACAGTGTTCCCCCTGCATCTCATCCACGTGCCAGGCCCTCAGTGAAGCCCCATGTCAGGGAATATGAAAAACACATATAATGAAACCATTTTGGCTGATGGAAAAAGGCTACTGAAGCTTCACTTGCTACAAAGACGGCTCAATTATATGAGTAATTGTGATAATTTTCCTTCCATTCAGAGCTCTTTCTGAAAGGTAAAAAAACAGAGATGCTGAAAGGGAAATTACTTGGACAATATAGAGTGTGAAATGGCGACAACAAAAAAGGTGACTGTAAGAAAGTATAGGACTATAAATAAATAGGTTAATGTAGGGTCACATAAATACACCCCTCAAAAGCTAGCAAACAAAGACATAAATAAACACACAAACTCTCTCCCTCACACACACGGACGTACACAAAAACATATGTAGACAAATGACCATTGAGAATAACTACATAAAAAAGTAGATATGCAGCTGCCTGAAAATTAAACCTCTTTCTCCTTCCTATTGACAAAATTTCAGCTCCTGCAAATGCACCCCAGTAGTTGGCTATCATTTGTTGTTCTGTGAGAGGAAAAGGATAATTACATCTCTGAGAGGCAGGGCGACTGACATTCCCTTTAGACTGCCATGAATGCAGGAGGCTTGATAGAAAAAGCCTGAGGAATAATTTTTTGCTTTTCCTTTTCTTTATTTAGCAGAACGTGTTTTGTTCAATGGAACACAGGAATGGCAGTGTTGTGGAGTGCATTAAACCCYGGGTGTTCATAAATATGATGTTCCCTTGCCTACAAACTCTCCCTTTTCAAAAAACTCTTTCATCACGCTAGCAGACAGGAGAGACAGTGAGATGTGCATTACTTTTTGTTTCTCAGTGGGGGTCGGATTAAACATTTCCTCCCCACAGMAAAGATAGAAAAGATTCTTGACAAGCAGGAGCCAGCCTATAATTTCAATCTCTGTGCTACAGTGAATGGCCAACATACATCTTGACAACGGTATACCTTCTGAATTTAAGAAATCACCATTTCATACAGTCTACCTTTATTCTTTGGAAAAATGCTTGAAAAGAAATGCATGATCCACAAAGCGAATTGAAACAATTTAGAGAAATGGAAGCCCTCAAAATATGAATTGGAATAAGTAAATGTGTGCTCTCCTCAGAGTCACATTGCCCTGTCCAGACTGAACAACTGATCTATGAATACAATGTTTGGAGCATGTATTGCCAGTGTACCCTACTAACCTATTCTGCAAATGTTATAAAACTGTTAAAACCAACTGTTATATCACATTGTGTGATTGAGCAATAACTATCCCACTGCTATTAATGGTAGATTAGTGTTTCTTATTCTTGTTGCTGACTAGCTGACACCTGGATGTTGTCCATTTTGGGATGTTAGTATACCCCCACAAAACTGCAATTTATTCAGACAAAGCTTAAACTGTTCCCACATGTATAGCTGCTGACCCCTTAGGCCCTGCAATCTGGGATAAATCCTTCCAGGCAAGGCGAGCAACATTACAGCCTGGCAGCTCAAATGCTTGTATCACACTCAAATGATGAGTCTCCTGTCACCAGCCATGTCATCAGCTTCATCCCAACCCCCCAATAACTTCTGGCCCATTGAGCAGCCTGTGTGCTACATGGCCAGCCAGTCAGAGACCCCCTGGTCCCACCTGATTGTGCCTCCGATGACATGTAGAGGGGTGTCCAGCTCCCAGCATACCCAAGCATCTCCATGCAGCCCCCCAGCAGCGCTTCTCCTGGCAGGCACCAGAAATGTCTACAACTTGTCAAGTTGCCATGGTAATAGGCCAGAAACAGAGAATAGCACTAAAGCATATTCAAGCAGCGATGCGGAAATAAAAAGCCTATGAAAACACTGACGTTCACAATGTTCACAATTTAAAGAAATAGAGAGCCTTGAAGCCGTACAGTATTTCCTCTATGGGCTGCGAAAAGGTTGTATATTGGTTTCTTTTGCCATTGATGACTTCTATGTTTAAATTGAAAGCACATGTCATTCATATAGCCACTATATGAGGCTAATGGGGGTAAATCAAAATACAATTATATTTTTTCCAGGCCACTGCTGACTTGTGAAACTRCCTGCTACCACTAGCAGGGTTTATTTGTCTGACACACTAACAAAATACAAACACCTCAAGGGGTTGGTAACATTCTGCTTGCCTGACATTAATTGACGATTGAGATAAATGGTTGACTCACAGTGAAGGAAACAAAGGAACTGTCCCTGTACGATAAAATCATCAGTTGTCATTTTGTGGAAAGATTTTCATACATCAAAAATGGCTTTACACACAAATTCATGCACACATGTAATTCCTAGACGGGTGTAAACATCCAGACCAACTAAMCACCAGTGCAGTATCAGTAACCCTACTGGATGACTCCAGACAGACTACAGACCTTACCAGACAGGTGGTTTGAATTTGAACTACGATGATTAGTCATCTTATCCCATCACGCAATGGAAACCACACCATCTATACCTTAGCACTGTCACAAGGACAGGTACCCTATTATTGAATCCATTCCTGAGGTTAGCGTRTTTACTAATCATTCCACAGTTTTCTTCAGGCTTGGGTGTCTATCCAGAGAAAGCTCACCAGCAGCAAGGGTTAAGGTGTCCCTAATGCACTCGGAGGCCAGCTAGCCTGTCAGGGATTTTAATAAACGTAAGAGCACTGTGAGGGAAAAGTGTTGCTGTCTCAATAGAGTGACACAGACAGGCCAAGGCTGTCAATGGAGCGCCTAATGACAGAGGAAGATAATGACGGACCCCAGTCAGAATCAGCAGGAAGAGGAAGATCAATCTGCAGTGAAGGAGGGAGGGATGGAAGGGGGGAACGGTAGGCTCTTTCTTTTCTATCTTCTCCGTTCTAGCTCATCTCATACATATCTATCTGCTGCAGCTGGCCCATAGAGTGGCGAGGGAGCTCTGCATTAAGCGCACAGCGGATCAATAACCATTACGACTCCTCCACAGCCTGACACATAGCAGGGACACGTTTGACATTTCACTCAGGACTGCATTGATCCCAGCACACAGTATTTCAGCCCCCAGTTTGTGCCTGAGCCTGGGGTCTGGCTGGAATTGAAAAGCGGGGGGGGGGGAGGGGGGGAGTAGCAGAGGGAGCAGCTAACCAGCTGCCGGCGTACAAGTAAACAGCACACCCCTCTGTGCATTCCTCATTTTCAATTTACTGTTTTTCCTGCCGCTACTGGCAATTCAAGAACTGGATCAAAGTGGATCAAAGCTTGACCTATGTAGGCTATGTTATATATAGCCAGGGTCAGAGTTTTTAGTGAAGTCTGGTCCAATACATGTTTAGAAAGTTGAAGCTCAAATACTGCATTTCTATATCATTTAAAAACTCTAAAAGGCCATTTGGAGAACAGCACATTGGTTGCTGTAGCTTCATTCCCCTCAGTCGATCTACAAACACATAGCCTATTAGCTATACTATTAGCCGCTACACATTAACTCAGCACCGGGATTAAAAATGATAACTGAATATGTACAGTGGGATCTGTGAGCAGAATAAGTATTTTATGAACAAAAGGTAAACAAATATGTTTTACAGAACTTATTTTTTTTGTCGCAGTTTTACTGCCCCTTTCCTGAAATTCTACACATTTTGCCATGTGGTGGGGAGGAAGTTAGAAGCTAATTTAAAGCTTATTTCCTGCTATTTTACACATTTTGCCACCACTTAAGCTAGGTGAAAATGATATCTGAGTGAGAGTGACTAGGAAAATCAATGGGGGCCGCCTGGTGGTCAGCCATGATCAGCCTACTGCAAGTTTAGATTGCATGTTTATACTAACTAGACTAATTTACCAATCTAAAATGTTTTAACTGACATGGGCTAATTGAGTGATTGTCAGTGAGTGACATATAACAAGATGAAAATTGCTGCACCCAAGTTTAGACAATTCACCTTGTGTATTCTTCTATTCYAACTCTCAACAGTAAATTGAGACCCTGACTGAGTTCAAGTATTTTTCTTGAAAAATGACCGCCCTGACTGTATGTGTATGAATGTGTATGAGAGAGAGAAATAGTCACACTGACATCATTCTTGATAACATCTCTAGCCTGAAGTGGCGGTCTGGAAATCCAGAGGCATAACAAACAAAAACATTTGGAGCAATTCAGAAAGTGGGAGTTTCTGCGAAACCTTGAACAAGATAAACATACAGAAAAAGTAGACGACATAAAATTAGAAACAATTTAGTCTAATTTCTTTTTAATCGTCCTTTGAGACCCAAGATGTTATATCCTAGGTCAGTCTGCTCTTTTAGTGTTATCATGTAAAACAGAGGTGGTAGTGATGCAAAAAGACCTTCATCCAACGAAAGGAAATGGTTGAACTTGAGGTCTACCAAAGTAAAATATTTTTATTTTTAAATGACTGATACAATCTGAACCATTTCAAGTTCTATTTCCATGTACTTTATATCAGGAACTTGACATGTTAAATAGGAGTCTGAGATATTATATTTGTTCTAGTCCGTCATGTCTATGTCTATGTCTTCCATACATACTCATGCATATTTTTTCCATTAAAATGTGCTATATTCATATGCCATACAAATCATTACATTAACCTGCATGTAATTTGTTTCTGTTTCATTGGAAGGATAGGACATCAATGAGCTTTTTCATTGCAAAAGACAAGCCTATCAATGACAACAGGGACCCTTTCCAAGACCTATCTRCAACACAATGGGCTGTGTGTTCCCCTGTTTCTATACCCATGTCGCTTTATTTAAACGAAAAACATCTTCTCATAACTCCACTGCCAGCCATCACTATTCCTGGGGTTGATTCCTAAATTGCGCTGGTATAATGGAGAGAGGGGGTTTCCCAGCTGGAGCTGGAGCCAGAGCCGGAGCCAGACTGTACAGCTAAAAGGAGGTGAATACCTGTCAGGTATACCGTGACATACCACATTGTTCACTGGGGTAAAGATTGATTTGGGGAAGCTTCTGTGGAGCAGAGAGGAGGAGACTGATGGCTTTTTTTTGCTGAACAATTTATGTCTGTTTCTTCAGTTGTCATGCCAACCTGAAGATTAAACAACGGAGTGCAGCTCAACTCCAATCATGAGTAATGAGCAATTACTTGCCCATGCACATGTTGAGACTCTAGYAAAGTAGGCCCAATAGGTTTTCAGAACTCGTTTGGGTGAATGTATGTGGTCTATGCATGCTGAACGCACTTCTGGCATTGAGATGCTAATGGTAGCATGGATAATTACAGTGGCAAGAAAAAGTATGTGAACCCTTTGGAATTACCTGGATTTCTGCATAAATTGGTCATCAAATTTGATCCGATCTTCATCTAAGTCACAACAATAGACAAACACAGTGTGCTTAAATTAATAACACACAAATTATTATATTTCTCCTGTCTGTATTGAATACATAATTTAAACATTCTCAGTGTAAGTTGGGAAAAGTATGTTAACCCCTAGGCTAATGACTTCTCCAAAAGCTAATTGGAGTTAGGAGTCAGGAGTCAGCTAACCTGGAGTCTAATCAATGAGACGAGATTGGAGATGTTGGTTAGAGGTGCCTTGCCCTATAAAAAACAGTAAAAAAATGTGAGTTTGCTATTCACAAGAAGAATTGTCTGATGTGAACCATGCCTCGAACAAAAGAGATCTCAGAAGACCTAAGATTAAGAATTGTTGACTTGCATAAAGCTGGAAACGGTTACAAAATTATCTCTAAAAGCCTTTATGTTCATCAGTCCATAGTAAGACAAATTGGCCAAAAATTGAGAARGTTCAGCACTGYTGCTACTCTCCCTAGGAGTGGCCGTCCTGCAAAGATGACTCCAAGAGCACAGCGCAGAATGCTCAATGAGGTTAASAAGAATCCTAGWGTGTCAGCTAAAGACWTACAGAAATCTCTGGAACATGCTAACATCTCTGTTGACGAGTCYACGATACGTAAAACACTAAACAAGTAYGGTGTTTATGGGAGGACACCACAGAAGAAGCCACTGCTGTCAAAAAAAAACATTGCTGCATGTCTGACATTTGCAAAACTGCACCTGGATGTTCCACAGCGCTACTGGCAAATGATTCTGTGGACAGATGAAACTACAGTTGAGTTGTTTKGAAGGAACACACAACACWMTGTGTGGAGAAAAAAGGCACAGCACACCAACATCAAAACCTCATCCCAACTGTAAAGTATGGTGGAGGGAGCATCATGRTTTGTAGCTGGTTTGCTGCCTCAGGGTCTGGACAGCTTGCTATCATCGACGGAAAAATGAATTCCCAAGTTTATCAAGACATTTTGCAGGAGAGTGTTAGGCTATCTGTCCGTCTATTGAAGCTCAACAGAAGTTGGCTGATGCAACATTACAACGACCCAAAACACAGAAGTAAATCAACAACAGAATGGCTTCAACAGAAGAAAATACACCTTCTGGAGAGGCCTGGTCAGAGTMCTGACCTCAACCCAATTKAGATGMTGTGGCATGACCTCAAGCAGTTCACACCAGACATCCCAAGAATAWTGCTGAATTGAAACAATTTGGTAAAGAGGAATGGTCCAAAATTCCTGCTGACCRTTGTGCAGGTCTGATCCGCAACTACAGAAAACATTTGGTTGAGGTTATTGCTGCCAAAGGAKGGTCAACCAGTTATTAAATCCAAGGGTTCACATACTTTTCCCACCCTGCACTGTGAATGTTTACACKGTGTGTTTAATAAAGACRTGAAAACGTATAAKTGTTTGTGTGTYATTAGTTTAAGCAGACTGTGTTTGTCTATTGTTGTGACTTAGATGAAGATCAGATCAAATTTGATGACCAATTTATGCAGAAATCCAGGTATTTCCAAAGGGTTCACACACTTTGTCTTGCCACTGTATTTGTYCTTTTGCAGAGAGGAGTTGCATGTAGGATCTCTGCTCTCTTTCCTTACAAGTCTTTGATGTTGACAAGGTACTCTCTGAGCTAACATGAATAAATAATGGAAATTACAGGGATTGTCATTATTGTGAATCATTATATAACATTTTATATCACAATAGGACTTTTATGCCAAGCCTGCCTGTTAACCAAGATATGCATCAAATTACAGGGCTAAACCTAATATTGATTTCTTGCTCTGGGCAGCTGATCTGATGTTAACTACTACATGTGCAGGAAATCACAAACACACACAAACAAACACACACCTTACATTCATTTGAACCAGTGGCAGGATATGGCACGCCAACTAAAGGAGCTGCAGCAGCCCCTGAATCCGATCTTCATCTTTAATTTCTCTGTGGTCGCCCCAGTTGGATACAATGCCTGTCGTCACATAGTCTGGGGTCATTATGTGCTGGGAGCAGGGGAAAAAGAGATTGTACGATGAAGATGAGAGCAGGTCTGCAGTCACAATGCAGCCATTTAGCATGRTGGGGGTGTGGGGACCAGAAGCAGCCTGCCCTCCATGTCCCAGGCCAACCCAGGGCAGCTCTAGCAGAAAGACTCCAGAGCCCTGGGGACTGACAGAGGACTCAATTCCCCTCAACACTCCCAGACCATCATATAATGTTTGTCTGGCACACAATAACAAGTGATACTGGGCTTAACTCTGGAGCTTGTTGGCAATCATCCATCTAGCCGCTAGCGGTATGGATACYAACCAGTGGAGAGTTGATGTGGATGGACTTGATGTTTATTATCTGCAACCAGATGTACACCACCAGTCAAAAGTTTGGACACACCTACTCATTCAAGGGTTTTTCTTTATTTTTTACTATTTTCTACATTGTAGAATAATAGTGAACACGTCGAAACTATGAAATAACACATGGAATCGTGTAGTAACCAAAAAAGTGTTAAATAAATCAACATATATTTTATATTTGAGATACTTCAATATAGCCACCCTTTGCCTTGATGACAGCCTTGCACACTCTCGGCATTCTCTCAACCAGCATCATGAGGGAATCACTTGGAATGTATTTCAATGAATGCCTTGTTAAAAGATCATTTSTGGAATTTMTTTYCTTCTTAATGCGTTTGAGCCAATCAGTTGTCTTGTGACAAGGTAGAGTTGGTATACAGAATATCGTCAYATTTTGTAAAAGACAAAGTCCATATTATGGCAAGAACAGCTCAAATAAACAAAGTGAAACAACACTCCATCATTACTTTAAGACATGTCAGTCAATGCGGAAACATTTCAAGAACTTTGAAAGTTTCTCCACATGCAGTCGCAAAACCAACAAGCGCTATGATTAAACTGGCTCTCATGAGGACCGCCACAGGAAAGAAAGAAATACGTTTATTTGAGTTAACTGCACCTAAGATTGCAGCCCAAATAAATGCTTCACAGAGTTCAAGTAACAGACATATCTCAACATCAACTGTTCAGAAGAGACTGTGTGAATCAGGCCTTCATGGTCAAATTGCTGCAAAGAAACCACTACTAAAGGACAGCAATAATAAGAAGAGACTTGCTTGGGCCAAGAAACACGAGCAATGGACATTAAACAGTGGAAATCTGTCCTTTGGTCAGATGAGTCCAGATGTACGATTTTTTATTCCAACCGCCGTGTCTTTGTGAGATGCAGAGTAGGTGAACGGATGATTTGTTTTTCAACAGGACAAAGACCCTACACACCTCCAGGCTTTGTAAGGGCTATTTGACCAAGGAGTGATGGTGTAGTGCATCAGATGACCTAGCCTCCACAATCACCCGCAGAGTAAAGGAAAAGCAGCCAATACGTGCTCAGCATATGTGGGAACTCCTTCAAGACTGTTGGAAAAGCATTCCTCATAAAGCTGGTTGAAAGGATGCCAAGTGTGTGCAAATCTGTCATCAAGRCCAAGGGTGGCTACTTTGAAGAATATAAAATATATTTGGATTTGTTTAACACTTTTTGGTTTACTACATGATTCCATGTGTTATTTCATAGTTTTAATGTCAAGAWAAACCCTTTAATGAGTAGGTGTGTCCAGTCTTTTGACTGGTACTGTACACTGAACAAAAATATAAACGCAACATGTACTGTCCCATGTTTCATGAGATGAAATAAAATATCCCAGAAATGTTTGTGCACAAATTAGTTTACATCCTTATTAGTTAGCATTTGATCCTTTGTCAAGATAATCCATCCACCTGACAGGTGTGGCATATCAAGAAGTTGATTAAACAACATGATCATTACACARGTGCRCCTTGTGCTGGGGACAATAAAAGGTCACTCTAAAATGTGCAGTTTTGTCACGGAACACAATGCCACAGATGTCTCAAGTTTTGAGGGAGCGTGCAATTGCCATGCTGACTGCAGGAATATCCACCAAAGCTTTTTCCAGGTAATTGAATGTTAATTTCTTTACCATAAGTCATCATCAATGTCATTTTTGAGAATTTGGCAGTACGTCCAACCTGCCTCACAACCACAGACCACGTGTAACGATGCCAGCCCAGAACCTCCACATCCGGCTTCTTCACCTGCGTGATTGTCAGAGGGGGAAGTGCGGGGTGCTGAGGAGTATTTATGTCTGTAATAAAGCTCTTTTGTGGGGAAAAACTCTTTCTGATTGGCTGGGCCCGGTTCCCCAGTGGGTGGGCCTGGCTCCCCAGTGGGTGGGCCTATGCCCTCCCAGGACCACCCATGGCTGCGCCCCTGCCCAATCATGTGAAATCCATAGATTAGGGCCTAATGAATTTATTTCAATTGACTGATTTTCTTATATGAACTGTAACTCAGCCAAATCTATGACATTGTTGCATGTTGCATTTATATTTTTGTTCAGTATTGATACACATTTATGTCATGCACCTTTTCCAAAACTGATTTGCTACAAATGATGTATGTCGGAAAGAAAAAAATATTCATTTCGATCCACATTTAGACACTTATCATAATTTGTCAAGTTCCCACACTGCAATTACTCGGATGCTTCCATCCCTCACAGTGTAAAATATATATTTAACCCCCCCCCCTCTAATTTATGACAATCCCCCTCCAAACAACTTTATTTGTATTAAATAACATTGTAAACATCAACATTGAAACTTGAAATGCAACAGAATGGARAGTAGTTACAATATTTAATACCAAACATGTTAAATAGAGAAATACAAAACACCTTCAACTGACTTTGACACTCTCCKACATTGCTTCTTTGGGCATGTGGAATGTCTTGAATATTGTACTGCATACACAATGCCAGCACACACCAAATAGTTTCGCTTGATATGGTTGACAATGCGTAGATGGGGAGAGTAACTATTACGGTTGTTGATTCAGTTGGCCTTTGAAGACACTGTGGATATCCATTCACCTTTGAGACTGGGTGGGTACACCACCACTGCTCTAACACCGCTGGAGGAACTAATCCCCAGACCCTCTGGAGGAAACACCTGCACAGACCACATGTTGAAGATGTTCTTCTAGGTCTGCATTTCTCTAGCAGTGAAAGATGACGACCTTGTTCTACAACAGCTCAGGACATTGTCTGAACGGACCTCGGGAGACTCTACCAGGGAAAGTATCACCATGACCTGTTAATTATATCAATTACAAAACAACCCATTTATGTGAACCAGTTCTGTAGTGAACAGCAGCAGGAAGGGCAGTGGTGTTAGAGAGGCCAGATGGCCACAGCCTGAGAGGAGCTGTGTAGCGTAGTGTGTAATGCTCTTTGGGCCGTGTGAGAAAGTGCTCTCCCTCCACACGGCTTGTTTAAATTAGCCCGAGCACCAGAGGCAGTGAGAACAGCAGCTGGAGAACGAGAGGCAGTGCTGGCAGTGGTGATAATCAGCAGGGAGGATGTGGGGCGAGAAGCCCTGAGGGAGGGCAGAGAGGGGGCCTGTGATCTTACAAGCCCAATCAGGGCCCGAGTGGAGCCCGCCGAGGCCTCATACGGCTTAACAGCACACCAGCGCACCACTCAACATCCTGAACACAGAGCAGATCTCCTCCCTGACCRGCAGCTTAACCTTTTTCAGAGTGTGGGGGCTCCCCTGGCCTGGGCTCACGCCGCTCGTTCGCTCATCACCACACCAATCAGCCTCAGAGGGAGCAGCGACGGGGAGCTCCATTCTCAGCCTGGGCTGGAGAGGCTTTTATCCTCCACCAAGAGGAGTGCAAATATGGAGCTTAGTGTTCTCAGCAGGGACAGCATGAGGATCCGCATTCAACCACATCCAGTTGGCTCTTTTGTCGTCTTCTGTCAACAGCGGGTCTATTCACCAAGTATGTCTACGAATAGAAACACAGAAGGGAATATGGGGATATTGTGAACATTTCCATGACAAATATAGAATATCAATTTTTATATGGAATATGCAAGCGCTAGAATTTGAGTCCCTGGAATTGTGAATTACAGTCACTATACTGTAATACTGTACACCAATGATGACACTGTACGTCAATGATTGAGGAAAATAACAAGAGCAGGCTAGTTGCTGGGGCGTTTCTAGACCCTCTGATTTCAGGCCCACAGGCACCTGTAGCCTCGGTAAATCAAGCACCAGGACAAAGCTCCTCAGAGGTTGCACGCGACCAGTTCATCAGGGGCCCGCTCTCCTCGCGGTGTGTGACAGGAGGACATGACGGAGGGCAGAGAAGCCCTTCCGCTCAGGTAGGGTCAGTGCCAGGCACTGATTACACAGCTGCTGATCCTCCCCAGCACAGAGCCCTGAGACAGACAGGGCGGACGGATCCCATGTCCCCAATCCATCCCCAGCCCTGGCCACGCTGCTGCTGAGAGGACAAGGACCACAGACACACACTGCCTTCTCCTCACCAACACCTACATAAGAGGTAGAGGAGGAGGAGAGATCCAGAGGTAGATGTCTCTGTGTGTTCCAAAGGCTAACACCACAGACATGAACGCCCAAGCTACTGTTATTCCAGTCTCAGGCCCAGCCTGACACAATATTCAGTAACGATTTTATTCTGTCAATCAAAGCGGAGGAAAATCTACACCACTTGGCAGCATTACATAAAGGGCTATTCTCACAAGAGATAGTCTGAGCGCCTACTCTTTTTTTCCTCAGTGTACTTTKGTCTGGGGTTTTAGAGAACGCCGTGGCCCGTGGGAGGGGAGCCTTGGAGAACAATGTGGGAAGCCAGAGAAGAAACCGCACATGTTCCCTTTTTACAGACTCTGCTGTGACTCCAAAAAGAGGCTGCATCTTCACAGGCCATTTCATACGGCTACATCATCAATCACGTCAGACAGGCCAGACTGCACCTTCTACTCTTCACGTTACTTACATGACCCCACATTCTTCTCAGATGAAGACGGACAAAATCCAACGCGTTCTTACACAATACTAACCTAAAGAACATTTATTTTGGCCGTTGTGTGACAGGGTAACAAAATKGTGTAATTATTGGATGTATAAATACACTGTACTATTTGGATGTGTATGCATTGAGAAGGCTCATTTCAATTGAAAACATGCTCTATTATTTTCAGCTCAGTAATGTACACACACTCATTTAAACAAGTAGTTATGTAACCTCATCAGATGGTAATGATTAAAATCATGAGCTGATGTTTATAACACCTCAGAATAGCGAGCCCAGAATAGGAACATAAAACACCCATCAAAGATTACAGTAGTCCACCTGTACATTATCACCAACCACACATGCGATGGATACAGTCTGATTATGGCGCAGATAAGAAGGTGAGMGCTTGCCCTATTATAGGCTGAGTGGTGGTACGGAACACTCTCATGGAGACGATAATGGGACAAGCACTGTTGACCCCTGTAGCAATGCAATGGGCTCCCAGGGACCCAGGCACGGTGTCTGTCTGTGGGCCTGTAATGCTGCAGCCCTCGCCCAGCCAGCGGARCCTCTGCTGTGGCTGGATGTGACAGCCTTCTCCACCCCTCCCCAGGGTCCAGCCACCAGAGGATCAACCGTGCTTAGAGCTGCCCAGGCAGCCCGACTAGCAGGGGAACAAGCCGGGCTTTGAGGAGACCGCTGCCAGTCAGACAGGGAGCCCCAGGTCTCCAGCCCTCAGGGGTTAACCTCTCAGGCTGCCAAGCAAAATACTGCAAGAGGCTCATAATTACACACACAGTCAAAGGGCATGTGTAATTTCCAGAGCTATTTACACAGTTGAGAAGGCCCCCTCGAGATCTGCCAGGAATAGACCGAATCAAGATAGTAAGGTGGTCTCCATTGAATATGCCCACTGTAATTTAAGAAGGACATTGACTGTTCTCAGATTAGAAGTCATTTGTGATCGTAGGACCTGTGTACTGTCTGTTTCAAAAAGCAGTGGCTTTTATGCGAATGAAAAAGTCTGAGGGCCATGATAGTCTCAGCCTGAATAATGTGTCAATTTTCAGGACTATAAAATAATGAATCAAGTTCATCCCTAATTACATGATGTCAAGAGCAGTTGTCATGTGTGCAAATKAGTCTATCATACATCCTCCTCCTAAAACAGAAAAGTGAATACTCATAATTCAACTTCCCAACAGAGTGGGCTGGGCGTGAGGTGTTGCTGTTAAGCTGGCATTGGCCCTGCCTCTGGCCCAGCCTCTGGCCCTGGCCTGCTGTGGTGTGAGGATGAGTWTGTGCAGTGGGACTGAGAGTGTATAAATAGCAGTGCAGAGCTGTACCTCCTACCTGGTCCGTGCAGARGCCCCAGGGGAGCCAGGAGTGCTCGGGGCCCCTGCAGCCTCTAACCCGCACAGCTGTTCACCAGGTCCAGAGTTTCTCCAGAGCCCACCGCTTCCCCCTGCAATGGGGACCGCCAGCCGGGGGSCATGGAGCACTAATAATAACAACATCCAACATGCAGAGACCAGGTCAGGCACTCCATGACCCTCCCCATCACAGTGCTGGAGACTRGACAGGAGCCAGGCAACAGCCCCATGCTGCAGCCCAGGAGAACCCGGCAGGGAGGGGGAGGAAGGGGATCTGTGGGTGGCTACAGCTCAGAGGTCTCCTTTCACTTCCTGCTCTATATACTATTTCCTTACAACAGGGCTCCAGGTCAATCTCCAACAAATTCACAGACTTCTAGGAGAATCTAAATATTTGTTTGTATTGATTGTTKAGGAAAATGTCATTCCAGTTGACATTGCCACTAATCTTCATGGTAAAACGACTTGGACATGTGAACACCTGCAGATGAGGTAAGAAAAATACATGATTTCGCACCGGAGAGACGGAGGCCTGAGTAGGACAAGTTCATCTCCGCCGTGGACTAATGGCCRTTTGCTTCTCCTCCACACTATGTGCTGCTGTATTTGTGGCAYACACAAAGGCACAGCAGTGAGGCAGGCGGAAACCGCTGCCTCTGTGGCTCTTWCAGAGCCAATGGATCCTTAATTACAGTCCTCCTCTACAGAGTCTGGCTGCACCTTTCAGCGGGAGGCATCCTGTAGAAAGGATACCGCTAATGCCTCCAACTTAGCCTCCTGCCAGAACTGGTCTCCATATTCTGGAGCTCTGGGCCCACCAGGATACAGACCCAGCCCACTCACAACACAAAGAGCAAGTGGATGAGCTGCTACTGCAACAGTAACTGAAGTCCTACAAGGTGGTCGTCTCGAACGGCTCCAAATATAGAGCTCTGAAAGTATTAAAGACGTAGGGGAGCCAGCTAARGTGTAGGAGGATGGTATGACCATTCGCATGTCTATGAACAATGAAATGACACATTCCTTCTCTAGAATAACACTTCTGGTTTACAAAGCCAATAATAAAGCAGTGTTTGTTATGTTCAAGTGGTTGGAGTCCAAACACTGACGTTTCACTCGAGGCAGGTCTGATATGGTTTCTCACACACGCCACGCAAGAGGGAATACTTGGCCCTAATTAGAACAGAGCATCTGGCAAATGTCAGCGTCTTCTCGCAGCATAGGCAACATTCCTATTTACTTACTAAGCTGGGGTTCAGCTCGAAAATTCACTGGGAGCTTCAGAACGTTTCAGACAGGGAGTGTTCCTACTTCGATCTTATTGTGAGTGCCATACAGAATGGAATGGCATCTCATCTTACTTTCCCCTGGTTTTATTAACAGGGATTTAGATATTTTTACTGGTGAGTTRGAACAACCCTTACAGAAAAAACACATGAATTTCACGTGAACACGTGATTTTATGTGAAGTTAATGTGATAACGTGAAGCTTCATGTGATAACATGAAACTACACGTGACAGCACTTGTAGAAACATGATCTCATGTGAAATAAATGTGACAACATGGGGATGCAACATTTTAACATGTGATACCATGAAACATGAAAACCCATGTATCAAATGTAATTGAGAATATTTTAYTTTAAAAAGGCATAACTGACATTAATTCAACGTAAACAGTGATGGTCTCGTAAGCAGGTTTTGTCTAGTTCCCAGATGTTCCAGGGACGTCCCCAAGAACGTTTTTAGGACATTCTTAGAATGTTGTGTCACGGTCCCCTGGAGGTGTTTGTTTAGTTGTGGTGAAAATATAATAAATCTACAACAAGTTACTGTACTTTAACAGTTAAATTAAGGTGATAATGTTAATGAACAGTATACCGCTGTATGCTGATTACTTGTGAGTCAACCTTCCTGCTGCGCCGTCAGGTTTGTGGGCATAATGGAGATTTGACTGGTACTGTAAGTATAGCCAAAGTTTGGACACACCTACTCATTCAAGGGGTTCTCTCTATTTTTACTATTTTCTACATTGTAGAATAATAGTGAAGACATCAAAACTACAAAATAACACATATGGAATCATATAGTAACYAAAGAAGTGTTAAATAAATCAAAACATATTTTATATGAGATTCTTCAAAGTAGCCACCTTATGCCTTGACAGCCTTGCACTTTCGGCATTCTCTCAACCAGCATCATGAGGGAATCACCTGGAATGCATTTCAATTAACAGATGTGCCTTGTTAAAAGTTAATTTGTGGAATTTCTTTCCTTCTTAATGCGTTTGAGCCAATCAGTTGTCTTGTGACAAGGTAGGGTTGGTATACAGAAGACAGCCCTATTTGGTAAAAGACCAAGTCCATATTATGGCAAGAACAGGTCAAATAAACAAAGTAAAACAACAGTCCATCATTACTTTAAGACATGAAGGTCAGTCAATGCGGAACATTTCAAGAACTATGAAAGTTTCTTCAAGTGCGGTCGCAAAAACCATCAAGCGCTATGATGAAACTGTCTCTCATGAGGATAAATTCATTAGTGTTAACTGCACCTCAGATTGCAGCCCAAATAAATCCTTCAGTGAGTTCAAGTAACAGACACAACTCAACATAAACTGTTCAGAGACTGTGTGAATCAGGCCTTCATGATTGAATTGCTGCAAAGAAACCACAAAGAATAAGTGACTTGGTTGGGCCAAGAAACACAAGCACTGGACATTAGACTGGTGTAAATCTGTCCTTTGGTCTGATGAGTCCAAATGTACGATTTTCTGTTCCAACCGCCGTGTCTTTATGAGACATAGGGTAGGTGAACGGATGATCTCTGCATGTGTGGTTCCCACCG
Organism: Salvelinus sp. IW2-2015; assembly: GCF_002910315.2. Taxonomy (NCBI): domain Eukaryota; kingdom Metazoa; phylum Chordata; class Actinopteri; order Salmoniformes; family Salmonidae; genus Salvelinus; species Salvelinus sp. IW2-2015. The sequence goes on along the minus strand of NC_036875.1, from coordinate 11,835,955 downwards.
TGAAACATAGAGGAGGAAGTGTGATGGTGTGGGGGTGCTTTGCTGGTGACATCGTCTGATTTATTTAGAATTCAAGGCACACTTAACCAGCATGGCTACTACAGCATTCTGCAGCGATACGCCATCCCATCTGGCTTTCACTTGGGACTATCATTTGTGTTTCAACAGGACAATGATCCAAAACACTCCTCCAGGCTGTATAAGGGCTACTTGACCAAGGAGAATGATGGAGTGCTGCATCAGATGACCTGGTCTCTACAAACACCCAACCTCAACCCAATTGAGATGGTTTGTACTGCAGGGTGAAAAAAAAGCAGCCAACAAGTGCTCAGCATATGTGGGAACTCCTTCAAGACTGTTGGAAAAGCATTCCTCATGAAGCTGGTTGAGAGAATGCCAAGAGTGTGCAAAGCTGTCATCAAGGCAGAGGGTGGCTACTTTGAAGAATATAAAATATATTTGGATTTGTTTAACACTTTTTTGGTTTCTACATGATTCCATATGTTATTTCATAGTTTTGATGTCTTCACTATTATTCTACAATGTAGAAAATAGTAAAAATAAAGAAAAACCCTTGAATGAGTCGGTGTGTCCAAAGTTTTTACTGGTACTGTATATTGCCAACAGGGTTGGGGAGTAACGGATTAGATGTAATCCGTTACATGTAAGGGATTACAAAAAAAATGTAACGGAATCTGTTACTTTACCAGCAAAAATATTGTAATCGGATTACAGATACTTTTGAAAAACTACTTTGAGGATTACTTTTAAATTCAGAAAGGATGTTTGTGAAAAAACAGAAGTGTCAAAGATTTTTTCTCATTCTCAATGACATTCAAATCAGCATTGAAAAAAGACGCAAGTTTAAGTTTGTTCCACCTGAGCGAGTCTGACCACAAGTCAGAGNATTTTTTCTCATTCTCAATGACATTCAAATCAGCATTGAAAAAAGACGCAAGTTTAAGTTTGTTCCACCTGAGCGAGTCTGACCACAAGTCAGAGGCCACTATGATGACACACCAAATGTATTTGATGGATCGTGGGAAAAGAGCAGGAATAGGCTTTTGTAGGCTACAGTCCAAGCTATGTCTTCCAATGGTATKGCTGCTGTCGGCATCCAAGATTATCCAACTTGAATAAATGCTTGGAGGTAAGGATGACAGCAGTGGTGTAGTTTACGGCGTTACCGATATCACTTATTATTGATATCTACATAGTGCACTGATGTGAATCACACTGCTGCTCTCATATATCCAGGGTTGGGTACTTTCTTAATGTAATTCGTTACAGTTATTAGTTATCTGTACAAAATTGTAATCAGTAACGTAACTTTTTAGGCCTATAGCAGGCGCATTAAGAAGCCTGAAGGAGGAGAGATTACTAGAAACTAACTCTGTTTACCCTAGCTGMTTGGATAGCTGATGTTTAAAGTTAGTGAGRGAAATATAAGTCTCCAGCTTCAGCAATTTTTGCAATTCGTTCCAGTCATTGGCAGCCGAGAACTGGAACGCGGCCAAAGGAGGTGTTGGTTTTGGGTATGACCAGTGAGATATACCTGCTGGAGCGCGTGCTACAGGTGGGTGTTGTTATCGTGACCAGTGAGCTGAGATAAGGTGGAGATTTACCTAGCATAGACTTATAGATGACCTGGAGCCAGTGGGTCTGGCGACGAATATGTAGCGAGGGCCAGCCGACTAGAGCATACAGGTCGCAGTGGTGGGAGAATAGGGTGTTTCTTTTTTTCAAAAATGAGAATGGCCTTATTTCTACTACAGCATATTGGATGACCATTCATATTCCATTCACCCAGCTCAAATGTAACAGCGATAGGTTATTAAACATTTTCCCTGTACCCGTCATGAGGTTACTAAACCTAGCCTATGAATGAAAGTTTATATCGTAGGTGCACAGGTCAAGAGAACAATTTTGAGTAATCAAGGTGACGACAGTGACACATTCCATACCGCCTTGCACACTCTGCTGCATCTAGCTGATCTAGGGTGTAGTCATTAGTCCAACAGTTGCAAACGAGAGTTTCTATTGGACAAATTCAGGTATGTTTATCCCCGTTTTGGGTTCCCATTTGCTTCCGTTCAACCCCCTAAGGTTGATGTCTGCACCCCGCGGAGAATGTAATTAGCACAAATAACACAAATCCCCATCAAAATCTGTCAGTTTAAGCTAGAGATTCTGTATTTGTTTTAGTTTTTTCGCATTGGATGTGTCCAATCTACGCATCCGTCTATGTCGCACTTCCACATCTGCGGTGAAAGGTGCTAGAGTGAGTTTTGTCAGACCATGAGGCATCCCGGAAGTCGGTCTTCTCACAAAATTGTCTGGAGTGTCCGAGGTCGAGACTCTCATGAACACGATGGTGTTCTCTGTTTTGCCGTACGACCCCCACAAGCGTCTTGGGACTCGTCTACAGTCGATACAGCTGATCTGACAACTTCTGTCTGTAGAGTCCGAACAGTTTGGGCTACACATTAACATGACCCCTCTGTGGAAAGGTGAGACTCTCACGAACACATACATGTCAGGCCTCACAAGACTCGTCTGAAGGTCCCCAGTTGAAAAAATGAATGGAAGTATGGAGACTGTTTAGTGCCAGAAATAAGGGGTAAATACATGTTTTTTATATTATATATATATATATATTATGATCTTTCTTATAGAACAGAGACTTCAGAACAAACTTCCTTTAGATTTTTTTGGGGGGGACAATCTGTTGTTCCATGTAGTAAATATGTTATTCAATGCGTTTGTATGGGCTAATAGCAGTAAGGCAAAATCAAAATGTTCATCAAATTTTTTGCTACTTAAAGGGTTCTTAAAATTCTAAACTAATTCCCTCTCCTGGCTTAGACATGGCTTAGATGTTTTTCAAGAATCAGCTGAATGAATACACTCCTGATCTTACTCACAAGTTCACTTTCATAACAGCCACACACATAACAGCCCCTCTTGCGGCGGGTGATTCCCTGATCCACCTCTACGCAGACGACACCATTCTGTATACATCTGGCCTTTGGACACTGTGTTAACAAACCTCCAAACGAGCTTCAATGACATACAACACTCCTTCCGTGGCCTCCAACTGCTCTATAACGCAAGTAAAACTAAATGCATGCTTTTCAACCGTTCGCTGCCCGAACCCGCCCGCCCGACTAGCATCACTACTCTGCACGGTTCTGACTTAGAATATGTGGACAACTACAATTACCTAGGTGTCTGGCTAGAGTCTAGCTAGACTGTAAACTCTCCTTCCAGACTCATATTAAACATCCCCAATCCAAAATCAAATCTAGAATCGGCTTTCTATTTCGCAACAAAGCCTCCTTCACTCACGCCGCCAAACTACCCAAGTAAAACTGACTATCCTACCGATCCTCGACTTCGGCGATGTCATCTACAAAATAGCTTCCAACACTCTACTCAGCAAACTGGATGCAGCTATCACAGTGCCATCTGTTTTGTCACACAGCCCCTTATACAAACCACCA
>NC_036875.1:11559238-11832427 GCF_002910315.2 Salvelinus sp. IW2-2015 | reverse complement strand
GCACTACTCTGCACGGTTCTGACTTAGAATATGTGGGACAACTACAAATACCTAGGTGTCTGGCTAGAGTCTAGCTAGACTGTAAACTCTCCTTCCAGACTCATATTAAACATCCCCAATCCAAAATCAAATCTAGAATCGGCTTTCTATTTCGCAACAAAGCCTCCTTCACTCACGCCGCCAACTTACCCTAGTAAAACTGACTATCCTACCGATCCTCGACTTCGGCGATGTCATCTACAAAATAGCTTCCAACACTCTACTCAGCAAACTGGATGCAGCCTATCACAGTGCCATCTGTTTTGTCACCACAGCCCCTTATACAAACCCACCACTGCGACCTGTATGCTCTAGTCGGCTGGCCCTCGCTACATATTCGTCGCCAGACCCACTGGCTCCAGGTCATCTATAAGTCTATGCTAGGTAAATCTCCACCTTATCTCAGCTCACTGGTCACGATAACAACACCCACCTGTAGCACGCGCTCCAGCAGGTATATCTCACTTGTCATACCCAAAACCAACACCTCCTTTGGCCGCGTTCCAGTTCTCGGCTGCCAATGACTGGAACGAATTGCAAAAATGCTGAAGCTGGAGACTTATATTTCCCTCACTAACTTTAAACATCAGCTATCCAAGCAGCTAGGGTAAACAGAGTTAGTTTCTAGTAATCTCTCCTCCTTCAGGCTTCTTAATGCGCCTGCTATAGGCCTAAAAAGTTACGTTACTGATTACAATTTTGTACAGATAACTAATAACTGTAACGAATTACATTAAGAAAGTAACCTACCCAACCCTGGATATATGAGAGCAGCAGTGTGATTCACATCAGTGCACTATGTAGATATCAATAATAAGTGATATCGGTAACGCCGTAAACTACACCACTGCTGTCATCCTTACCTCCAAGCATTTATTCAAGTTGGATAATCTTGGATGCCGACAGCAGCCATACCATTGGAAGACATAGCTTGGACTGTAGCCTACAAAAGCCTATTCCTGCTCTTTTCCCACGATCCATCAAATACATTTGGTGTGTCATCTAAGTGGCCTCTGACTTGTGGTCAGACTCGCTCAGGTGGAACAAACTTAAACTTGCGTCTTTTTTCAATGCTGATTTGAATTGTCATTGAGAATGAGAAAAAATCTTTGACACTTCTGTTTTTTCACAAACATCCTTTCTGAATTTAAAAAAATAATCCTCAAAAGTAGTTTTTCAAAAGTATCTGTAATCCGATTACAATATTTTTGCTGGTAAAGTAACAGATTCCGTTACATTTTTTTTGTAATCCCTTACATGTAACGGATTACATCTAATCCTTACTCCCAACCCTTTGGCAAATACAGTACCATAAAAACTTTGGACACACCGACTCATTCAAGGGTTTTTCTTATTTTTACTATTTTCTACATTGTAGAATAATAGTGAAGACATCAAAACATGAAATAACATATGGAATCATGTAGAAAAACCAAAAAAAGTGTTAAACAAATCCAAATATATTTTATATTCTTCAAAGTAGCCACCCTCTGCCTTGATGACAGCTTTGCACACTCTTGGCATTCTCTCAACCAGCTTCATGAGGAATGCTTTTCCAACAGTCTTGAAGGAGTTCCCACATATGCTGAGCACTTGTTGGCTGCTTTTTTTCACCCTGCAGTACAAACCATCTCAATTGGGTTGAGGTTGGGTGTTTGTAGAGACCAGGTCATCTGATGCAGCACTCCCTCATTCTCCTTGGTCAAGTAGCCCTTATACAGCCTGGAGGAGTGTTTTGGATCATTGTCCTGTTGAACACAAATGATAGTCCCAAGTGAAAGCCAGATGGGATGGCGTATCGCTGCAGAATGCTGTAGTAGCCATGCTGGTTAAGTGTGCCTTGAATTTAAATAAATCAGACGATGTCACCAGCAAAGCACCCCCACACCCATCACACTTCCTCCTCTATGTTTCACGGTGGGAACCACACATGCAAGATCATCCGTTCACCTACCCTATGTCTCATAAAGACACGGCGGTTGGAACAGAAAATCGTACATTTGGACTCATCAGACCAAAGGACAGATTTACACCAGTCTAATGTCCAGTGCTGTGTTTCTTGGCCCAACCAAGTCACTTATTCTTGTGGTTTCTTTGCAGCAATTCAATCATGAAGGCCTGATTCACACAGATCTCTGAACAGTTTATGTTGAGTTGTGTCTGTTACTTGAACTCACTGAAGGATTTATTTGGGCTGCAATCTGAGGTGCAGTAACACTAATGAATTTATCCTCATGAGAGACAGTTTCATCATAGCGCTTGATGGTTTTTGCGACCGCACTTGAAGAAACTTTCATAGTTCTTGAAATGTTCCGCATTGACTTACCTTCATGTCTTAAAGTAATGATGGACTGTTGTTTTACTTTGTTTATTTGACCTGTTCTTGCCATAATATGGACTTGGTCTTTACCAAATAGGGCTGTCTTCTGTATACCAACCCTACCTTGTCACAAGACAACTGATGGCTCAAACGCATTAAGAAGGAAAGAAATTCCACAAATTAACTTTTAACAAGGCACATCTGTTAATTGAAATGCATTCCAGGTGATTCCCTCATGATGCTGGTTGAGAGAATGCCGAAGTGCAAGGCTGTCAAGGCATAAGGTGGCTACTTTGAAGAATCTCATAAAATATGTTTGATTTATTTAACACTCTCTTTGGTTACTATATGATTCCATATGTGTTATTTTGTAGTTTTGATGTCTTCACTATTATTCTACAATGTAGAAAATAGTAAAAATAGAGAGAACCCCTTGAATGAGTAGGTGTGTCCAAACTCTTGGCTATACTTACAGTACCAGTCAAATCTCCATTATGCCCACAAACCTGATGGCGCAGCAGGAAGGTTGACTCACAAGTAATCAGCATACAGCGGTATACTGTTCATTAACATTATCACCTTAATTAGCTGTTAAAGTACAGTAACTTGTTGTAGATTTATTGTATTTTCACCGCAACTAAAACAAAAACCTCCCGGGGACCGTGACACAACATTCTAAGAATGTCCTAAAAACGTTCTTGGAACGTCCCTGGAACATCTGGGAACTAGACAAAACCTGCTTACGAGACCATCACTGTTTACGTTGAATAATGTCAGTTATGCCTTTTAAAATAAAATATTCTCAATTACATTTGATACATGGGTTTTCATGTTTCATGGTATCGCATGTTAAAATGTTGCATCCCCATGTCACATTTATTTCACATGAGATCATGTTTCTACAAGTGCTGTCACGTGTAGTTCATGTTATCACATGAAGCTTCACGTTATCACATTAACTTCACATAAAATCACGTGTTCACGTGAAAATCATGTGTTTTTTCTGTAAGGGTTGTTCTACACTCACCAGTAAAAATATCTAATCCCTGTTAATAAAACCAGGGAAAGTAAGATGAGATGCCATTCCATTCTGTATGGCACTCACAATAAGATCGAAGTAGGACACACTCCCTGTCTGAAACGTTCTATGAAGCTCCCAGTGAATTTTCGAGCTGAACCCCAGCTTAGTAAGTAAATAGGAATGTTGCCTATGCTGCGAGAAGACGCTGACATTTGCCAGATGCTCTGTTCTAATTAGGGCCAAGTATTCCCTCTTGCGTGGCGTGTGTGAGAACCATATCAGACTCGCCCTCGAGTGAAACGTCAGTGTTTGGACTCCAACCACTTGAACATAACAAACACTGCTTTATTATTTGGCTTTGTAAACCAGAAGTGTTATTCTAGAGAAGGAATGTGTCATTTCATTGTTCATAGACATGCGAATGGTCATTACCATCCTCCTACACCTTAGCTGGCTCCCCTACGTCTTTAATACTTTCAGAGCTCTATATTTGGAGCCGTTCGAGACGACCACCTTGTAGGACTTCAGTTACTGTTGCAGTAGCAGCTCACCCACTTGCTCTTTGTGTTGTGAGTGGGCTGGGTCTGTATCCTGATGGGCCCAGGGCTCCAGAATAGGAGACCAGTTCTGGCAGGAGGCTAAGTTGGAGGCATTGCGGTATCTCTCTCTAGTGATGCTAGTCGGGCGGGCGGGTTCGGGCAGCGAACGGTTGAAAAGCATGCATTTAGTTTTACTAGCGTTTAAGAGCAKTTGGAGGCCACGGAAGGAGTGTTGTATGTCATTGAAGCTCGTTTGGAGGTTTGTTAACACAGTGTCCAAAGGGCCAGATGTATACAGAATGGTGTCGTCTGCGTAGAGGTGGATCAGGGAATCACCCGCCGCAAGAGTGGCTGTTATGTGTGTGGCTGTTATGAAAGTGAACTATGTGAGTAAGATCAGGAGTGTATTCATTCAGCTGATTCTGTTGAAAAACATCTAAGCCATGTCTAAGCCAGGAGAGGGAATTAGTTTAGAATTTTAAGACCCCTTTAAGTAGCAAAAAATTTGATGAACATTTTGATTTTGCCTTACTGCTATTAGCCCATACAAACGCATTGAATAACATATTTACTACATGGAACAACAGATTGTCCCCCCCAAAAAAATCTAAAGGAAGTTTGTTCTGAAGTCTCTGTTCTATAAGAAAGATCATATATATATATATATATATATATATAAAAAACATGTATTTACCCCTTATTTCTGGCACTAAACAGTCTCCATACTTCCATTCATTTTTTCAACTGGGGACCTTCAGACGAGTCTTGTGAGGCCTGACATGTATGTGTTCGTGAGAGTCTCACCTTTCCACAGAGGGGTCATGTTAATGTGTAGCCCAAACTGTTCGGACTCTACAGACAGAAGTTGTCAGATCAGCTGTATCGACTGTAGACGAGTCCCAAGACGCTTGTGGGGGTCGTACGGCAAAACAGAGAACACCATCGTGTTCATGAGAGTCTCGACCATTCGGACACTCCAGACAATTTTGTGAGAAGACCGACTTCCGGGATGCCTCATGGTCTGACAAACATCACTCTAGCACCTTTCACCGCAGATGTGGAAGTGCGACATAGACGGATGCGGTAGATTGAGACACATCCAATGCGAAAAAACKAAAACAAATACAGAATCTCTAGCTTAAACTGACAGATTTTGATGGGGATTTGTGTTATTGTGCTAATTACATTTCCGCGGGGGTGCAGACATCAACCTTAGGGGGTTGAACGGAAGCAAATGGAACCAAAACKGGGATAAACATACCTGAATTTGTCCAATAGAAACTCTCGTTTGCAACTGTTGGACTAATGACTACACCCTAGATCAGCTAGATGCAGGCAAGAGTGTGCAAGGCGGTATGGAATGTGTCACTGTCTGTCACCTTGATTACTCAAATTGTTCTCTTGACCTGTGCACCTACGATATAAACTTTCATTCATAGGCTAGGTTGTAGTAACCTCATGACGGGTACAGGGAAAATGTTTTATAACCTATCGCTGTTACATTGAGCTGGGTGAATGGAATATGAATGGTCATCCAATATGCTGTAGTAGAAATAAGGCCATTCTCATTTTTGAAAAAAAGAAACACCCTATTCTTAAACGGCACTGACTRCCACTGCTTCATAGGCACCTTCCTAACAAACTTCCCACTATGTTGTTCCAAAGATAAACATGGAAAAGAGTATGTCCACAGAGTAACACTTCCCTGCAGCCAAACCCAATATCTTATTCACATCTTGTGGTTCAAGCCAGTGGTCCAAACTGAGCACATCAGTACATGAGAAAAACAGCAATTGAACTCTGCAAACAGTCTGCCCTCTATAGCCTGTTGTGTTGCCTATGACCTGGGTATTTACATATCCACCTTAATAGAGAGTGCACTTGTACTTAACAATCTGTCTCCTGAGATAGGTCTCGCCTGTTATTAAGAAAGTAATTTGTATTGCACCACAGTTGTCAGTGTTTATGATCTTTCTTATATTTGGCACTCCAAAAACATTTGACTGTGTCTCACTTAATACACAGGATAAACATGTTATAATTAGGTTATGCCTCCACGGAACAGTCTATGACCTTTATATGGGAAACTTCTGTAAATGTTTGTTATCAATTAGTAATGAAGATGCATGACAACACTCTTTACCATAAACATCTACCAGGTTGAATTTATGCCAGGCTCCATTAGAAACACACATAAAAGGGTGCAATAAGACAGGAGTTGAGAGGAGGTGCCCTGTCCTGTGGAGCGACTTCTGTAGAACACAGAATAGACCTGATACCATCTCAATGTGACTCCTCCTAGCCCCCCCCCCCCCCCCCCCCCCCAATCATAACTCCAGATAGTTATGCGGCACCAATTACAGCCTAATGGGACAGTTTTAATTAGAAAACTACATTGAGCAAGTATTTGCTTCTCCTCCACCGCCACAACATGGCTCATTTAAGAGATTAATGCTCAGGCCCTGGATGGCTGTACAGTTAAGGAAGCCATTCCTCCCCAGATCCAAACAGAATTCCTAATATTTCAAGGCCACTTCCTGGCTGATTTTATCATGCCACACATGGCAACATGTACCCCCGCATCCAGTAAATGAAAGCCAAATGTCACCACTCCGGTTCAAATCATTAATGACCACACATGTTCAGTCTATTAGCATCTGATTGTTTACATTGGTTCAAGTCCATTTAAAAAGTGGAACATTAACCAAGAGGAAAAAGCAACAAAAAAAWAAGATAATAAATGAGTACATCGGACGACGACGACAAAAAAAAACTATTCAAGCCGTGCTGCCAGGTCAAGACAAAGTGGTCTTTGGGGTTTGAAACGGGATCTTTATCGAGCTGTGATACAGGAAAGGCTTGTTTAGATCTTCAGCACTACCAACATACATCACYGGCGACAAAAAAAKAACAAGKCCTGCACTGGAGCTGTTCAATCACGGTCAATCATTAGAACTAAATCCAATGCACACCACTGATTTTCTGTACGGTCGTTCAAATAGGAATTCAGTTTAACAATACAATTCTGTTTTTCAATGTTTTTCTTTTCTTCATATTCTAAACCCCTCAGTATGGACGCTTCCAATGACGTCTTGGCAGTTTAATCACAATAACATATTCAACGCAGATGTAATCACAAAATGATGGAATTATGAACATGTTTCCAATATTTTCCAAACAGATCCTGACGGTATGGATAGCAATCCATCAGCCTTCACAGATGCATTTTTCAAATATTCAGTTATTGAACTTGTGTCGGCCACCCGTTTGTGTCATTCAATACCAATCAAATAACTTTATTTATGACTTTGTATTTCTGCTGACACAAACTACATGTCATTTACTGAAATAAAGACAATGTGCACTGCCTGCACCATCTTTGCATGTTTATGGATAATGTGAAGCAAGCCACAWGCACAGTGGTCTCCAGGGACTTCTACTGTGATCAACACCACTACTTTCATCACATCCTTTACTTGAGCAAATGACCATATCAGGAGCATGATCTCAACCAGTCGAAGACCTGCAATCATGCTTTTTCTGGCACACAATTAAAAGATGTCGTCAAACCTAGCTTCTTTTACAGTGTTTTGGTTCTGCTTGTCAGCGCAACAAACATTATCTTAAAGAGGCCTCATTTAGCAAAGAAAGCAACTGACCAGGTTCAATGATGGCGACGGGGGCCCGGGCTATGTGGGTAACYGAGGAGCACAATAGGACTGGAACACGATAAGGAGGACAAGGGAGGGAGGAGGGGGGCACCAACATGCCTCCCTTTCACTCTCCTGGGAATCCAGAGGCTAAGACGTGGCTTAGACATCGGGGTTCTTCAACACAGGTATCATGTTCCTCATGTCCTTCAGTACAGCTGGGAGGGGTCCAAAACTCCCTGTCTGTCTCAGTGGAGGGATAGGGAGGCGCCATCAGGTAACCGTAGCAGACAACCTGCATGCCAACAGGTGAAACCAGAGACTTAAAGTCTAGCTTTATACTGTCCACTAGTCATCAATAATAAGACCCATTTCTGGCCCATGCACAATGCACACACCAAATCAGCCTTTGTTAACACAACAGAAATGATAAGCACGTATTTAATTGAAAACCTCCATAGAAAATGCACACACATAATGCATGCACTATATACATAKWSAGTGCATTCAGATCCCTTGACTTATTCCACATTTTGTTACGTTACAGCCTTATTCTAAAATGTATTAAATAGTTTTTTCCCCTCACCAATCTACACACAATACAAAGCGAAAACAGGTTTAGTTTTTTTTTTTTAAATGCTTATATATAAAAAACTGAAATACCTTATTTACATAAGTATTCAGACCATTTGCTATGAGACTCGAAATTGAGATCAGGTGCATCCTGTTTCCATTGATAATTCTTTAGCTGTTTCAACAACTTGGAGTCCACCTGTGGTAAATTTCATTGATTGGACATGATTTGGAAAAGCACACACCTGTCTATATAAGGTCCCACATTTGACAGTGCATGTCAGAGCAAAAACCAAGCAATGAKGTTGAAGGAATTGTCCGTAGAGCTCCGAAACAGGATTGTGTCGAGACGCAGATCTGGAGAAGGGTACCAAAACATTTCTGCAGCATTGAAGGTCCCCATGAACATAATGGCCTCCATCATTCTTAAATGGAAGAAGTTTGGAACCASCAAGACTCTTCCTAGAGCTGGCCACCCGCTCAAACTGAGCAATCGGGGGAGAAAGGCCTTGGTCAGGTAGATGACCATGGACCCGATGGTCACTGACAGTGCTCCAGAGTTCCTCTGTGGGGATGGGAGAACCTTCCAGAAGGACAACCATCTCTCCAGCACTCCACTAATCAGGTCTTTATGTGGAATGAGTAGGTTTACCCTGGAATGAGTAGGTGTCCAAACYTTTGACTGGTATATACAGTTGAAGTCTCTAATATTCAAATTAAGCATCCTATTGCTTGTCCTCATTGATCCAACCTTATCAGTATACAGTTGAAGTCAGAAGTTTACATACACTTAGGTTGGAGTCAATAAACTCTTTTTTCAACCACTCCACAGATTTCTTGTTAACAAACTATAGTTTTGGCAAGTCGGTTAGGACATCTACTCTGTGCATGACAAGTAATTTTTCCAACAATTGTCTAAACAACAGACTATTTCACTTATAATTCACTGTATCATAATTCCAGTGGGTCAGAAGTTTACATACACTAAGTTGATTGTGCCTCTAAACAGCTTGGAAAACTCCAGAAAATGATGTCATGGCTTTAGAAGCTTCTGATAGGCTAATTGGCATCATTTGATTCAATTAGAGGTGTACCTGTGGATGTATTTCAAGGCCTACCTTCAAACTCAGTGTCTCTTTCCTTGACATCATGGGAAAATCWAAAGAAATCAGGAAAAAAATTGGAGACCTCATCAAGTCTGGTTCATCCTTGGGAGCAATTTCCAAACGCCTGAAGGTACCACGTTAATCTGTACAAACAATAGTACGCAAGTATAAACACCATGGGACCACGCAGCCGTCATACCGCTCAGGAAGGAGATGCGTTCTGTTTCCTAGAGATGAACGTACTTTGGTGCGAAATGTGCAAATCAATCCCAGAACAACAGCAAAGGACCTTGTGAAGACACTGGAGGAAACAGGTACAAAAGTATCTATATCCACAGTAAAACGAGTCCTATACCGGGGTGGCAGCATCATGTTGTGGGGGTGCTTTGCTGCAGGAGGGACTGGTGCACTTCACAAAATAGATGGCATCATGAGGAAGGGAAATKATGTGGATATATTGAAGCAACATCTCAAGACATCAGTCAGGAAGTTAAAGTTTGGTCGCAAATGGGTCTTCCAAATGGACAATGACCCCAAGCATACTTCCAAAGTGGTGGCAAAATGGCTTAAGGACAACAAAGTCAAGGTATTGTAGTGGCCATCACAAAGCCCTGACCTCAATCCTATAGACAATTTGTGTGCAGAACTGAAAAAGTGTGTGTGAGCAAGGAGGCCTACAAAGCTGACTCAGTTACACCAGCTGTCAGGAGGAATGGGCCAAAATTCACCCAACTTATTGTGGGAAGCTTGTGGAAGGCTACCTGAAACGTTTGACCCAAGTTMAACAATTTAAAGGCAATGCTACCAAATACTAATTGAGTGTATGTAAACTTCTGACCCACTGGGAAAGTGATGAAAGAAATAAAAGCTGAAATAACTCACTCTACTATTATTTCACATTCTTAAAATAAAGTGGTGATCCTAACTGACCTAAGACAGGGAATTTTTACTAGGATTAAATGTCAAGAATTGTGAAAAACTGAGTTTAAATGTATTTGGCTAAGGTGTATGTAAACTTCCGACTTCAACTGTGTGTGAGTGAGATATATATATAAATAAACAAAATTACCTAAGATGGGCTCGTCACCGGGAGAACCTGGTATGTCCCCTTAATATTTCAATTAATTGCACCTGAATGGTTGATTGACTGCAGAAGGAGAATAACATGCGATAGAGATGTCCAATAACATTACAGAGAAGTCTGGATGTCTCTTTTGCTAAACATGATTATCACAACAACCCCAATAGGTCCATTTTAACACAGTGCATGGGACAAGATCTGATTCCTAAACTGTATGTAATACAATAGACCCTGGTCAGAAWATAGCTCCACCTTGTCTCTCGTCGACCACACCCGAATACAGAAACATGCTTACTGTTCAATAGAAAGTCTGATTTGTCATCTCTTTTCAAGAGTGTAAATGTGGTTAGTGGTTTTGAGAGACATGAGTGCACTAAAGCAACACTTGTCATTGTAACATGTTATCAAGCAAGCCCTTAGAAATATCTTCGTATGCTCCCTGCTGACTAGATGTCAACAGCCTTGCATCAATCTGAGCCACATTCACTCCTAAACTCCCCAGCACTATAACCTACTACAGGCAGGTTCACTGAGGGACTGGGCTCCCCTGATTTGAATGGCAGAGTTCTAGGGAAGTAATTGGGCTTCTGTAAACATCACTGTGTGGTCTGGTCTGGAGGGAGGATACAGCATAACCCCCCCCCCCTCACTCTGACAACATCACAGAAGGCCTGTAAAACTGTCCAACAGCACGGCGACAAGTCCCAACACGAAGTCAGAACTCAAGATGTCAGCAACCACTATTCCCCAATAAAATGAAGCCAATCTCTCAGCCGTCTGTTCGTCTTCTACCGTAGCTAAATATTCACATCATTAAAGAAAAATACATGGTCTGGTCTCCGACAGTGAAACGACACCCCTGGTGGCCACGCGTGGATTGAATCAATCCAAATCCGAGCTGGTCAAGTATTCAGAGATTTTACTTCTTACAACTGAAGTGGGGGGGGGGGGATGAATTAATCTGGAAACCTTGATTTAGCGACAATGTGCAAAAGTATCCAGAGATGGCTATTCATCACAGCGCTCTGGACAAGTGGGCAATGCAGAGGCAAAGAGGTTTTAAATTGAAAACCATAACGCTCATTAGCTCAACACTCAGCCTAAAGGGCAATCAGAAGTTGCATTAGCCACAAGAGGGTGCCTGAACAAAATTATATCTGTAAATTGATTAGACTAAATGGAGTAACTGATATTGTATAAATGCATATTCAGCCCAGTTGAACTCCACACTGTGCTTAAAAGTACAATTGATCTGGTAAATCAGGATGCAGTTAACAGTAGGAATACATGAAGTTGAATACGGTAGTTTACCAAAACATTGAGAAAAGAATAATTGTACATTGTACCAATAACAGTACAATAGTAGCTACCGGTACAATAATCATCACAGTGCAATAATTATTGCACATAATACACATTGTCCCAATAACAGTAGAACATGTGAATCTGAAATGACACTTCAGAACAGCATCAATGAATAGGTCAACCCAATTGATCAATGTACAAAAAACATGTCATTTATTTCAGTATGAAGTGCTTAAAAACAAACACGTCTTCAGGAAAAAGCTAGACAGATATTTTAGGGGGAAAAAAGAATCACTATCTCTGTTATTCTCTATATCAAAAGGAGGCATGTTCTGCACAGCCAGACCGTACGGATGGTGTTCCTATCACCTGTGAATGATTACCAATCACTAAATCTCACACAGCGTGATTACACACATGGGACACAGTGGGCCTTCCCCAGGCAGCCAGCCAGCTGCACAGCGCTGCTCAACCTCTACTGTATATCTAGGACCATCAGTGGGAAGAGAAGGAGATGGGGCCAGGGTGGGGGGGGTTGTGTTACAGGGGGTAGGCAGGGCCGACATTAGGCCCCCTGGATCAGGTCTGTGCTAGCCTCTCAATGACTCTCCTGTAATCGGCCAGCACCTCCTGGTAGCTTTTCTCCAGCTCCTCCTGTTGCAGCGCCGTGTCCATCTGACTGATGTGGGATGCCAGCTCCTCTGGCCGCAGACACTTCATCATCTTGGTCAGCTCCCGCTGGTTCTTCTAAGCACGCAATAAACACATACACTGGTTAATGCACTGCGTTTGTGTAAAATCCCTGGGCTTGTTTCCCCAAAAACGTTGCATTATTAGCTTGTTAGCCATGTTTTTCTATTGAAGCAAAACAAAAATGCTGTATGGTATTTTGCAAACGTGACGGTTAAGTTTTGATTGCAATTAGCAGCAGGGAATCTTACATAATGCACGTTCAACTGACAAGAGCAAGTTAATATTGTTCCTCCTCTAGGTCCTCATATTGCAGACCTGACTGCATCTCATTAGTGTCTTAAAACCAAATAGTCAGAGGGGAAGCAAAGGATTCTGTAATTGAGTCTGCAGGAGTGCTGAAAGCTTCTGGACATGAACCAAGAGTCCTCACTCATGTATTTTGGGGCCAGTGCAAAAAAGTTCCCACTCTCTTGGGAATCAGGGGAAGAGAAGTTGAGCAGAGACGTGAAATTCTCCACACATTCACAGAGAGGAGGACTCCGCTGAGCTAACTACAAACCAAACCTCCCCAAAAACAAAACAGCCTGCTGCATCTGGCTGCCAGATCTCTCCTCCACTCCACAGCCAGTCTCCCAAGGAATTCCTACTTCCTTTTTCATCACACACTTTTTTCCCTCCGCAGATATTGGCCTTTTTCAAGACATGTGGTTACACTGCTGACAGCAATCCTCTAATGCAGAGATCATGAATGAGTATACTTTTTTTCCCCCTTTATGAAAATGTACACACTCACTACTGTAAGTCGCTCTGGATAAGAGCGTCTGCTAAATKACTAAAATGTAAAATCATCRACTAGACTCAGCAGCGGGCAGTCTTTCTTGAGCAGACGGTCAGGGAGCCTGAACATAATTACAAATCATTTGTAGACTGCAAATTGACCTCAAGAAGCCCAAACAGACATAAGTCACTTTACCCCTACCTACATGTACATATTACCTAAATTACCTCTACTGCTTACATTTGTATATGATCACGCGTCTCTCTATTAGGCGTGGGAATAGTTGGGAACAGATTTCCAAAATTAAAATCAAATTTTTTATAATAATATATATATATATATATATTTTTAGTCCAACGCTGAATTTTTTGGAATAAATAAAAAGACCCGCGGGGAGGGGGACAAATTCGGCACGCGGKCCACCAGTTGAAGAACCCTGCTGTAACGGCTGATATGCTGGGTTTCAATGAGACACTCAAATTACATGTCATGGAACATACATATGTAAATCAATGTTATCCTGTAAATACAAAATTAGTAACAGTTTGTCTAATCAAATTTCAAAAAGCACAGTAAGARTGCTAATATGAAACTTGTACTATTTGGCAAGCAGATTCTTTAACTGCTTGAATGTGTGCTGTTAGCAACCTACTTCCACCTAAATTACTCCTCCCTCCTAATGACATGCAAATCCTGCATAATGACACTGCTCTGAATAGAACTGAATCCTGGGGTAACACTACTGTGGAGGCCTGTCGTGCTCCATTGTATCTTCAATAATAAGCMTTTGGTACTCCAGACATTTTCCTGCAACTGGGGAATAATCGTTCTCCTGATTCTAGAAAAGTAATGGAACATAAGTTACAAGACGCAACAAGAAGTAGCTCTAAGCAGATAAAGTGTGCGTCATATTCTTGGCCTCATCCTTGGCCATTTCTGAAACCATGCTAATGCATTGTGGGTAGTCATAAGTCATCAAACACTAAATATTTTGGAAAAGCGTGGTATAAATCATTTAATGGGTGGATTCTATGCCAGAGGAAAATATTTTTGGTATCTCAGCATGTTCTGGCAATTCTCACATAGAAACTTAATTGGGAGGAAGGATGTTTKAAATGCTTTTTACATTTGTATCAAACMATTTCTTTGAAAATYATGATGAAAGTGGCCATTTTAGGTCCTTTTTAGACCTATACATGCCTCCTGTAAGACCCTATGAAYCATACATTATACAGACACCATCTTGGTTTCATTATACTCCTTATAGTGTGTTCTAACTTAAGGAGTATGTCGAGATTCTTAAAGACAAATGTTCACATTCATTTATTCAACATTAAAAATATTAATATYGCATAACGAGCCTTTTAGATTTTGTTAATTTTTAAGACATTGTTTGGAACAATATACAAATACATCAAATTTCCGGGGGGGGGTTTGCTAATTATGAAGTTATGATACATTTTATGAGCACCACCAACACAGTGAATGGGAAAATGGATTCAAAAGGGAACTCCCTGTGCTGATGATTTGCAATCTTAAAGGAGGGCTGTGATTGGTTAATGACCTACAACAGGGGTATTCAACTCTTACAGTATGACGTCCAGAGCCTRCTGGTTTTCTGTTCTACCTGATAATTAAAATTGCACACACCTGGTTCACCCAGGTTTAAAGCAGTCCCTGATTAGAGGGGAATAATGAAAAAAATGCAGAACTGGCTTCGAGCTCCAGAGTTGAGTTTGAACRACCTATGTAATTTTCTATGTATAAATGGGTTATATAATTAAAAATAACAGAGAGCCACTCTGGACATGTGATGCGTTTGAAGAGTATATTGTTACAAACAATATGTCTAAAAATAAGACAAATCAAAAAAGGATAGTTGAGAGATATTCATATTTATGTTAGATAAATGTGTCTTTCAGAATCTAAACATACTCCATATGTTAGAGCACACTATRWGGAGTATAATGAAACCAAGATGTTGTCTGYATCATGTACGGATCATAGGGTCTCACAGGAGGCATGTACAGGTCTAAAAAGGGCCTAAAATGGCCACTTTTATTATGATTTGTGATACAAACGTAAAAAGCATTTCAAACATCCCTTCCTCCCAATGAAGTTCTATTGTGAGAACTGCCAGAACAATCTGAGATGCCAAAAATATTGGACTCGCCCTATTATCAAATTAAATCAACTCTGAATTGATCCCAGGTTATATAGTGCAACTAACAGCCATTCACCACTAATGAAGTCCATAGGGAAACACATAGCCATTACACAGTAGACACAATCTGCTAATTCCATTTGACTAGAAACTAGAGCGCAAGGCTGACACTGCAAAAGGATGGAGGAATGCATTTCACTGGAGAAGCTACGGTCCTTTCTTTCAAACATACCTTGGTCGGGGCAAATAGCCTCTTCTTGACTTCCAGACGGTAATCTCTTGCTTTCGCTTCAACGMTCATGTCCGTCACCCTCAGTCGGAGGATTTCATACACTCTGTAGGGGGGAAAAAAACAGGACAGGGCCATTAGTGCCTTTTAGAACCCGTACAGTCTGTCTCCACAATCATCTAGAAAAGACAAGACGATTTCTTAGCTTGGTCGAGCTATTCAGAACCTTCTTGTACAACGTTGAGGTGCCYGAAGCTTCATGAAAGAGCCATGGCGGAGTGAGAAACAACCATTTGGCAAAAATGAAAACATGACACAGAATAAGTGCAGTAAGATAAGTCAGTGCCCACCCTTTTAAATAAAATGGTACATGTTCCCTCTAGGACTGGAGAGCCTTGGGTTAATGAGTGAGAAAAGTACAGTAATCAAATGTATCCTCCTCTAGGCTCTATGGTTAAAGCTGAGGTTGACCTTGTTAATCTTTAACTTCTCCCTGGCCTCTGTGGCCATGTCGTCACTGAAGCTCAGAGGAAGCTTGTCTGTGGAGAATGACGGCAGCRTTTGGCAGAGCTTGACCAGAACGTAGTCTCGCAGCTTCACGTAGTTCTCYGAGGGGTCTTCAGCTGAAAATAACAGAAAACAATAATTAGACACAAGCTTGAAATTCCATTTAAAAATAAATACATTACATACAATTACATGAAATGTYAGGTATACTCAATTTATGTTTTATCAAACTGTTCACATCAACCACCCCAAGACATCCAAGGCTAGTTTTCAATACAGGCTTATATTCAAATCCCACTGATTCCTGAAACAGTCAAATAATTACGCCATTGTCAGAGTATGATTGTGGCTGCATGTGTCAAGCGCAGTTCTGCGAAAGCTGCTTGCATTGACATTTTACCCAGCTCCCACTGCGGTTTTGAAAAAAATTCACTACAGAGCAACATGGAGAGGTTTTAAAGCCACCTGGAATAAAAATACCTAAATCCAGCAGTAGCTGGCCTACCTGGTTAAATAAAGGTTAAATAAATCAAATTWAAAAAAATTMAAAGACC
The DNA here is from genome assembly GCF_002910315.2 of Salvelinus sp. IW2-2015. Classification (NCBI taxonomy): domain Eukaryota; kingdom Metazoa; phylum Chordata; class Actinopteri; order Salmoniformes; family Salmonidae; genus Salvelinus; species Salvelinus sp. IW2-2015. Next base: position 11,815,868 of record NC_036875.1, on the reverse strand, counting down.
AGATTCAAAGTAGAGAAAAATAGACAAGAAAATAGGGATGCTTCTTTGTTATTTTTTTAAACGAGCTGTCAGCTAAATCTGGTGCAACGCATCACTTCTCATCTCTTTTGTTGTACATTGTCCCTGGCAAAAGAACTAAAATACAAAATAAATTAATTTCATTTTCCTATGCAAATCAATTATTTGGGTGTAACGGCTTTGTATTTAACCATGTAAATACATGTAATAGTATGTGAAACTCTAGCACAGTTACAGCCTCCTCCCCAAAATGAAACATCTTAAGACATCAACTAATTTTGTGTTATTTACATTAACACACACAGTCTTGTACAGCTAACCTTGTGGGGACACACAATTCAGTCCCATTCAAAATCCTATTTTCCCTAACCCTAAAATCTAACCTTAACCCTAGCTCCTGACCCTAAAACTAACCCGAACACTAATTCTAACCTTAACCCCCAAGAAATAGCATTTGACCTTGTAGGGACTAACAAAACGTCCCCAGTTAGTCAMATTTCTGTTTGTTTACTATTCTTGTGGAGACTTCTGGTCCCCACAAGTATAGTTAAACACGTCCACAAACACACACCTGTAATGTCCTGTACTTCAGGCAGATTGCAGTAGAACCTGTGCACTGCCTCCAGCAGCTGGGCTCCATGACCCTCTCCTTGGAACGGCGGCAGGATCAGCATTTGGCTGTTCAGAAGGACACCAGGCCAACATACACAAAGACATGAAAGAACAGCCTTGCTGACCTCTCAGCMAGACCTATCAAACCCCTTGTCATTCACAGAAAAAAGGCAACCTTGTATATGACTGATCAGATCTTGATGTTAAGATAATTATCTGAGAAAGAAAAAGCTCACTTTTGTAATTTATGATAGCATGGAGTAATGTACAGGGCCTTCAGACTTTTTCCACATTTTGTTGTTACAGCCGGAATTTAAAATTGATTAAATGTAGATTTTTCATGGCACTGGCCTACACACAATACCCCATAATGTCAAAGTGGAATAGTTCCCCCCCCAAATTAATAAAAAATGAAAAACTGAAATGACTTGAGTGAATTATTCAACCCATTTGTTGGCAGTTGTGGCTGTTTTGCGTAATGTATTGTCTCTACCTTCCTGCCCTTAGTGCTGTTGTCTGTGGCCAATAATGTTTGTACCCTGTTTTGTGCTGCTACCATGTTGTGCTGCTGCCATGTTGTGTTGCCATCATGCAGTGATGTCATGTGTTGCTGCCATGCTATGTTGTTGTTTTAGGTCTCTCTTTATGTAGTGTTGTCTCGCTTGTCGTGATGTGTGTTTTGTCCTATATTTTTTATTTTATTTATTTTTAATCCCAGCCCCCGTCCCTGCAGGAGGCCTTTGGCCTTTTGGTAGGCCATCATTGTAAATAAGAATTTGTTCTTAACTGACTTGCCTAAGTTAAATGGTTAAATAAAAATAAATACAATTGTTATGGCAAGCCTAAATAAGTTCTGGAGTAAACATGTGCTTAAGAAGTCACATAGTAAGTTGCATGGACTCACTCTGTGTGCAATAATAGTGTTTAACATGATTTTTGAATGACTACTTCATCTCTGTACCCTACACATACAATTATCTATAAGGTCGAGCAGTGAATTTCAAACARATTCAACCACAAAGACCAGCGAGGTTTTCCAATGCCTTGCAAAGAAAKGCTCTTATTTGTAGATGGGTAAAAAATAAAAAAGCAGACATTGAACATCCCTTTTAGCATGGTGAAGTTATTACCCTTTGGATGGTGCATCAATAGTCCCAGTCACTACAAAGATACAGGCGACCTTCCTAACTCAGTTGCCGGAGAGGAAGGAAACAGCTCAGGGATTTCACCATGAGGCCAATGGTGACTTTAAAACATTTACAGAGTTTAATTGTGGTGATAGGAGACAAGTGAGGATGGATCAACAACATTGTAGTTACTCCACAATACTAACCTGACAGATTGAAAAGAAGGAAGCCTGGACAGAATAAAACATATTCCAAAACATGCATCCTGTTTGCAATAAGGCATTAAAGTAATACTGCAAAGAATGTGGCAAAGCAATTCACTTTTTGTCCTGAATACAAAGTGTTAWGTTCAGGGCAAATCCAATACAACACATTATTGAGTACAACACTCCATATTTTCAAGCATAGTGGTGGCTGCATCATGTTATGGGTATGCTTGTAATCGTTAACGACTGGAGAGTTTTTCAGGATCAAAAAGGAACAGAATGCAGCTAAGCACAGGCAAAATCCTAGAGGAAAACCTGCTTCAGTCTGTTTTCCACCAGACACTGGGAAATTAATTCACCTTTCAGCAGAACAATAACCTAAAACACAAGGCCAAATCTACACTGGAGTTGCTTACCAAGAAGACAGTGAATGTTCTGGAGTGGCCGAGTTACAGTTTTGACTTAAATCTAATTGAAAAACTATGGCGAGACCTGTAAATGGTTGTCTAGCAGTGATCAACAAGCAATTTGACAGAGCTTGAGGAATTTTGTAAAGAATAAATGGGCAAATGTTGCACAATCCAGGTGTGGAAAGCTCTTAGAGACTTACCCAGAAAAACTCAAAGCTGTAATCGCTGCCAAAGGTGCTACAAAGTATTGACTCAGGGGTGTGAATAATTATGTAAATTAGATATTTCTGTATTTCATTTTCAATAAATTTGCTACAATTTCTAAAAACATGCTTTCACTGTCATTATGGGGTATTGTGTGTACATGGGTGAGAAAATAAATCCATTGAATCCATTCTGAATTCAGGCTGTAACGCAAAATGTGGAACAAGTCAAGGGGTATGAATACTTTCTAAGGCACTGTACTAATGAATTGAAATTGAGGGAGCCCTTTTCACTTGATTATAAGAAACGTAACAAATTGTTATGTCATGTCCATCAATACATCAAACAAAATGCTTATTTACAGGCAAACGCTTTTTTTGTTGTTGAAGATACTGATCATTTTGGCTCCCATATGAGTCAGAGCGGGGTTGGATGGTTGGATACATAAGCCAGTAATTTGAGATTTTTGTAAGACTAGGGAGAGAGAAATATATAATTTTCCTCTCCTTTTTTGTACAAAAGAAAAGGAAGGCACGTGCTCCCATAGTAATTACCTTACACGTGGTCGGGTTTTGTCTGGATACACATAGTAATTATAAACTGTCATGTAGCCAACAGTTGCGAAGAGAGTCTCCCCATCGTTATTGTACTTCTCAAATCTGCAGATAAAACACAAAAGGCAAGCAGGACAATTACAGGCACACTCCAATGCCGCGTCCATTTTCCCCTCTCCATTCTCTGGGATGCTTTTTCCAGTGTCAGCATGCTGGAGCAGCCAGGCCCGTCCCGATCCGTACACCTGCTACAACCTGAATACATTAAGCACTTAATTGGAGGACTGCAACTTAGAAGAGGAGAAGAGGGGTAGAGAGGGGGGAATCGGGGTCCTCCACATCACTTCAGTCCATTTACCCATTGTCACTATAAATAGGTGCCAGGATAAAGAAAACACTGGCAGAGGCTCTTTTTACTGTTTGAGATGTCATTCAGTGTTTCAAAAGACAACCGTGTTCAATTCAGCTCTTGCCCTGAAAAAAAATGAATGAAAAGGCTTTTCAACACAAAAGGTGCCTCTTGCCAGATCAACAATTCTCCAATAACCAGGGAAAATATAATCAAACTGGCCTGGTAATTGGTCGCGAGCGCCTCAAAGGAGCCCGTTGTTTCTGAATGAGTCAACGAACGGGTTCGGGGAGAGTGACGTTGGTTAAGGAGGGCACCACTCACACGAGAAAGAAGTCCCAACGATCGTCGTCCACGTCGATAAAGCTGKCCGTCTCAATGAACCACACGGGGAAGGTCTGCAGGCGCTCATGGTAGTCTCGGAATCCAGGGCACAACACGTCCACCTAGAGAACACAGCACATAGCAGGTCTGAGGACAGTCTAAGTCATGATAAATAAGCAGAGCACCCTCCCTTATACGGAAATAATCTGCAAGTCATTCAGGCGACATGGAACGCACTGTTATCTGTATATAATTACATAAAGTACTGTATATTGTAGGACCAAGGACTAGAATGTGAACCTTGTGAATCTGGTAGGTAAAGTCTTCTCCCGCCTCCACATTGTGGACGTGGTATGTGTGAAGCAGGGTGCCGAAGGGTTTGAAGTTGGCCTCCTTCTCCAACAATGAGATGAAGTCGTCCGTGTTGCAGCTGAACTCAGCAGGAATGATCTCCCGGATCTTCCCTTCAACATCATCAGGCTGCAGGGAGGAAAGAACAGGGCTTACTAGAACATGACACAAAGCGACAGCATCTTGTATAAGGGAAAGTAGCCTTGTATTTATATTCCCTTTCTGTMAAAAAARAAAGTATGCCGATTAGCCAGATAAGTATTTGCTAGGACGAAAACTGCARTCTTATAACTTTTAAAGTCAATAATGCATTTGAAATAAACGTATTTCTTCAAAATGTAGTACGCGTTTGTTCTTTGATATAGTTGGATCATATAGATTAAACATGTCCAAGGTCTTTATTACAAAAAGACCTTACAGAGCAGAGCCTATCTAGTTTCATGGACTAACTGCTGAAATTGAATAAATCAGGAAATCTGTGGACATTATTTATTTATTTTCCGCTGCCATGTCTAATCACAGTTCCTACTGTTCGGTCATTAGGCTATGCTTCAGCCCTGATTGACAGAGAACACGAGGAATTAAAGTGGAAGAATACATATTTTTGTGCCACAAAAAGGAGAACCATTAGGCAATTAAGACAGTCAGCAGAGCAGAGCCGCCCGCCCCCCTTCCCAACCCCTTGGTGAAAGAGCACTTAATTGAATACATTTACTACTTACGTTAAACCATGAATATTTGATGAAGCCCCCACAATAACGTATTTCTGCATTTCACTGGGCAATAAAATGTAATGAATTGATCTCAACTTAACAAACCTCGGGCATCCATAATAGAGGCCTCTCGTCTAATCCTGGCGAGCGCAACTCAATCAAATGAAAGAGCCTGGCAGACAAAGGGCCCCCCTCCCCCTGGACTTTTTACTCACTAGAATGTGTGGTTGGTTCAGCTGTGATGTTTGCATTGTATCCATTTCCACAAGGATTGACATGAGAACACTTTGTATTAACTTGCTAAGCAGCCCTTTCACACCATTTACATGCACGATGAGCATTAGTTCTATACCGAGACCCTTTCTGCTCGCCATAGAAAAACTGGGAAATKAAGAAGGCCTGAACAAAATGCACTACAAAAGGCTAATACAACACACTGCTAATTCCTCTCCTTTCAGACATCAGCTAATATCCAACTGGAAGTAATGCACCTGCAGCTGAATGCCACTTCACCATTGCAATTGTTCAACTGCATTTCTGAGGAATAAGGATCAGAAATAAAAGGCCATGGACAAACAAGTCATATTGTCCGAGGCACTCTCCGATATACTAGACACTAAATTGCACAATCCTGAATAAAAGAAGCCATAGTTCGGTATAAATGACGTAACAATGAATCTTTAGAAACGCTTTGTTCCATCCGAATGCCTTTTATCGTCGGGATATAATTGATCATGTGTACATATCTTATTTAGGAGTAGTGAAAACGTTTTGAAAGTAAAAAGAACACTAAATCAGATCGCGTTGTCCTTCACAATTCATGGATTTTGCGACTTTACATGTACCTATAGAGCAAATAYATTCAATTAGATCTCTCTCAGGACCCAGAGAGGCACTAACTAGGCCTATTTAGTAGGGCCGGGACGACAACAGGGTCGCAAATATTTGTTCCGTGGCAAAAATGAAAACGCAAAGCAGACAACTCTTTGGACCTTTAAAAACCTTGTGTATGTAACATAGTGTGCTATAGCTTGTGGTCCCGTGTGGCTCAGTTGGTAGAGCATGGCGCTTGCAACGCCAGGGTTGTGGGTTCATTCCCCACGGGGGGACCAGGATGAATATGTATGAACTTTCCAATTTGTAAGTCGCTCTGGATAAGAGCGTCAGCTAAATGACTTAAATGTAAATAGCTTGGAAAATAAATACATGTGACTGGATGACAACATAATAACGGTTTATTGCCAACATTTTCCAAAGAAGTTAAATCTGCTTCGCGTTTCTTTTGTGTTTTGTTTCCTTGACGTGATACTAACGAGTACCACGATATGGTTATCGTCCCGGCCCTACCCTTTAACCCAACTGTGCCATTTTTCTAAACGTCCAACTTCAATTGAACTTTACATTTGATCACTATCTGCTTAAAAGCTCTTATTGGATTTCTTTGTCATACAAAAAATATCTCCATTGACAATGATTTTGGCTGACTTAAAACGTGAGCTACATATTGCAATAACAATCCAAACATTTGTATATTAACAGCTTTACATTTTAGACTGAGGCTCATATTTGATTTACACATCACTGATGTCCGTTTCAGATTTCCACTAGTGGATACCCAGTACGAAACAATGACTGGAACAAAAACGATGCCCGACTGTGTGGAGTCCATCATTATAGCGTTTGGCTGGTTTAGGGTAAAGGTGATCTCTGACAAGTCTTCCATTAGAGTAGTAGCAGCTGCATGCTGAACTCTGTCCCACAGCTCCCCTCCTCTCCCTCACCAGCTGCACTACACCCAGCCACAGTGAGCATGCACTCACAGACAAACACTCATCAGATGGAGCCTGAACTCTGCTGCTGCTCCCTAACTCTCTACCTCGCACCAGCTGCACTAAACCCTTAACGAGGTGGACACTCGTGGGTCAACGTTGGCCTGGCCGTCATCCTCACTGGAAATTCTTCAGCTTTACATCCGAGTACTGTTTAGTATTGGGAACAGAATAGGCAGTTTGGGAAATGTTTAACGAAGAAAACTACAGAAAAATGAATCAAAACAAAATATTTCACTGATGACTGCTCTGTGTCTATAAAAACAATTGGATTTTCCTGCTGCTATTTGTTCATGTATAATGTTACTACGGTCTATGCACTCAATTAGACAATTGCTTCTCATTGCGACATTCTTTTAATGAATCTACAAGAAAACTTTCAGGTAWCACTTGACATTCAGTCTATCCTACTACACCTAGAAATGTAGAAATGCTGTAACTATATTCGGGGAATAAGTTAACATTTTCTTCTTGATATTTTGTAATAATAAAAAAAAACATACAATGACTAAATTACAATGTAAYAAAGTGTTAATGCAATGGAGCAATTACAGCTACACTATGTGTAAAGCAAGTGAAGTGTTACTGGCCATCACTTTACAAGGATTTMTTTCAATTGAAAGCACTATACAGATTAGCTACTGACCAGGATAACCTGGTCAGAGGTTCAGAACTGTAATTTGGGTTCGTTCTTATAACCAAGTCCTCCGGTGATACATCTCCCTCCTGACAAAACACACTTATGGGAAACATACCCCAGCAGGACATATTCCACTTCCTGCAGACTATCACAGAGCCACTCAAATCAATGGATRAGCCAAGACCACCCGATCCAACTCTGATCCTTCCCTTTAGAGGGAGGGATAGGATTAGTGCACCAATGGCCCATGGGGCCTATGATAGACTGGGATTAGTCTGACAAAATATGAGATCTCTTACATATCTGCTGCATAATACCACCACTCAGAGGGAGGTTCTGGCTCACTCCAGAAGGCCCACAGAAACATGCACAAAGCAGCCCACAGAAAAGGCTCCAGAAACAGCTCACCTCGAGCTAAAGCAGGCTGGGAAACTGGACAAGYTCCAGAAGAGAAGCTAAGGGTACTGAGGGTGGTTTTTCACTTGACCGGGAAAAACTAAGCTTTCGCGAAGACCCAGAGTTTTCCCTGGTCAGGTCACGTGGCTGAGAAACCCTCACGACATAAGAGTTGGGGTCTATCTCTGAATGGATTATAGTTTGGCAGGACATCTTTTTTTTTTAGGTAACGTCCGTGTTACTGTGCTCGGCTAAAGTGACAAAATTGCATTTCAAATCAACTTATTTACCTCCACGCAATCAAAGTTYTCTGTGACTCTGGCTGAATATTTAACTTTGAAGAAGGTGATCAGGTTCCCAGCACTGTAGTACAGTTGAATCTGAAGGCCTTTGTATCCAAAAGCCACCTMACTGAGGAGGAAATAAATAAATWAAAACAAAGTGGATAAATAGCTAGTGAGCTCCAAAAGTATTGGGACAGTGGCATTTTTTGTTTGGCTCTGTACTCCAGCACTTTGGATTTGAAATGACACAATGACGATGAGGTTAAAGTGCAGACTATCAGTTTTCATTTGAGGGTATTTTCATCCATATCGAGTGAACCGTATCATACCCCCCAAGACACGCTAACCTCTCACCCATAACAATGATATTTATGCCACTGTAACTTTCTCACTGATCATTATTCATGATTCATTGAGGATTATCCATAATCATGGTAGCATCCAAATTGTTTAGAAACATATTCTATTCTTATTTACAAAAGAAAAGTGATTCCATTTTGGGCATATAATACATCTGAAACCACCAAAACAAACAGAAAATGMWTCCAACAAATATGTAGAGTCACAAGCTTGATGTAGTCATTGTGTGCTATGAATATGGGACCAAATACTTAACTTTTGACTACTTTAAGTGAATTTGTCCCAATAGTTTTGGTCCCCTAAAATGGGGGGACTATGTACAGAAAGTGCTGTAACTTCTAAACGGYCCACTCGATATGGATGAAAATACCCTGAAATTAAAGCTGACAGTCTGCACTTTAACCTCATAGTATCATTTCCAMAAATGTGTCACTGTCCTAATARTTTTGGAGCTCACTGCAGATGAGTTAGCATTCACATAATTCAGTTCTCAACAGTTCACCGTCGTGCWACCAGCACACAGATTTAGGCCGCTTTCAAGAGTTTTGACGTTGCTGACGCCTGACCGATCTTACCACGCCTGGATAGGCGTTATATATTAGCTAACCATATACTGTATGTTATAGCTATTTGTCAGTCGCTGACAGTCAATGAGGTGGCACGCAACCATTGGTTGTTGCGTCGCCTCAGCTGTGGAACGCGGCCGTAGAGTTCGCATGGAGTTACTGTAATGAGATGCACAGATCTTACTGGCTGAATTATGTTTGATACTCACTCATCACCATAAAGCTGGTGGCTGTACTCTGGATGGAATGTCGTGCTTTCATTATCCACCTCCTCTGCGAAACGGACTGAGAGAAATAGTTGTATTTAATTATTTCAGGAAGAGAGTGTGGTCAATACTCAGTGCAATATTTGATATGTTGACTATGTATATGAAACACTCAAAGCACCATTTACCAAACAACAAAATGCAGTGCAAGTAGCTACTATCTCCACATCCTAAAACAAAAGAGTTTACACACAAAGCTAAATAAGAAGACGCATGAGACAAACCTAGTTTTAAACAGATTGCTTCGTTGGTGTCACACTTATATTCTGCCAACTTCTTCTCCATTTCGTTCATCCCTGTGGAGCAAAACAAACAGCATTTCTAGCTTAATTGTTTTGTTTATTTATTTGGATCCCCGTTAGCTTTTGCAGAAGCAGCCGTTGCTCTTCCTGGGGTCCACAAAAAACATGACAAGTAACAAAACACTGATACACTAGGAAAAGTCACATTCAAAATACAATGATATAGAAACAACGCAAAAAAAATAATTGTACAAACCAAAAAATGTWAAAAAATCTARATGTGTCTGTGTGCCCCTCACAGTACACGTCATTCCATGAGTTGTTTTAAAGGTAATTTTCCTGTCAACTTGAGTAATGGAAGGGAGTTCCATGCGATCATGGCTCTGTATTAAACTGTGCATTGCCGTGAATTCGTTTTGGACTTGAGGAGTGTGAAGGGACCCTTGGTGGCATGTCTTGTGGGGTATGTATGGGTGTCTAAACTGAATGTTATTCGATTATACAGACAATCTGCAATATTTCTCATAAAAASTAGAAGAGAAGCAGTTAAAATCTCTCGACAACCCTCAACCAGGAAAGACTGGCAAGCATGTTGATGTTAATTCTGTATGTGCAGTGAAGGGCAATGCGTGCTGCTCTGTTTTGAGCCAGCTGCAGCTTTTCTAGGTCTTTCTTTGCTGCACTTGACCATATTACCGGAGAGTAATCAAGATGGGACAAGACCAGAGCCTGAACATCTAGTAGTTGATTGTGTCAAAAACACAGAACATATTTTTATAACAGACATACCCCTCCCCATCTTACCAAAAACTCTGTCAAAATGACTTGACCATGATAATTGATCATCCAATGTTATACCTAGGAGTTAAGCTTCCTCAACTTGCTCAATGGTCACACCCTTTATGTACAACTCCAGTTGAGGTTTAGRYYTTAGAGAAGGTTTTGAACCAAATAAMACGCTTTTAGTTTAAGATGTATTTAAGWCCAGTTTATTATTAATCACCCATTCTGATACAGACTAACTCCTTATTTAGAATTTCAGTGAGCTCACTGGCTTGGAGTGCTGACATGTAGAGTGTGGAATCAAAATAAAATAAAATGTTACATGCGCCGAACACAACTGGTGCAGACTTTACCGTGAAATGCTGGCTTACGACCCCTTCCCAATGATGCAAAATAAAATAGTAACACAAGAGGAATAAAATACACAAGAATGGAGCTGTATACCAGTACCAGATCAATGTGCAGAGGTACCAGGACTTGAGGTAGATATGTACATGAAGGCARGGTAAAGTGACTAGGCATCCGGATAGATAACAATACGAGTAAAATAAAGAACAGTAGCAGCAGCAAATGTGTAAGAGTTTGTGTGTGTGAGTGAGTATGTATGTGTGTTTGTGTTGTCGGTATGCCTGTGTGTGTGTGTATTGTATGTGAATACGTGTGGGTTTTGTGAGTGTCAATGTAGTGTGTGTGTGAGTGTATATATAGTCTAGTGAGTGTATATATGGTYTAGTGAGTGTGCGTAGGGTCAGTGCAACATAAGAGTCAGTGCAGATAGTTTGGGGACCATAAATTGACAACAAAAAAAGAGAAAAGAAATGTACCCCTTTTTCGTGATATCCAATTGGTAGTCAGTCTTGTCCCATCGCTGCAACTCCCGTACGGACTCGGGAGAGGTGAAGGTCGAAAGCCATGCATCCTCCGAAACACGACCCTGCCAAGCCGCACTGCTTGCTTAACCCGGAAGCCAGCCGGACCAATGTGTCGGAGGAAACACCGTACAGCTGGCGACCGAAGTCAGCGTGCATGTGCCCGGCCCGCCACAAGAAGTCGCAAGAGCGGCCAGCTGCGACACAGCCCGGAATCGAACCCGGGTCTATAGTAACGCCTCTTATGGCTTGGGGGTAGAAGCTGTCTCAGTGCCCATTGGTCTCAGAGCCGATGCTCTGGTACCGTTTGCCGGACGGTAGAAGAGTGAACAGTCTATGGCTTGCGTGGCTGGAGTTTGGCAATTTTTCAGGCCTTCCTCTGACTACCTGATATAGAAGACCTGGATGGCAAGGAGATTGGCCTCAGTGATGTACTGGGCTGTCCGCACCACCCTGTCTAGCGCTTTGCGGTCAAGGGCGGTGCATTTGCCATACCAAGTGGTTATGCAGCCAGTCAAGATGCTCTCGATTGCACATGCCAAATCTTTTCAGCCTCCTGAGGGGGAAGAGGTGCTGCCGTGCCCTCTTCACGACTGAGGGTGTGTGTGTGTGGACCATGTTAAGTCCTTAGTGATGTGGTCCTTAGTGATGAAGGAACTTGAAGCTCTCAACCTGCTCAACAACAGCCATGTTGATGTGGATGGGGCTGTACTTTCGCCTCTTTCTCCTATAGTCCACGATAAGCTCCTTGGTCTTACTGTCGTCGAGGTTGTTGTCCTGGCACCACACTGCAGTCTCTGACCTCCCTGTAGACTGAATCATCACCGTTGGTGATCAGGCCTACCACCGTCGCGTCGTCAGCAACCTTGATGATGGTTTTGGAGTCGTGCGTGGCCACGCAGTCGTGAGTGAACAGGAAGTAAAGGAGGGGATTAAGAACACACCCCTGAGGGTCCCTCGTGTTGAGGGTCAGTGTGGCGGAGGTGATGTTGCCTACCCTCACTACCCTGGGGGAAGCCCGTCAGGAAGGCTAGGATCCAGTTGCAGAGGGAGGGGTTCAGTCCTAGGGTCCCTAGCTTGGAGGGGACTATGGTGTTGAATGCTGAGCTGTAATCTATGAACAGCATTCTGACATTGTTATTTTCCCTTGTGTCCAGGTGGGAGGAGGCAGTGTGAAGTGCAATTGAGATTGGATCATCTGTGGATCATCTGTGGATCTGTTGGGACGGTATGCGAATTGGAGTGTGTCTGGGATGATGGTGTTGATGTGCGTCATGACCAGCCTTTCAAAGCACTTCATAATTACAGATGTGAGTGCTACAGGGGGATAGTAATGTAGATAGGTTACCTTGTTGCTCTTGAGAACAGAAACAATGTTGGGATTATAGACTGGGACAAGTAAAGATTTAAAATGTCTGTGAAGACACTTGCCAGCCGGTCTGCACCTGCTTTGAGAACGCGTCCTGGTATTCCGTCTGGCCCGGCAGCCTTGTGATTGTTAACCTGTTTAAACGTTTAGCTCAAAATCTGCCATGGAGAGCGAGATCATCCACATAGATAGTCGTTCTAGCTTCGTTTAAGACCAGTGGCAAATAATTTATAAAAATAGAGAAGACTAACAGCCCAAGGCAACTGCCCTGAGGGACACCGCACTGTACATCTGATATTCAAGAAGCTTCTATTGAAGAACACTCTCTGGGTTCTATTGGATAAATAACTCTCCAGCCATGGGATGGCAAGTTTTTTCAATAACAATTTATGATCAATAAGATCAAAGGCTCCAACTATGATCTTATTATCCATTTCTTTTAAGCAATCATTATTCATTGGCGTCAGTGCAGTACAAGTTGCGTGCCCTTCTCTATACGCATGYTGAAAGTCAGTAGTTAACTTGTTCTCTGAAAAATAGCATTGTATTTGGTCAAACACAATCCTCTCCATTAGTTTACTAAGAACAGGCAGCAAACAGATTGGGCGGATGTTAGAGTCAGCAAAGGGKGCTTTGCTATTTTTAGGCAGTGGAAYTACTTTAGCTTCCTTCCACGCACACACTCCTTTAAAGTTTGGTTWAAGATATAGCAAATAGGAGCGGCAGTACAGTCTGCAACCATTCCCAATAGTTCATCAAGGTTGTCTATACCTGGTTGCTTATCATTTTTGATGGATAACAATCGTTTTTCTACCTTACTAACTTGACCAAATTCACAAAAGCAATCATTTTCTTTCACTATGAGATCCTTTATTAAAAAATATGATGGTTCACTGTTCAATGTTTTCATTTCAGTTTTYCCACTTCGCTAGTGAAATAGTCATTGAAATGATTAGCAATAACTAAAGGTTTTAAAATAAATGGTACTCCAAAGGATTTATCTTTGTTTGGTAATATATTTTATTCTTATTTTTGTTAAGTTTAGTCACAACATTTCTCAATTTAGAGTATGCCAACTAATCAGCTGAGCAGCCAACTTTTGCATAATTTCTTTCTTTGAACCATCATCAATCATKGGGTACATTGTCAACAGTTGGCATGACATTTTTTACAAATACTTCCAGTGCTGCATCTGAATTATCTTCCTCATACACATCAGACCAACATACATTTTCAACAAAAGAATCGAGGAAACATTTTGTATGACTTTAGGCCCAACCTTTGGCACTTACACTTTCCTTGTTAAAGCCACAATGTTATGGTCACTACAGCCAATGGAAACTGGTATTGCTTTGGAGCAAAGCTTTGCAGTATTAGTGAAGATATGATCAATACAAGTAGATGTAACAGAACCAACATTATTGGTATGCACTCTAGTTGGCTGAGTGAACCTGTATCATATTACAGRCATTAGTCAGATTGGAGAGCTAGTTGCTAACTAGTCAATGTTCAGGTCACCCAGAAAATAGACCTCTTAACAAAATAAATCAATATATGTGCGTGTGATGTTGTGCTGAAGCTACTGACCCTGAGGCATGGCTATCTCATTCCTCACAAGGCTTTTGGGAGGGAGGGTGGACAATGAGCCTGTCGTAGCGGATGTAAGCAATGCTCCCATGCTCTCTGGCAGTTTTCATAGCTGGGAAAAGTTCTTTCCGCCTCTGGCCGACAGCTTCTGAGAAGTCCTCGTTGAGGAAGATGTTGGTTCCTCTCAAGTTCTTGGCTCTCCAGAACAGCCATCTTGCCCTTAAACCTCTAGAACGTGACCAGGAACTGTCACCTAGGCTGGTTACATGTTTTCCAGACCTGTGGGCACACTCCATCTCAATCTTCCATCTGCAGCTTTTCAGTAGGGCTGTCCCCAACTAAAACAAATCTTGGTCGATAGAGAGTTGTCTTTTCTAGAGAGTTGTATTTAGAGAGTTATATTTTTCCATATATAGTGTTTCTATATATGGAAAAATACAAGTTGTGTTTTAATAAAATCAACTGTACGTACTGAGCTTGTCTGATGCTTTAAGCGCGCCATTTGATTAAATAATGAAGAGATACAAATGACTCAAGAGGAAGCAGGAGATCAAGATATCCTAACCAGAGAAACTTCACATTTTTWATTTAAAAAAAAACATATGTTTATCTCATGCTTGCAAACTTGCAACATTGTATGAAATATTCTGGGCCCTCAGAGTTTCCCGCACCAGTGAGCTCAGGACAGACACAGCTGTAGGCTATTTGTGCAAGGGATAAGAAGTAATTAGGTATTTTATTTTAACTACATCAGAGCATTACAATTTCTCCCTTTCATGCTGAGTGGTTATCAAAAGGGAGAGGGCAGAAAATATGTTTCAAATACGTCAAGGAGCTATTGTAATTCTCTATGGACTCAAAAACAGACTTTGTTTACTTGCTGTTTGAGGTGAAAACAAATTACTTTGAGAAGCGGMAAAAGGGTAACCAACCAAACATTGTAGATCAGAAATTAGGGGAATTAACGGTAAATGTAGGCTACTACTGGTGGTATATGTAATGGGGAATTGACAGACGATAACAATGAAAGGGCAAACAATTCACACAATGAAGTTATGAAACACTGAATGCACATGACATGGCGGGAGAGAGCACATTCTGGAGAGAGACGTGCCTTGTGCATTTTACACACACTCCCCCTCTTGGAACGTGGCATCCTCAATAGATTAGTCCACTGAACAGTGGTGTAAAGTAGGGATGCACGATATATCGGTGAACATTTTGTGACTCTATCGAAACAAACATTTATTGTGGAACTGGGAATCCTGGGAGTGCATTCTGATGAAGATCATCAAAGGTAAGTGAGTATTTATAATGCTATTTCTGATTTCTGTTGACTCCACAACATGGCGGGTATATGTATGGCTTGTTTGGTCTCTGAGCGCTGTACTCAGATTATTGCATGGTGTGCTTTTCCGAAAAACTTTTTTGAAATCTGACACAGCGGCTGCATTAAGGAGAAGTTTAKCTAAAGTTCCATGCATAACACTTGTATCTTTTATCAATGTTTATTTTGAGTATTTCTGTAAATTGATGTGGCTCTCTGCAAAAACACCGGATGTTTTGGAAGCAAAACATTACTGAACATAACGCGCCAATGTAAACTGAGATTTTTGGATATAAATATGAACTTTATCGAACAAAATATACATGTATTGTGTAACATGAAGTCCTATGAGTGTCGTCTGATGAAGATCATCAAATGTTAGTGATTAATTTTATCTCTATTTCTGCTTTTGGTGACTCCTCTCTTTGGCTGGAAAAATGGCTGTGTTTTTCTGTGACTAGGTGCTGACCTAACATAATCGCATGGTATGCTTTCGTCGTAAAGCCTTTTTGAAATCGGACACTGTGTTGGGATTAACAACAAGTTTATCTTTAAAATGGTGTAAAATACTTGTATGTTTGAGGAATTTTAATTATGAGATTTCTGTTGTTTAAATTTGGCGCCCTGCACTTTCACTGGCTCATATTGATCCCGTTAACGGGATCTCAGCCGTAAGAAGTTTAACRCCAATGTGAAAAACCGATGTCAAAGCTGACGTGCATACCTATATAACGTAGGTACATGACGTAATGACGGCACATACAATTTTGCGCTACACGTGCATCACAGCATTCCTAACCTAGCCCGCAATGTCTGCTGTGTGGATCGAGCAGTCAACCAGTCGAGCAGTCATTTGAAAGAGTAAGAACATTTCAGCGAGACAACTCAAAGGCGAAATCCATTAAAACGGCAAGATAATGGAATTCATTGCCCTTGACAATCAACCGTTCTGTCGTGGGTCAAGTTGGCTTTCGCAGCTGTTCGAGCACCGGTACACACTAACAAGTGCCCTATTGTTCAGATGTTGCCCTACCGGAGTTACCCAGTAATAGCGTCACTGCTATTAGCTTCATGACATACTATGGAACGCCGTTTGGGTCTTTGCGTGTCAAAAAAGATACACCTCAAATAACACTATTTGACGCGTTAAATAAGCTTAGAATTTGACACGTCAAATAACACAGTTCTAATATAGAATGTTGTGTGTTCTGAATTTGCACGTGCAAGTCAAGCACCACTACTACTATCAGTAGCACTCAAAGCTGTACAAAAAAAGTCTGCAAACAAGCAAACACCGGCCATGTGTTTACAATACCGCGTTGGTAATAAAGCATTATTTGTTCGACCGCAACTTCTGGGGTAGCTAGCTAGCTTAAGCTTGGTACCTAAATAGCACCAATACAACCAGTCTGAAAACAATGACAAGTAGAAACTGCAGTCATTTTCACTATTCTCAGCAATGATTTAGGAATCCTTGTGAGTAAGTATTAGCTAGGTAGCCACTTGTTGTTTGCCTATTGAAATTGAACTTCAGTTCATGAAAATAAATAGATAGCCAGCTACTTAACCCTGTTGCCCAAAGCTAACATTATAAGCAGCCTGCTGGCTTCATCTGGCTAGTGAGGCTCGACCTGACCGGGTTGTGTTGTGAAGCTAGCCACAATAAGGATTAGGCACAATAGTGGAATTTGCAGTTTGCCTTCAAAATAAAAGTACCTCTGAAAGTGATGCAGAAGGTTACAATTGTTGGAATCATGCCATATTTAGACTAGATAAGGTTGGAATGTGAAGCAATGAAATGGGTACGGTATATATTAGACTAGATAATGTTAAACAAGGTTGGAATGTGAAGCAATGAAATGGGGTATCAGTCTACTCGGTGACACCCACAGAACTGTGAAGAGTTTACGCAAATATTAGCGTTATAGCTCTTATCACGGGACTGTGACAAATCACCTCCCCAGTCAGCCTATTGTGTGTATTGACATTCATATTGCACTGTACAACTTTACCTAAGGATTGGGGATCAATGAAATGGGGTAACAGTCTACTCAATACCCAATATATTTTTTCCCAACGTCCACCTCAGAGTTATCAGACTCCAAAAGATCCAYGCAGTATTGTTTTTCCTCTGGAAAAAGGTGTTCAATACATAGGTTGACAATAAATGTGGCTCAATTCACAGTAGTTTCAGAGTCCTGCAACAAGAGCTACGATACTAATGTTCTCTGGGTGTCACTGAGTAGACTGATACCCCATGTCATTGATCCACAGTGAAATAAGTATGCCCCCAMTGCAAAACATCCAGTGTGATTTCAACAGATTGTCAAATTAACAAATTGTCTTTTGTTGATTTATATAACATTCCAACATCGTTTAGCATGCTCTATTAAATTATACTATTTCTATTAATTTGCATCACTGTCAATGACATACTTTTATTTTGAAGGCTAACCGCAAAGTCCACCATTGTGGCTAATCCTTATTGTGGCTAGCTTCACATAGATGGGTCCAACCACTATTAATCAAATAAGAACTGTCTTATATTTTTGGGTTATTATGATGACACCTAGCTATATAGTTAGCTAGCTAACTATAGCTMCTGAAACCGATTGTCGTTCTACTATGTTTTTGGGGAAGAACATTGGTTGCATCCATGAGCTAGSTATCTTTTTTTATGACCAGCAATGTAGATGCGCGAGACAACTTCACCAGCATCACAGCATACGTATCAATGAATCGTTGTGACATATGAAATACGAGTGATAGTGTAATCAATGTGTAATAACTACGTRAAAATTTTATGAAMGCGTTCAATTATTATGTGACATGCAGTCATATTCAGGTCCTGACTGGTCAACAAGCTTATTTGACACGTCAAACAGTGTTATTTGACGTGTATCTTTTTTGGCATGCAAAGACCCAAACGCCGTTCCTTAGAAGTCCTGCTTGAGAATGAAACGACTGAACAACGAWACAGCACAGCAAGTAAGTGAAAGAAATAGGTTTTGATTATGTTTTACTGGTAATGKGGACATACGTAAATGCCAACAAAATAACGTTTTGGTCAGAGTGGTGTGTGTGTAACCTTTATTTAACTAGGCAAGTGAGTTAAGAACAAATTATTATTTACAATGACGAMCTACCCTGGCCAAACTCGGACGGCGCTAGGCCAATTGTGCGCCGCCCTATGGGACTCCCAATCACGGCTGGATTCGAACCAGGGACTTGCACTAAGACGCAGTGCCTTAGACCACTGCGTCCTTGTGTGTGTTTTAACTATTTAACTGTACTAGAATCATTAAAAGGCCGCTTAAATTTTAAATATCGGTTATCGGTATAGTTTTTTGGGGCAAGGAAAATAATTGGATATCGGTATCGGCCAAAAATGTAATATCAGTGCATCACTAATTTAAAGTAAATAAGTAAAAATATTTTAAAGTACTACTTAAGTAATTTTTTTGTGTATATGTACCTTACAATTTATATATTTTTTACAACTTTTACTCCACTACATTCSCTAAAGAAAATAATGTACTTTTTACGCCATACATTTTCCCTGACACTCAAAAGTACTCGTTACATTTTGAGTGCTTAGCAGGACAGGGAAATTGTCCATTTAACGCACTTAAAGAGAACATCCTTGATCMTCCCTACTGCCTCTGATCTGGCRGAGTGTAAATTATATCTGGCCTCCCAAGTGGTGCAGTGGTCCAAGGCACTGCATCGCAGTTGCTAGCTGTGTCACTAGAGATCCTGGTTCGAATCCAGGCTCTGTCGCAGCCGGCCGCGACCGGGAGACTCATGGGGTGGTGCACAATTGGCCCGGCGTCGTCCGGGTTAGGGGAGGGTTTGGCCGGCAGGGATATCTTTGTCCCATTGCGCTCTAGTAATTCCTGTTGCGAGCTGGGGCTCGCACGGTCGCCATGTGCACAGTGTTTCCTCCGACACATTGGTGCGGCTGGCTTCCGGGTTGGAGGCGCGCTGTGTTAAGAAGCAGTGCGGCTTGGTTGGGTCGACCTTCACCTCYCCTGAGTCCGTACGGGAGTTGCAGCGATGAGACAAGACTGTAACTACCAATTGGATACCATAAGTCAAAAAATATATAAAAAAATGCTACAAAAATAATTATGTGAGTGCTGGAGTATTCCCCGGGCTAGCTATAAAAAAATATTGTGCCATCTGGTTTGCTTAATATAAGGAATTTGAAATGATTTATAGTTTTACTTCTGATACTTAAGTATATTTTAACAATTACATTTACTTTTGATATTTAAGTATATTTAAAACCAAATACTTTTAAACAGTATTTTGCTGTTACTTGAGTCAGTCATTTTCTAGTACTMAAGTATGACAATTGGGTACTTTGTCCACTAATGCCACTTGAGACAGGTGCGAATCAGACAGGTGTCTTGTGTGCCAATTTTTTTTTWAATCCATKTGCCACTGCTCAACAACAAAACAAACAAAAGAAATCTGTGACCAACAGCCTATCAACCAAACAATGACTAAGTGGGGTCAGCCCTACTTTTCAGTGATCATTTKTATTACTTTCTCCTCAGACTGTGCCAAGATCTAATGTGAAGATTATGGTATGCCATCCACAACGTTGTTATTCCTCCGGGATTGTCCCTTTAGATAATCTGTTTCGCCAGTTATTGTTAGTAATGATTCACAGAAAGTGCTGGTGTCATCTCGAGAGGATTTACAGTGTGTCGTCATCTTGCTGCAAGTTTCTTTCGGGATCTCTGGAGAACTGCAAACTGTTCTTAAGGTCCTGGGCCGGGTTGTATAAAACATTACCCCCTTATTTTCCTTACCTTTAAGTAAGTTTCACAAAACATTTTACGGCACATTTTTTGGTGAAGYCAGTTATATTGTGGTATGGTTACTTTCCTTCGACAACCACCAGAACGATGCACAACCAATACTCTGGCTCCCGATGTGTCCCAAAGCTAGTGGTCGCCTCGTCTTCCATAAACAACTCCTGTAACATGGAGATATGGCCTGTGTGGGAACACAAACCGTAATACTACCGCAAGCGATGCGTGTTAACTTTCAGATCGAGCGTCGGGCTCTTAAAAAAAAAAGAAGTAAAGAAGATACTATCGTCAAAAGGCGCTAAAGCAGTTCGTGTCTATAAATGGCGTAGCTTGTCCCTAGCCACAACATCATCACTGACTCCTGAACACTGCTGCATCTCTGTTGTTGTCAAAGGCCCGCGGAAAATACGCACCGAAGACTTCCTGTTTGTCCACGTGTTTCCGCCGCATCTGATGTATACGGAAGAAATCCATAATTTTTCTCATCGCTCGCTCTCCATCGATTTGTTTTGTCACCCTTCCACTGTGTGCWACAGTTTAACCACGTACTATTGCGCATCACCAATCGATGGAAAAAAGAAAACTCTTCTCCGCGCAAGTGTATMTCGTTATTTTTATACTGATGAGATGATTTGGTGCTGTGTCTGTGCGGATGTTTTATTCTATTATATTCTGAATTKTATTCTTATTTTTTATTTTCTGACATAGGCTACTGGAAGCCTAAAAATGTGAATCCTTTGAAAATATAAAAACTAGATTTTTCCCCCACAATTTAACACTAACTATTAACTATTGTTATGTATTTGATTTCCACACAACCAACCTCATCACACACACTCAAAGTTTAAATAAGATTAAACATTCCTCGCGTGAGTTGTTCTTCCTATAGTACTACCATAAAGAGAAAAAAACACAAGGTTACTGTCAAAAAATATGTAGCTTACCTAAGCACTCTGTTGTAGTAAACAAAATGTACCCTTTAATTGTCCCATTATGACAGTCCACCCTACCGCTGACTTAAATTAAGAATTTGAACCTTGAAAATTGTCTTTCAAAAAGTGGATTACAGTACAGTGATAGCTCAATAAAATAAATGGTCTCTCTGGGAGAGAGTGCAATGGCTGAACATTGAACTGTGGTAATGCTGTGCTATCATCCCTGGCATGGCAATTCTGTCCTCCAGAAGCACCAATGACTGACCCACACAGTCATGTTTAAGCCACTGTTATTTTACCCCTACCTACTACTCTGACAGCACTAGATTATAACCCTTTCCTGCATAGGCTACAATGCCTTTTACTCTCTTGCTATGTGCTATGGTATGACAGTATGGAGTCAATACATGCAGCTTGATCTCTAACCTTTATGAATATTTCTGTTGAAAGCAGAATTGTCTTTTCTAATCTTCTGTCAAGAATTTTTGCAATATGTTTGTGTCTGTTTATGTATTTTATTGCCATTTGCGGTTTGACTGTGTTCCTCTTTTAACCTTCATACATTTTGTATCCTTGTGGTAACATAACGTTATTATACAAAGGTTCTGCACAAAGCAGATAATAAAGTATATTCTTTTGCAATATTTTTTWAAAAGCAGTGTTTGGTTTTATGAGAAAGAAAATAATGAAACCAAAGAGAAAACAAGCCAGACAGTTGCCTTTTCAATGTTATTTATTCATGACATTTCAGATTCCAAGTGCACAAAGTCCTTCATTTAATTTTTTTTATCCCCTTAGTCCGTGAATACTGGATGGACATGAATAGTAATGCAACATTTGACCTTCAGTGCACCTCACTCGAGCTCACATTTCATTAAGATGATGAAAAATGTACAATCATTTTGGACAGCATAATTTGTAAATAGGTTTTTACACAGGAGTCGCTTTACACTGTGCACAGCTAGCATAGCTTAGTCCTCTGATGATTTGTTTAAGTTGAGCATGCATGCTATAAAATATCTGCAGGTACATATAAACCACACAGCAGTGCATCATGTCCTTATATGAGCCACGTGCGCAGGAATCGTGCCAGACTCTGCTGACAGCTGGCAACACTCCCATTGCACTGTATCTCGTCAACAGGCAAACCACGACGCTACAGTACGGGGCTACAGTATTGCCTAAAATACATTGTCATTAAGGTCTTCCTCAATATTGTCATGCTGTCATGTCCCAATCATAGGCTACAGTAGCCAAGCGCCTGCACTGCTAGTCAACGTGACGTCACACTCAGCATGGCGGTCAAGGTGACTCCGTCAATATTTCTTATCAGAAATGAATATTACCTGTATTTAAACTGTTTATTTCTATTGGATATGGACGCTAGCTTACCGATGCGGACGCATATATTATTGCTTTTTTTTAAAGGAACAGAATGGTCATCTTTCAGCATGTTTTCGTGGGCAAGTCGGCCTTGGAGAGAGAATTGAGTAATGTTTACCTTGTTACAGTGTATTTTGTATTGATCTAATGGAAGTTATTCCGCTACTTTTATTGTATAGCACGTTTATTGTGGTGAAGGTCGAGTAGGCGGTTCAGTAATTATATTGGCAAAGGCGACTATGTTGCTGGTGGCAGGGCTGATATTCAAATGTAGACTACGAGTCCYGTAGCCTATTACTGCTTTTCCAAACATCGAAACTTCAAAGACAAGCAACCGATTGCTGTCTCCGCATTAATTATTTTATTCTATTGTAGCCTATGCAGTGTCGTTGCGTCCTATGGAATTCTCATACTGTCATTGTATTACCACATTCATCAAGGTTTGGATTTGATGACTCCAACTGTATGTTTTAGGTGGAAACAACCGCAAGAGGCGATTCCAATGAACTGAGGACTATATTTCTGAAGGTAAGACTCATTCAGAGGACCCAATATTTTTATGGCACATAAATAGTCATTATTTATATTCTTGGATTACTTAAATGCAGCCGTAATTGGATTCATTAAAATAGCATGTATCTTTTAATTTATTGTCTTTAATAATATAAGGTTATAACCTTGATTGTATGGCAAAGCTAGAGTATGGAAAAGCTACAGTTGAAAAAAGTTTTACATTATATTATTGCCAGGAGACCTACTGAGACCATCATTTAACTCTCTCTCTCTCTCTCTATCACACACACACACACACACACACACACACACACACACACACACACACACACACACACACACACACACACACACACACAGAGAGAGAGAGATACACTGAGTGTGCTGCCTTTACTGTTCAATACTACAAGGAAAGGTCACACAAATACTTGGACTAATTCTGGATCCCCTTCACCAAGGAATTTCTCCTTGCCTAACTTCTTTTAGGGTGTGACATATGCTTGGATCTTCAGATGTCGGGAAGATTCAAACATACGTTCTTGTGCTTTACAAAGCCACACATAGTAACAAGCAGAAGGCTGTTAGGCCATTGTTTGGAGGGTAAACATGCTTCTTGCAACAGACAGCACAAGGGAGGGACTCCTTATTTGACCGAGTGCTATTTTAGGACCGCCTTCTTTCTTCATACAACACTGCACTGATTAATTCTGAAAGCACCCCAATTAATATTAGGCATAGCTTTTTTAATATGCACCTGTAATTAATATTAGGCATAGCTGTTTTAATATGCACCTGTAATTAATATTAGGCATAGCTGTTTTAATACGCACCTGTAGTTAGTAATAAACATATCACAGTGAAATAGCTAGTTAATTAAAGGATGAAAGGGGGCCATTTTGTCCAATCTGCCTAATCTGATCAAGAAGCACTTGAGGCTTACTGTGAAGGCAAATTGATAGCTTCTATCACCTGCATTACTAGCTGTTTGGGGTTTTAGGCTGGGTGTCTGTACAGCACTTCGAGATATTAGCTGATGTACGAAGGGCTATATAAAATAAAATTGATTGAAATTGATTGATAGCAAATTATGTAGTGAATAAATGGGTTAATAAGTTGGTTGGAATTAATACTTTATCTTAAAACATTAGCTCAAGAGTGTGCAGTGAGATGTGGTCTCATGCATTCCTCGTGAAGGTCGCTTTCTCTCTCTTTTACTTTCTCTCTCACTCTTTCTTCCTTTCTTTTTCACTCTCTCGCTCTCGCTCTCTTTCACTACCTCCCTTCTCTCTCTCGCTCACTCACTTTCTCTCTCCCTGTGCTTGGCTGTATACCCAGAGCCTGGCCTTTATGCTGCCAGTTCATGCAGTGCTTGTGTTTCCTGAGCTATCTCTGTTCCAGCTTGTAACCCAAACCTGACTCTAAAACTGACCTTTCGTTTTTTAAGCCTAGACTAGAGGTCAGTTTTAGCACCACCAGTGCATGGGGTGCATGTTCTGCAGCAGCAGCAGCATAGCAGCAACAACATAAATGCTGTTGCTTTTTCCTTTCTAAGCAGTGTGCATGCATTCATTGCACATTATGTGTAACGTTATACATGGATTTGATTATCACTGTCCGTGTCTTAATTTAGAAATATATTTTTCAGATGACTTGGCAGTCCCTTGCAATGCCACAGCTGAAGCCCTAATGTCACACATATCATTATACGCTGCTMTAGTACTTATCTGTTACATTGTACTTACAACATCCCATATTGTGTATGAAATATAGTATACTGCATTGCACTTATMTCCATACATGATTGTGACACTTAACATGATAGTGGTTTGTGAAGCTTTGTTGCCTTGATGACTWGATATGCTACATCTTGTGCTGTGTCGTTGTGGGTAAAAAAAAAAGAAAAACGATTTCTATCTATGAAGGTAATAATACAGCTTGATACTTTATTGAAGTGTTTTGAAAGCWAGTAGCTGAAGTTCTCTATCTGTTTATTCACTGAACAACTCAAATACATTACTGGAACACAATGAATTGCGAGAACTAGATTGTTTTGAACTATGGTCTTTTTGCCTAGCATTGATGGAATGTCTAGAAGCACATAATGTGAATCAAAGTATAACCATGGAGACAAAATCAAGATAGAACCACAGACACACTGCATCAGGTTGTCTGAACAAATCATTATTGTCAGAAGTAAAGTTACTGTAAGTGTTGTCAGATACAGTAGGTGTTGAGGGAACAGTGACTCCAGGCATGGAGTTTTGTAAGAGTATGAATTTTATATTGATTTTCTGAGCATTTACATTTTACACTCATCTGGGTCTTTTGTCTCCCTTCAGCATGCCAGTGTGGTTGAGGACGGGGAGCATTACATGTCCCCCAGGGACTTTGTGCAGAACTTCCTGGGTCTGCACAACCAGCCCGACCACAATCGCAAGACTGTGCAGCTGATCGCTGGAGTAGCCGACACCAGCAAGGATGGGTAAGTCGACTTCCACTACGTCTGAGGTAGATAATCTTCAACATTAGTGACCCTGATACAGAATGGGTTAACAAGAGTTTCTACAAGACATCATACAGCGGAAATGGAATTGAGACTAACACTAGCATTTTGATGACAGTTTCACTATCTACAAGAATCCAATGTAACCCTGCGATACACACTGTGGTTCAAAATGTTACATGTACAGATATAGGATCTTAATTTGATCACCCTGTTGCAGGAGAACTTTCCTGCAATTCAGGAAATGTAAAACGTGCAGTGTATTTGTGGTTTAAAAAGCCTTTTGAAGTTAATAACTTCCMCTTTGAAATTTCAGACCTGATTTTCCCTTATGAAAAATGTATCAACCCCTACAAAAATGTCMATTAATTATARTCCACTAGAGAKGAAACGGTATGAAAATGTCATATCACAATTATAGTGACCAAATGATCACGGTTATCAGTATTATTATTGTTAAAATGTGCTGGAAATTTTCAAAAAGTACTGATACACACACTGAAATCATTTCACCAAGTTTTGATATGTGAAAACCAACAACAACAAATAAAATTAGCAGCACTATGCACTTTTTATGTGCATAAACATTACAATAATAACATTAACATTAAAGATGGCACCATGTGGCCATGAGAGGTAAAAGTTTCCCTAGTGCAGGTTTTAATGAACACAACCTTAAGTAAGCAAATCAAATAAACAAACAACAAATAACATTAGCAGCACTCACTTTGTAGTGAGGCACKGTAACCTTCATCAGCCTCAGAAAGCCAGGCCTCTCAACAATTTGAAATGGCATCATGTCCTTTGCAATGTAATATGAAAGGGCTGCYGTGAGATCTTGAACATTTTTTGATGTGGGTGCATAAGCAGCCTGSCTTTTAAATGCTTGCTGGAGTKTCTGTGTCACAACTGTAGATGAGGAGGGACTAGTAGCATCACTGGGTTTGCCTGCTACACGCCCACTCTGTGAACAAGGAAATAGCAAATGTATTATTATTATTGGTGTTGTAAACGTTCTAATTATAATTATAATTATTCACTTACACACACACRCACACACRCACRCACRCACRCAYRCACRCACACACRCACACACACACACATATGCAATGACCCCATGCACAATTTACATAAAAACAAATGAGTCTTAAGAAGACAGTGATAGTAAATGCAGTGAGCGCAACAATTTACATAAATACAGGAGGCTTGTATAGGAGTCTACAGTGTTTCTCCTGTTGGAACACTTTTACAACCAAGTCGACGTCTGCCGTATTTTAAATGATCAAAATATGTTGGTTGGGTGACTAAACTACATAACGTGTTATCGTGTGCAATGGGCGAATAGTCTGCAGACACATGACGCATACAGCAGCAGAACAACGTGTAGTGTTTTTACAAGAGTAGGTAACACTGAAAGCTTCAGTTTACGTTATTGACAAGCTATTAGCAAGTTAGACAGACAAACCATGACATTTTCCCCCATTCCGAAGTCCCCACATCATGCATTGAGCTAAAAGTTAACTTACCTTGCATTCGCTATAAAGTAGTGGGTGGTCATCACGAAGATGACTCAAGAGATTTGAAGTGCTGCCCCCTTTCGCAGCAATTTGTTTTTGCATGTTCTGCAGACCGGGTGACCATCTTCGATTAAGTTTCCCTCAGCACTCTTGTAAAACMCAAAATACGACCACACTTCAGATTTAGTCCTCTTAGAAGGCTGAAAAATCTCCCGAGCGCTGTCACTGCCTTCCGCCATGTTTTCACACAAAACAAAACCCACGTTGCATGCTGCGCCTGCGTCAGACTGTTGCTAACTTTGGATGATGCTGGGCAATATTTACAGTGAGTTTTTCAAACCATGGTAATCAAACACGGTTTTTATGATAATTCAAATTTTAAACGGTAATACTAATCGTCGTGAATTTTACCGTGGTTTGTCGTGAAACCGGTGACCATTTCAGCGCTATAATCCACATAATAATTCACATTTCCTGTTACTGCAGAATTATCCTGTTGTAGCAAACTGGMTCAAATTATGATCCTACATCTGTATTGGCATAGACACGGCTTGGTAAAGAGAAATCAGTCACAAGGAGAAAGTGGTTAATGATTCATCACAAGGTTGTTCACATTGCCTGAATAACCATATGGATCTGTTGTTTAGTTCCCATGTTTGTTTTATTGAATATCCACCTGATAAGATAAGCGGACATATTATTTGCATAATGCCAAAGACTGGAGATAGCATCTCGTTTAAATACCACTAAACAGCAAGTTCCTATCTACACCATAGACTGTAGAGCATATAATAAACATGAGTAAAATAAATTGTTATACAGCACTTGAACTTTTCTTGAAAACAAAATGCTCCAAAATCTAAAAGTGGTTGTTTTATCGACTGTTACTTTTGCTCTCTTGTATGTAAATGATACAGGTAGGCTACAGTTATTTSTGTGCTCAAATTAAGGGTTCCTGATGTACCTTTGGATTTGCAGAGAAATTTCTTTTTTTCAGATAGGACTCTTTCTTTCTTGTCCAAACAGACTGATCTCTTTCCAGGAGTTTCTGGCCTTTGAATCGGTTCTGTGTGTCCCGGATGCCCTTTTCATAGTTGCCTTTCAGTTGTTTGACAAGACTGGCACAGGGGACATCTCATTTGGTATGTACACGGGGATGTCCAGTGACCTGGTGTGTGGGGATGTCCGTCCTGTTGCATCCCAGTCCTGTCTGTTTCATGTCATAGCTAATGGGCACACTCCCATTGTGCAAGACTCATTTCTATGCAAGTAGTGGATGATATAAGAGTCATATATCGCATGTATAACTAAGGACCTTGTGCAAAAAAGTTGCTGTATAGCCGTTTTCAGTGTAGAAAATAAATCTAGGTCTCTCATGTGTGCTTAGTGTGTATTCAGTTCGTGCGCTAATGTGTCTCTCTATACTGGGCTTCTGGAGACTGCAGCTTCTATTCTAGAGGTGTCTTCTAAGAGAAGAATAGTGTCAGCTCTGAGCAGCTGTGGGTAATACCACCTCATAATAAGTCACATTTTACAGGGGGAGAAATCAATCCAGCGTGTMACAAAAACAGGGACAAAAGATTGGTTACAATGCTCATTGTGCAGCACGGGCCCCCATGAAGGCGATAGAAAATGAAGGCAGTGCTCAGACACAGTGTCCTAAATATGCTTAGAACTCACACAATATGAAGGCGATGGGATTGTCAGCAAGGCCGTATTCCCTCTGTGCATATCGATTGGATTTGTAGGTTCTCAGAAATGAGATGAGGACATAACACTGTATGTTTTTTAGTTTTTCTTTCAATCTCTTGATGTTACTCATCAATCTTTCATTTGGCAGCCAATGTGCGGGACATCTTCAGCCAGACCACAGTGCACCACCACATCCCCTTCAACTGGGACTGTGAGTTCGTCAGGCTCCACTTTGGCAGTGACAGAAAGAAGAACCTCAGCTACTTGGAGTTCACCCAGTTTCTGCAGGTACAGTATAGGCATGGACATTACCAGCCACCATATGAACAGTACAAATACATGTTTTTTTATTTTTTATAACTTACATGTTGGAGGCAATTCTTCTATCACGGTTTAGATAGAAATGGTCCGATTATAATAGCATAATAAACACACCATTATGTAACGTATTGAAGTTGTAACAAATATAAGTAATCCCCAAAACAGGGTGTGGTATGTATGTGAGTATTATATGAGCCATAAAAGCAGTAGTATGGCTGTGGACGTAGCTGGTTTGGAGGGAAGGGGTTTGTGGGCTCAGATGAAGCTGGGTGGTCTGGGAGTTGGAATKACTTGGCTGTGGTTCCACTACTCTACTGTGTGTAAAGCCTCATAGCAGTTTGCGGTGGATCATGGTTKACTAAGGGTTCCCACCAATGCGTCAAGGACTCTTGTTTGGGACCCTTTTCTTTCGAACCAACATTTGGTTTAGCTGTTATTTCGCTGCTAACGTTTTGCAACGTTGTTTCCAGCGTACACATTCTTGAACGTGATTCAGCTCAATCTAACGTAGTTGTAAACAAAACAAAAAAAAAAATTTAACAGAATAAGTTCTGCCACCTCGTGGAGGTTACATTGTTCCAGTCTAACTGCAATAAAAAAAAGTTACTGTTTGTATACAAGGAAAATAAACAGTGCCTGTAATGTGGGTCTTATGTGCTACAGTATCCATCTGTAGTGCAGCGTCTTAGTACTGGACAGATGTAGGATCTTAATGTGATCACTCTTTTGTTGCTGAGAATTTTCCTGCACAGCAGGAAATGCAAACCTGTAGTATATTTGAGGTTTAAAAAGGCTTTCTAAAGTTTGTAATTTCCACTTTAAAGTGTCAGACTTRATTTGCCCTAACGAAAAGTGTATCAGCGCCTACAAAAAAWTTCWATTTATTATAATCCACATAATAATTAATATTTCCTGTTGCTGCAGGACTATTTTCCTGCTATAGCAAACTGGCTTGAATTAAGATCCTACATCTGTACCTGCATTTGGTTATCAAAGTAATCCCCAACTCTTACAAGATATGGAGTAAAAGTGTATCGTATAGAAAAAAAGTTAGCATGATGCACTGTATTCTGTTATGGCACAATGAGTTATGTATATAGATGAGAGGTATCCGCTGCTAGTATGTGATCAGCTTTGACAGCAGAGCTGACCCTGGGGCAGTGGCCCCCCTGCTTCCCCTCTGATTGCATGGCTGTACTATTGAATCATCCCCGTGCTCCTCCTGACACACCTGCCTGCTCTCCTGCACAGGCCTGGGATCAGACTTCGGGGGGACATGGTTTTTATTAGACTCCTGAGAGACAGCGATGATTACAAGAGCCAGGGTCTAACACTGTCACATCTAATGCTTCCACATGCTCCAAAACAKCGTCCGACATCATCCAACATAATGTCGTGTTTTTTTCCAATGTTCCATTTCATCCCAGGTAATCTGATGCGTCTATGTCACAGGAGCCTGCTCTTTGGATATTTTGTTCAAACATACACCCTTTCCTCTCATTGTAGGAGCTGCAGTTGGAGCATGCCCGCCAGGCCTTCGCCCAGAAGGATAAGAGCAAGAGCGGTACCATCTCTGCCATGGACTTCAGCGACATAATGGCCACCATCCGCCACCATATGCTCACCCCGTTTGTGGAGGAGAACCTGGTCTCAGTGAGTYAGAGACCGCTATGGTCTCCCAGTTTCAACATGAGATGATTGTATGGGCACAGCATGCATGAGGAGACCTCACAGTGTCTGTTCCTCTCGCCATAGGCGGCTGGAGGCAGCACTTCCCACATGGTGAGCTTCTCCTACTTCAATGCCTTCAACGCCCTCCTTAACAACATGGAGCTGATCCGCAAGATTTACAGCACACTAGCTGGCACATACAAGGATACCCTCGTCACCAAAGGTACACATGTAGGATCTAAATTTGAGCCAGTTTGCTACGGCAGGAAATAATCCTGCAGCAACAGGAAATGCGAATAATTGTGTGGATTGTAATTCATKGACATTTTTTATAGGGGTTGGTAAATTGAAAGAAAAATAAGTCTTAAATTTGTAAGTGGAAATGTCAAACTTCAGAAACCTTTTTAAAACAAAAAAAACACTACACATTTTAAGTGTCCTGCTTTGCATGAAAGTTCTCCTTCAACAGGTTGATCAAATTAAGATTCTACATCTGTAGCCTACTCCTGCTCATGCCTAATTTGAGGAAATGTGATTTCTGACATGAACTGAGCCTGTGCAGTACCATCATGGGTGTTTCACCTCTCTTGACAGAATGGTGTCAGGAAACACACGATCATTTTYCCTTAGCTCTAAGTAAATAAGGTAAATGAACACTGTAATATGATRTTTTATTAGTTTAGTCTGTTCCCTTAGATCTGTGGTATTGATAGTTGACYTGTTCTGATAGTTATCTATGTTATATTTTCCCTTTCACCTTTGTCGTGTACTGCTGATGTGGTTGGATACCCCTGCAGCAGGCCTACCTACCCACTGTATCTCTACATCCCTAGTCTTAATAAGTGACCCTTGCCTGGTTTTTCTTACATAACATGCCTTCCTCTGTTCCGTATTGTTCCACAGAGGAGTTTGTTAGTGCTGCCAACAAGTTTGGTCAGATCAATCCAATGGAGATTGACATCCTGTACCAGCTCTCTGGCCTCCACGCTCATTCTGGGTRAGGTTCAAACTCTCTCCAGTCTCAGTGACACATCACYGCTGCTTTGTACTTTTTACTCACACGCATACAACATGGCATTTGCGCTGCCAAATATTKAATTACTGTCCTCCACATGAATTCAATATATTTAACACATTTATTTTTAAATAGCTTTTTCTGATGAATCTGTGAATGGAAAAAAAGTTACATCTATATTTATTGGATGTAAATTATTGCCCATTCAGTTTAACAACTGTGGCTCCACTAGTTGATTTACAAGAGAAACGTAAGCATGGATACAGACTTTMCGATGCGTTGGGCCAGTGGGGAATATCTGTGTATCGCTGGCATTAAGACAGCTTTATTTACTGCTTAAGTTGTGGGCATATATCCAGCTTTGTTTGTCTGTTGTGTATACAAACGCATATTAAAGCTGCAATAACCTGAAGTTATAAGGCCGTAAAATGTCTGTGGAAAATCTTGCATCACCTCCGTGTGAGGGACGCTGTGTTTGGTTTTCCTGGCGTAACGTTGTGATTCTCCCCTGCTGTTCTGAAGAAAGCTCAACTTGGCGGACATCGAGAGGATAGCACCGTTGGAGGAGGGCGCACTCCCATACCACCTGGCTGAGATCCAAAGACAGGTACCCTGCCTGACTGACTGTCCACATGGAGCTTACTTGCTTCCTTTTAACTACTGCATACCTTCTTCTCCCACTTCTCATTAGAGAGCAACGAAAGGGAGTGTTTGATGATGGAATTAGCCGAGTGCTGATGTTTTCTCTTCCTTTGTGAATGTGCATTACGGACACCTAGGATAAAAGTCCACCCCCCCTCCCAATTATAGGTACAAAAGAGGAATGGATTGTTGCAATGTTCCCTTTTTCTAAAAGCCTGTCCCATTTTATTCAGTGTGGACATATACATCAGACGCTATCACATATCTGGGAAGCTTTTATCAGGATGGCTTTTCAGGGGTCTGCTGGTGTATGAAGCCYCTGGCTAAGTCTGTTAAGAGTAGGAGGCTAGGAGCACAGTGAGAGTGCTGGAGAGATGTGGCTCCTGGAGGCGGAAATAGTTCCTATCTTTCCGGACGACACAGTTCTGTAAATCAGACTGTGGTCTGGCCTTGGTCCACTCACGCTCCRGGACTTCTGCTTAGAGGTCTGGAATGTGGTTTTGGGGGAAAAGGAAAGACAAGACAACATGTTGGTGTTCTCAGGTCTGGCCCTTTGTGGAAGTAGGGTAATTGCTTAAACCCTTTGATCAAGGCCTCGATCTCATTAGCATGCTGCCTTCAGTGAAAGCAGCTGGGGAGGTGGATGGTCCTGATCTGGGAGATGTTGCTCACTGCCCCAAGGAGGGCAGACACACTCTAACTGTTACTTAGACGGTGTAATAATGAATGTAGATACGTATCTTTACATGGGAAGGGCTTGTGAGATTAATCTGTTACGCGGCACCACAGAGAAAATAAAGGGTCTCCACTTTCAACATCAAGAACAAAACCAGAGATCAGGCAGATAACGCAAAATCATGCTTAGTTGAAAGAAAATCAACTAAGCCTGAAGCCTCCAACCTCTCACTAGCTTCACCGTAATCAATGGATAGTTCTGGAAAGTTCTCCTACACAGCCATGTACTGTATCCGTAGCCAGAGTGTCTATGTAGTGACATACAATACTGGCTTATGAATAAGACTTATACTACGACGAGATGTCTACATTCCATAGCTTCCCTCCTCTGTTGAGTGGTCCATAACATTTTTCTTTCCACAATGTATCTGGTTCACTACAGTTTAATAGAAGTCGATTCATTCCTGGTGTTCTGATCCCCCGTCTTTTCTCCCTCCACAGCAAGCTCACGGGGATCCACATCGGTCTGTCTTGCTCCAGGCTGCAGAGTCTGCTTACAGGTTCGGTCTGGGCGCACTCGCTGGAGGTGAGTGACATGTCTGCGGAAGAGCCCCCGGCCCACTGAGGGGTAACCCAAGCCGGTCAGACTGGCGCACTGAGTCCCTGGGGCCGGGTCAGCCCATTGTGCTGCAGGGAGAGGTGCTCTGATCTGAGGCTCCCGCATTGTGCTGCTGTGCCACTGGTGGCTCCAGGCTGTCTTTGGAGCCGGAGCTTTGGAATGACACAAATCTTCCGGAACCGCTCTGGAATCTCCGTCTAATTACACTGGGAGGAACTGATACAAGGAACCTCTGACATGACAGCCATTGAGATAGGCACAGACGGAGAGAGAGAAAGCGACGATGAGAGGTGTGTGTGTGTGTGTGTATGTGGTGGTTGTGTGTGTGTGTGTGTGTTGTGGTGTGTGTGTGTGTGTGTGTGTGTGTGTGTGTGGGTGTGTGTGTGTGTGTGTTGTGTGTGTGTGTGTGTGTGTGTGTGTGTGTGTGTGTGTGTGGTGTGTGTGTGGTGTGTGTGCAACCAACATGCAACTTCCTAAGACCTATGTCTGTGTGGGCTGTCGGTCTTTGAACCAGCAGCCGAGGAAGGTGATCAGCTCTGAATGATCAATGGACAGTTGAGGGAAAACGGTGCATCTCCATGGCGATGATGAGACCTTTCTCAACCTCTCCTGCTGACGAAGGGTGTCACCCTCTGCATGCTTGAGAGCCAGAGTCATTACAAGGCCTTTGATGTCAGCGACAAGACATGACAAGCCGCTGTGGCTAAGAGCTGCTTTAGGGCAACCTGCTGCATGGGCTTTCCTCCTCAGATAGTAGACACAATCTACACAACGGCTCTCCCACAGACTCCATAGTCAATACTCTGTCTAGGCCTAATGACTGTTTTTCTTGTTTATATGCCCACAGCAAAACAATAAAACACCAATCTTTAGCTATACTAACCAATCTTTAGTACCTAAAAACTGTCTGCTAAATGGTTAAATAAGGATACAAATATTTGCTGTGAATATATGAACATCATAGAACATTATCACCAAGAAGAGTATGTTGATGGTGTGAATACAGTATG
Organism: Salvelinus sp. IW2-2015; assembly: GCF_002910315.2. NCBI lineage: Eukaryota > Metazoa > Chordata > Actinopteri > Salmoniformes > Salmonidae > Salvelinus > Salvelinus sp. IW2-2015. The sequence goes on along the minus strand of NC_036875.1, from coordinate 11,781,163 downwards.
TTGATGGTGTGAATACAGTATGTTGATGGTGTGATTACAGTATGTTGATGGTGTGAATACAGTATGTTGATGGTGTGAATACAGTATGTTGATTGTGTGAATACAGTATGTTGATGGTGTGGATACAGTATGTTGATGGTGTGAATACAGTATGTTGATGGTGTGAATACAGTATGTTGATGGTGTGAATACAGTTTGTTGATGGTGTGAATACAGTTTGTTGATGGCGTGAATACAGTATGTTGAATGGTGTGAAATACAGTTTGTTGATGGCTGTAATCAGTATGTTGATGGTGGTGAATACAGTTTGTTTGATGGTGTGAAACAGTAGTTTGATGGTGTGAATACAGGTATGTTGATGGTGTGAAATTACAGTATGTTTGTGTGATGTGTTGGTGAATACAGTATTGTGTTGAATGTGTGGTGAATACAGTATTGTTGATGGTGTGAATACATGTATGTTGATGGTGGGGAATCTGTTTGTTGATGGTGTGGATTTTCAGCCAACGGGTGCGACGGCTGTGTACCCCATTGACCTGGTGAAGACCCGTATGCAGAACCAGCGCTCCACCAGCTCCTTCGTAGGAGAGCTCATGTACAAGAACAGCTTCGACTGTGCCAAGAAGGTGCTCCGATATGAGGGATTCTTTGGATTCTACAGAGGTATAAACTGAAGCCTGGTGAATGTGTTTCTATGATGTAATTCTAGATATGGTCATCGGGTCCTCCAAAACAGGTTATGTTGTTCTGCCRGTATCATCATCCGCATGGTTTGCATAACAGCAGAAACTTTTGCCTTCATGTTCTAAATTCACCAATTCCAAAGAGGGCCACATTGTCATTACCTAGCTAGCTGAAAACGTCCCAGAGGAAAAACGCAAACAGAATTCATGTAGTACTGTCAGATCCATGTTTTCCAGTGTAGTGATAACGGTGCTGAAGGCTTGTGAAATGTAACACTCCCACTGTGAGAGGGCTCTCAGACGAAGGAAGTCAAGACTGCCATCTACTGCTGCCTCCGCCACTGCAGCTCTTTGTTTATCCTCTCTGCTTGGCTCTCCCCCTCCCTCTTTATCTTTCCACACTGATGAGAGGGGGATTGACCGAGAGACAGACACGCTTGACGGTTTTCTGGCTGCATACCATGAGCAGTCACTCACTCGCTCCTTCAGAAGTTTTATCTGGCTCACTGAAGGACGGACGGTGAAACAGTATGGTGGTTATCAAGCGCTATAGCACTGCCCCCCCCCCACCACCACCACCACCACCACCACCAGGGCCACACAGCTCTCTCTGTTCCACACCACACTGGGATCAGGCCACAACAATGCTGATCCCATACAACTGCCAGTGTCATATTTGATATTTTTGTTCATTTGAATGGGAGGCATTATCGTTTGCTGCGTCAGATGCATCAGCTGTACCTGTAAATATTGATTGTTTATTTTACCCAGACAAGAACCATGCTGATGTCATTGTATGGACTGTCAATGGAATTATTCATTTCCAGTCAGTGTCTTCCACTGTCAGGTAATCTAAATGGACTCCATCCATGAATACTGTTTTTGCAGGTCTCGTACCACAGCTTATCGGTGTTGCCCCGGAGAAAGCGATCAAACTCACGGCAAGTCATTACAATCATTTCCCTTAGAGTGCYTTCACTTTCATTGCACAGTAAGGAAACGTTGTGTGTCAAACATGAATACCATCGCACAGAAAATACAATACGTCTTCCAAAATCCAAGAGGTGACCAGATGCACTCATTGTCATTCTCCTTGGAGTATTTCTTTCTTCGTAAGTGCGCATTGTGCTTGTCTGATTCTCTTCTCGTCTTACAGATGAATGACTTTGTAAGAGACAAATTCACCACAGAGGACAACACCATTCCCCTGTTTGCAGAAGTCCTGGCTGGTGCAACTGTAAGTATTGGCGCGAGGATGTCTTCCTATAGACAGTCTGTCCATACACAGAGTGAGGGCTGAAAATACTCTTGTGCTTCATGCAAAGCGAAGGGAAAGCCTTGGCAGCTGCTTCATTGACTCGCATAAATCTAATTGACCTTGAATGTGGGGTAAGTGGAACAAGATTTTTGTTGAAACTAAAACATTCTGTAAGATGTTCTCTTTCAGTTTTATGAACATTTGCATCTCATGGGTGTACATTTTGAATTCCAGACATTGAGCCAAGAACGGGGGAAATTGTTGTGGTTTTCAAACTCCCTTCAACTTCAAGGTTTAGCTTAATTCTTTCTGACTGATCTGAAACTACAATTATAAGCTTTTCCTTTTCAATTTGAATTATGGATATTGAGTTGTTGTATATAAATGTAATCTCTAAATCAAGCGTCCCACCAGTGTATTGACATCCTAAATAAGTAGGGGGGATGAATAGAAAGGTGCTCTTTGGTCTCTGAACCCTATAATTGGGCACAATTTGAGAAATGATGCCTGTGAATGGACTATTTTTACCTCAGCGTGCTAATTWGGCACACTAACGTTTGGTGAGTGCATTGGTTAAAAAGCGCGCAATTCCCTCTGCCTACCTCTCTACTAAATGAGTCCAAGTGAAACGAAACAGACAGGGCGGGGAGGAGAGCCTGCAGGTTGCCTACGGAGGGCAGGGTCTGTGGGGTTATGACCCCTGTCAGCCTGTAATTGGAGGAAGAAGGGCTGGAGGGCCATGGGATGGAGCTGGCTCTACCTCACTGTGATTGAGTTTGACAGGACTGCACATACCTGAGGCCTGATCTGCCATTGGCCCACAGGTCCATACACCATACAAGTACAACAACTAGCATAGCATGAACCCTATAGCTTTTTTGTTATAGGACTCCACCCTGCAATATTATCTTCCCTAATGTATTATATAAGCATTGATATTCATGTTTGTGAGATTTTCCCCATAGTATTAATTTCTTCATCTGATGAACATGGTCTTTATGTAAAGTAGTTTCACGTTKTAGAGCTGGGGTCTTCAACCTTTTCTTGCCCAKGGACCCCACCATATGTTACCACAAAAGTAATCACATATCTTGTCTTATCATTAGGTGAATGATATTGGCAAGGAGAAGAATCAACATTTTAAAATGAATAGATTTGGTAGACAGTTTCATTATTTTGACCTCCCCACATTATAATTGGAAGAGGAAGTGTAAACTCTAACTCTAACATACTAGCTAGAAAGGTAACTCCAAATATATTTTTGGTAAAAGAGCATCTGTTTAGCTGGTTAGCCATGTGTTGGCAAAAAATGAATGGCCAAGTCAAGAAAGCTTAGCGGTAGCCAGCAACACTTGCCACACTAGTAGCCTATTTGTGTGTGCTTTTTCAAAACCAATGTCAAATATTCCAGTGAGTGTAATTTGCTCAATATTAGGAGTAGAGAAATAAAGTTCACATCATTACAAAGAAGATCCTGCATTCTCCTCTTTTTTACTGTAGGCGTGTAAAAAGAGAAAAAAATGTGTTCTGTTGTTGCTAGCGATATTCATAAAAACATTCACAGACCCCCTGCAGTACTTAGGGGTCCCCGGACCCCTGGTTGAATAACCCTGTTGTAAAGGGGCAAATGTTCTGCTAGTTTTTTGAGATGGACTGTAATGTTATCCTGACTGACTGAAATAATAAGTGTAGAATATAAGGGAGATAGCGACAGAGGGATGAATGCATAAATCTTCAGAGTAGCGGATATTCCCCTTCCACTTTGAAAATGACTAAACGTGCCTGAGCTTTTTTTAGGACAGCGCTCGGATGTTTACAGATAGGAGCCCTGCCCTCTGTGTCACCAGGCTTCCACGGGSCTGATTAGATTTGGAGAGGGTGATAAATGTCCCTGAGTCAGAGGGGCTGTGCCCTGGGGCATCCCTGTCTTGGCCCTGAGCAGAGCAGGGTGAGTCAGCRCTCTCCCCTGGGAGTGGAGTGAATTGGGGAAGTGTGCGGGGCGAGGCCCTCCACAGGAGGTGCCTGGGGGAGAGGGAAGGGGCAGAGGGCTGGTGCCGRGGTCAGGGCCTTCCAGCCTTGAGCCARGCTTCTCCTCACACCACGCCTGTCTTTCCCTTACCMCACTGTTTCCTCCCTCAATGCCTGCTTGTTTCTCCTGCTCCCATCAAGGCCACTTTCTGACAGCGCGACATTGGCTTTAGAAAAGAGTGTCTTTTGTGTTTMAGTTTACAAAGCTAATTTGAAAATGCTTATTGGGGTGAAATACTAAGGCACCATAACTCATTATCATCCTCACCACGGGCTGACCCCTTAATCATAGGACACAAGTAAAAAATAAATAAAGGATTGAATTACTATAAGTGAGTACTTTCATTTGACAATTTAAGTTTAGCATTGTAAATCTAGATTTATTTGTGAGACGGAAAGTGAGTAAGACAGAAATAGTGTATTCAAGTGGTTCGACGGATTGAGAACTAAGATCTTATAACATTGCTGTTACTGGTGCTCTGTGACATGTACTGTTGCTTCTCACCCTTAACCTGGGTTGTGTCCTGCAGGCCGGAGGCTCCCAGGTGATCTTCACCAACCCTCTGGAGATAGTCAAAATCCGTCTCCAGGTGGCCGGAGAGATCACCACGTCCCGAAGGGTCGGTGCCCTGACCGTGGTCAGGGACCTGGGCCTCTTTGGCCTTTACAAGGTGGGTAAACACCTCTACATCGCAGCACCACTCACACATCACCTCTTAAAACCTCTGTTATAGCCTAACTCAACCACCYCTGCATGATGTCACCCCAAAGGGCAGCTTATGTTGCTGGGATGTTGAACAATACAAACTGTATGACTGTGTAACAATGCAGATATTATATATTACACAAGTTATATGAGAGTTCTGGTGAGAAGGCACAGTATGCAGTAGGATGACTAGCTAGATTCCCTACTGACTATTACAATCATATTATGTCTTTCCAAAACAGTGTTTAACATGCAGAGACCACGGCTGCCAACAACCAACAGAAAATTAGGGGGGTTTATGCTTTGCCACTGTTCTTTTCCAAGTTCTTGTGGGTTTACTTACATCTCGAGTAATGTGCTCATGGTCCATATTTTAATGAGAAGCAGACAATATGGAGCTTGTTAAAAGAGACTGACTTCCTCCCTGTGGATGGGCCCAGTAGACCACGGGTCCATGTTAATGCCGTCTCGGTGAGTGTCTGAGAGACTGTGTGCTGGGCCTGGGAGGGAGCTCTCTGGGGGCCCCGGCGGAAACCACGGGGGAGCAGCGCTGCCTGGGGGCCTTCTGGCATCTTCTGTGACCCACCACACCGCCAGGCTCCTCTGTGGGTTGGCTGAGGCTCACAGCCAGCCAACAATAATCCACTGGAGCTCCCAGGCCAGATGATCCCATAGCCACAGCGGCTGCCTCAACCACTGCAATTACCCTCGACACCATCCGGGTCAAACATATTGGAAAATATGAATTACAGTAGAATATTCAGTACAGTAGTCTAAACCTGGACTAAAGAGACCAGATGTCGACACTACTTAACTCATTTGATGTTGATGATTCCACATTAACATTGTGCAATATACTGTACTGTATTTTCAGTATAGAATCTTTTTCTAAAGCACTCAAAGCGTTATCATGAGAAAATATCTTATAGAGATCCAGGCAGGTCCAAATGCATTTTACATTTCATGTACCATGAAAATGCGATGTTAGTTATTTTGGGATATAGATAATAAATCCTTTGCGTTTGTGTGTCCTAGGGAGCAAAAGCCTGTTTTCTGCGTGACATCCCGTTCTCTGCCATCTACTTCCCTGTGTACGCCCACACCAAGGCTGAGTTTGCAGACGAACAGGGCAGAATTGGGCCTTTGCAGCTGCTCACTGCTGGTGCCATAGCAGGTAGCTAGCGCTAACAACCACAAAGCTGCAAACCTCACCATGTCAACCTATAGACATAGCATCGACACTAGCCCCGAAGAAATRCTTCAAATCAATTAAGAATTTGTAATCATATACCATATATTCAATGATTGTAATCTACTTTCTATAACAGTAAATGACTGGATATTCTGTTCCTTTTCTATTTTAAACCTGCCAATGTACTGCACTGCTTGCCGTCAGTGGTGATACTATTCCTGCATAGTGAGAGTGCCTCATTATGTGGGTTGTGCAACACCTCCTAAGGTATACCTGCTGCCTCCCTGGTGACCCCTGCCGATGTCGTCAAGACCAGGCTTCAGGTGGCGGCCCGCGCAGGCCAGACCACATACAACGGAGTCATAGACTGCTTCGGGAAGATCATTGCTGAGGAGGGCTTCAGGGCCCTGTGGAAGGGAGCAGGAGGTAGGGACAGACTCCTCAAATGAGCAGTTTCATGACTGGGAAATTAGGCACTCTGTGGCTCCCATAATTGCTCTCTTGAAGACATCAGAGAAAATGGGAAATCCCACATTGTAATTTGAACCTCTCTCCCACCAGCCCGTGTCTGCAGGTCCTCGCCACAGTTTGGTGTAACCTTGGTGACTTATGAACTCTTGCAGAGATGGTTCTACATTGACTTTGGAGGACAGTGAGTATTTCTGCTTGGTTCACCTTTAGTGAACTGAAGTACACTTACAAGGATGTCTGGCATTGTATGTTAATTATCCTTCACAAATCTTTTCCCCCCAGTCGCCCCACCGGTTCTGAGCCAACTCCTAAGTCGAGGATCTCCGACCTTCCCCCTGTAAGTGCCGACCACGTAGGAGGCTACCGTCTGGCTGCTGCCACGTTCGCTGGCGTGGAGAATAAGTTTGGTCTACACCTACCCAAGTTCAAGTCTTCTGGAGCGTTGTCTGTTAGCCAAGCCCCAGCAGTGCCCAAAAAGGAGCCTACAGCTTCGTAGGCCGTCTTTCCCTCAACACTTTACTGCTAAATGGCTGCAACTCTGAGTAGGGTGTCTTACATTATAGCATTGAAAAGGAGTGGCGTTACCATGTTTCTTGAAGCGAGGCTTTGGTGAGGATGTCTCTGAAATGTGATTGACAAGACTGTGATTGACAAGAAAGGACATAGATGTGTTTCGAAAGTATTTATTTTAAAATCATGACCAGGGTCTTGGGAAATAATTGTAATGTATTTATTTTGTTGAAATAAATCGTCAATGGATTCATTTTAATTGTGTGAAAAGTACATTCTGAGATTCATGACACGATATGTGGAAGACGCTCTCTGGGTCACACAAAGGGAAGCCTTTCTTAGACACTACATACAGGCAGTATGGATACTGAATCCATACCGCAGATATCAAGCAAATTTCCAATACAGCATTATATCCTGAGGTATTCTACAGATTCTGGTTCTGATATCCTAAGTGTCACATTTTTGTTTCAGAGCAATAGTCATGTACAAAGACATTCAGAAGAAAGGTGAAGGTAACATTTTGGGATATATTACAAAACAAGTGGACATTTGGCGCATCTAGGTTAAACGAACATAGAAAAACACTGGCTAACAGTATAATGAAACCACTACATTCCTCTGTGCCGTAATGATGATAGATCTAGTCTACTACACTTCAAGTGGACATGGGCATTGAAGCACAGAGTGAACAACAAACACCAGTCATGATGACAGCAAACATGCTCAGGGTTGTGTAACCACAAACAACTAGAGTGGCCAGTGAAACTGAACCTGCAGCTAAACCCACAACACTACCGTATGGAGTTGACACGGTGCCTTTAAGGCATTATGGATCTTGAGTTCAACTGATTTGTATTGCAGAGTAAGACGATGGCTTTGTTTCTTGTAGGTTGATAGATAGCCCTGTTAGTTATCCCATCAGACTGGTGTGCTTAACCAGCCAAAGGAGAAGTTAAGTATGTGTATTAAATCTGAGTACATTTCCAAAGAAAGGATGTCCACATGCCTAAACACTGTTGCAATTGCGCCTTTTCCTCCAATCAAAACGAGGCTGACATTATGAAGCCTGTCRCTGGTCCCTAGACCGGCGTTTTCATGGTTGATCAGGCAGAGAGGCGCTGAGCGGCAAGCTCCTCGGCATCATCCCGGTTCTCGTTGATCTCCGCCAGGGTTCGGACAAAGCGGGTCCACTCGTCGTTGCGTGGAACAGCGATTTGCTGGGGGGGGGGATAAAAATATTGATATGGGTGAAAATACTAACATATTGTTGAAGCTGGGACACTCAGGGTGCAAGGGGATCACTGGCAATCTTCCAACTGTCACAGAGACTTGACCCGTCAGTGGCAGAAATCAGGAGGGGGTGGGAGCTGCTCTCTATCTGCAGCTCACCACTCACTGACCTGACTGACACAGAAACTCAGACCCTCAGGAGACGTCTCCGTCCAGATAGCTAGCCTCTGACAAGACAATGGCTTAATTGTTGTCCGAAGAAATGGAGCATAAAGTATTACCAGAACCCCTTCACTAGAGAAAAAACWGGAATAACCCTGTTGAACCTCTCAAAATAAGTGCATTTCTTTTTTCAATACTTTATTAATATTAAGTACTTATTTGTATCATTCTGCCTGAAATGGAGTACCTTCACAAAACTTTTTAGATTTAGCCTACATCTCAATTCTGTCTAAACTGTCTGAATGCAACACACCTGGAGATTACCCTTACCAAAACATATGAAGAATGCCATGCGTTTTAATGGCACAGTAAAGGCTTTTAACCCACTCACCTCTCCAACATCATAGACCAGGATCTGTCCATCAGAGTCTCCCACGGCTATCTCTTTGCCAGAGTGGGCCCAGCGCACGCGGTTCAGGGCTGGGTTCCCCTCCACTGTGGTACTGGCTGTAGGAACCTGCAAAAGAAAAAAAACGTATTTGTCAACACCAATACTGATTCACTGACATCTGTGACACTATGGGCCGGTTTCCCCAGACACAGATCAAGCCTAGTCCYAGACTAAAAAACATTCTCAATGAAGAATCTGTGTCGGGGAAACCCCCCACTACAGATGCTGCAACACGTATAAAAAGGGGGCATGTGAAAGAGTGCCAGGTAACGTTACCTCAGTGTCGTTGTTGAGGTTCCACAGATCAAGATGGCCCACTCCGTCCACACACGCAAACAGAGCCGGGTGAGTGGGGGACCACATGACGTCATAGACGTAATCCGAGTTGTCCTCGAACGAGTACAGTGGCTTGTTGTTCTGGAAGAGAGTAAACGGAGGCGGCGCGTGAAAACACATCCACTCTGAACTGACCGTGCGCAATACAAAATATCTGGATTAAAGCTAAAACACAGACGCACACGGATCTTTGTGGGGCTAATGGAGTCCAAATTCACCAAAAACAAATTAAGAACACCTTCCTAATATTGAGTTGCATCCCCCCTTTTGCCTTCAGAACAGCCTCAATTCGTCAGGGAATGGACTCTACAAGGTACTGAAAGCATTCCACAGGGATGCTGGCCCATGTTGACTCCAATTCTTCCCACGGTTGTGTYAAGTTGGCAGGATGTCCTTTGGGTGGTGGACAAGGCATAAAATTAACACCCACCACCTGCCAAATGCGGGTGGATTTTAGCATTGGCGGATGTCTATTTCACCAGTCATGTTGGCATTTATAGTAAAATAAATGCTGCAGTAGCTGTTTCCAAGTATTTCTGCAGTTTTGTTTCATAGCTGGTAAATGAATCGCACAAATCCTATATAGCCTATCACACCTCACCCTGCAACACTGCCTAGCTGGGAGCTGTGCTCATGTGAAAGATTCATTTTTCGAAGGGTCGCGCACMGGCATAAAAGTTGGACTAATTTAGTTGAAATGAAAGTCTACTGAAGTGAGACTGTCCTTGTGTTTCTTGGCTATTTACATTGTTTTGTTCACAAGCGAGGTTGTTTTTCTATGTTTGAGTTTCAACTGCTAGGGAAGAGAAGACAACGCTGCTACTAAGTCAGACTCAATCTCACAGGCACAAACATGACTAGAGTCGCATCACCACGGTAACCTCCTGCCCTTAAAGGGGAGATAGAACACTTACATATATCTTACAGATCTCTCTTCTTTGATATTTTGGTTAAGACTCAGGTCACAAAAAAGAAAATGAAACAATATACCACATTACTTCTTACCAGAGTTGTAGACTCGAGTCTGACTCAAGTAAAAAATGTGATGACTTGAGACTCGACTTCATTGAAAAGCAAATAACTTGACTTGGACCCTCAAGACTTGGGACTAGACTTTGACTTGAGACTGATGTCTGGCCAGGTTTGGTAATGTTTTGTCACTCATTTTGTGGAACAAAGTCTACGTGGATTACTCTACACGCAGCCAGAGACAGTAACCGCAGCATTGACCGTACAAAAAAAAAAAACATTAAAAAAAAGAAGAAGCTGCAACTGATTGGCTAGTGAAAAGCACACTAGGCACTCTGATTGCACAAGCAAACTGTCAATCAACACAGGTCGGGTGAGCTAGCAAACAGATTGCTGACTTTCTGTACAGCTATAGGATCAGGTGCAGCGCAAACATCMMATTGTAGGGAGAGAGAATTTCYCTAAATAAATATGCAGCTCCAAAAATGGTTTGGTGATCAAGAATATTAACTGTTTACTTTGCAAACTCACCAGCAATAGGGCAACAATTACTATCATCGGCCTACTGTTTTTTTGGTATGTAACAATTGCTTGAAATGTATCATTTAATTATAAAGCTTGCATTTGGAATTTGTTGTTAAATTTAAGTATCACAGTGGCGGAGACACACCATAAGAGTGGAGAGTGCYTTTTCTCCACTTGTTGAAATGTTTGCTGTTGCTTTYACACGTTTAAATGCAGGCCCTATGTGGTAAATCTATTCCATCCAATACAATAATTACTAGCGTTTCATCATTCCATCCCCATACCGTTTATTGCAACATGTAGACATTTCTGTTTCATAGGCCATCGATACATTTTCATTTTATAGCCAACCATTTCTTACCTTGCTCYGAGTGGGCGCAAAGTTTATAGTGCACATGAACRTTCGCAAGACTCATGMGGTAGAAGTTCTGTTTATTTAATTCAATGTCTGGTTTCCTTTGTTCATATTTGCCTTTCCTGAGTTCAGTGTGTCTGTTGCCGCGTTCAAAACAACTGGGAACTTGGGGGGGRAAAAAACAAGCTCCGACTGGGGGAAAAATAATCGATTTGAACGGTCATCCAACTTGGAATTCCAAATCTGGAACTCGGGCCTTTCTCGAGATCCGACTTTCAAAACAGAAAGTTAACTGACGTCATGATTTGACCTCGTATTTTTCCCTGAGTTCACAGTTTTTTTTTGAACGGGGCATAAGTCCTACGTCTCTGTCATTTTTGTTGTGCGCACCTCAGTGAGCATTGAAAAAGGCTACGTGGCCTGCGCWCCACACTTCRGAGTCAGAACGTTGAATAAGAGAAAATGATTGTTAATAATCATTAAGACGAATGTCCCAATGTAACAATAGATGTGGAAATTGCCTTTTACATTGTAGAACCAGTTTATTGGTTGTAATTGCCAAATTGGGTAATTGTATGGTCCTGGGTGCCCAGTGCTCATTTAATGTAGGCCTACCTGTTTGAGCACCTGTTAGACAGAGTCCATTTGGTTTCTCAAGGGGAGGCTGTACAGTCTTGCCCTCTACCTGTGTCCGTTCAGATAGGACAGGTTAAGCCTGATACAGAGGCTATTTCTTTTGGGCTATTGCAATTGTGTATATTTGGTCAMTCTACTTGTATATTTTGTATGATATGGCSCTTTCACCATTGGATCACCAAGACCTGTAAATAAATGTAGACTGATCAAGTCAACCTGCCTTACCTTCTGCTGATTTCACACCCTTATTAATGGCTGCTACATGTCCATATTTTACAATTACATAGGCTACTAAAGATATGTTGTAGACAAAATAATGAAAAGGGCTGTCTGGTAGCGTCAATAAATAGACAAAGATTTGTCATCGAACAAGTAGTTGCATATATAGATTTAGTTTTTACTTGACTTGCTCGTAGAATGTACGACTTGGACTGGACTCAGTCTTTTCYCGTTCTACTTGGGACTCCGCTTGACTCGGACCCTGTGACTCAAATAATACTTACTTGATCCCACCTTCGCTTCTTACTAGTAACGCATTTATTGTTTTAGAAACATTGCAAAGCATTGCTCATCCGTTTTTGTGTTTTGTTGGTGTAATTTTTTCAGGGGAAAAATATTTTGGAATGTAAAAAAATYTGAGTGGCTGGTAGATTTTTTWAATCTACCTGSCATAGTCGCTGATGGACCAAAAAGTACATTTTAGACCCTGGTGGTGGACCRTTCTTGATACACACAGGAAACTGTTGAGTGTGAAACACCCAGCAGCGTTGCAGTTCTTGACACACTCAAACCGGTGCGCCTGGCACCTACTACCATACCCCGTTCAAAGGCACTTACATCTTTTGTCTTGCTCATTCAGAGGGTGAATGGGCAAGACAAAATATTTAAGTGCCTTTGAATCCATGTCTCACAGCTTAAAAAACATTTTTTAACCCATCTCCTCCCCTTCATCTACACTGATTGAAGTGGATTTAACAAGTGACATCRATAAGGGATCATAGCTTTYACCTGGATTCACCTGGTCAGTCTGTCATGGAAAGAGCAAGGTGTTCTTAATGTTTTGTACACTCAGTGTACATGTTCCTTCCTAAATGGCACCCATAGGGCACTGGTCAAAAGTAGTGCACTATGTAGGGAATACAGTGCCATTTGGGACGCATCACAGTAACAGCAGGTTTTCTAGTGGCGAGRGGGTACAGTACCTTGGTGCTCCACAGCTTGACGGTCCAGTCAAAGGAGGAGGTGACAAACAGATGGGAGAAGTCAACGGGCCCGGTMGCTGTGTGACAGTCTATCCCTGTGATAGGCCCGTGGTGGCCCTCAAACATCTCACTGATCCCTGCTTTACTGTGGACCAAACATACAACACACAGGGGATAAGAAAACAATACATAGCCAACACCACGTTACATTAATTTCCCCCTGATAAAAAATTTGCATCATTACCAAAATAATATACATGAAATATTCAAGCATATATTTCTGACTTTCAGAGCACACAAGGTTTGGTCAAGACCTCACTTTGTCTCAATTTACGTCGGGAATAACATTTAAGTTGAAAGAACTCCCCTTTTAATGTGCCATGGATGTAGATTCCCAGCTCGGTGGTGAGAGAGGGGCAGTCTTCATCTAAAGAGCCACATGTTGCAGAGCTGTTACTAGGCTGTGGCTCTGATAATTACCTCGAGAGATAAATACCCAGCATGAGAGATGCTTATGCGTTATTAACTGGGATGAGAGTATCATACCATTAGAAAATTAGCTGGAAAATTAGTCCCTCAATTACAGAGGTGATCATGCAACGCAGAACCTGGCAACTATCCCCTCTCGGCGATCTCCGGGCACAACGCAGGACATAACGATAGCACCGTAGCTCAGAGATTTGTCTCTCCATCGCAGGCAGGAAGCACTCGAGTCAAGCCACGCGGCTCTGTCGCCTCACAAGTGGACACACTGACTGTTTGCTTGGGCCACCCTCTGTCTTTCTCGCTCTCAAACGAGAGCATTGTGTAACGATCCTCAGATGAGAGTCTCTTTGGGACATCCGGTTTTAAACAAACTCCCTCACACCGAGGGAGGACTCCTCCAGAAGAAATGATATCTTTCCCCTCCATGTGTGTCCCGTTTATGTTGCGCGACCTTTACAAACATAACTGACAGAAGCGAAGCAACACAGGATGACTGGGGTAGGAGTGAAAACCTCAAAACACCAGGAGATCAAGTGTTGGATTCATATTGCTTGGGGAAGTGAGGGGGGTGTATTTATTTGACATATCAAATCAAAAGTATTTATAAAGCCCTTTTTGCCTTAGCAGATGTCACAAAGTGCTTATACAGAAACCCAGCCTAAAACCCCAGAGAGCAAGCAATGTAGAAGCACGGTGGCTGGGAAAAACTCCCTAGAAAGGCAGGAACCTATGACGAAATACTGTTTTAAACCGGGGCCTAACAAGCCTCCTCCTATCCTCCTATCTACCTAGCCGGAGGCAATGGGGACGCAGGGGGCTGGGGTTCTGGTTAATATTGTTGTACCTTCCATGACGACACGCCATGTAGACAGACCCGTCCTCGCTCCCCACCGCAAAGTTGTTGACATCTCCGAGGGGGAAAGACATGGAGGTGACAGCGACGGCCTTCGACTGCTTGAACACCAGCTCCAGGCTGTCCTGTAGATTAGAGGGAGGGAACAGAGTAGAATAACATTCCCAACCAGCTCTCTCTCTGCCCCGGCCTGCATGTTAACACACTGCATAACCGAAATTCAGCTAGCAATTTAAATAAATGATTAACATTTGACGTGTGGGTTCGGCAGCGCTGTTGGATTGCCATTGCTAGCAGAGTTCATTCCCTTGATTTAAAAATAAAAAATTATTTGAGCGCAAAAATAAGTTGAGTGCCCCCCCCCCCCCAAAAACAAAAACGTAGCGGCTGAAACAAATGGGTTTAGTGAGGTCCGGGTGTTTGACATGCCCTATAAAAATGGGCCGACGTGAAGTGTGTGGCGAATAGGCAGAGCGTGATGGGCGGTACCTACCTGCGGTTGAGACAGCATGTCCAGGCTCCAGGAACACATCTTGCCATCGGTAGAGATGCTAATGAGGTTGTGGGCGTTCTGGGTGCCCACCACGTTCACACAGTACACTGGGTGCTGCACAGAGGGGGAGACAGGGGAACAAGGCCCCCCACGATCAGTCTGTTTACAACACACCGGCGTCACCATTGTTTCTGCACTCTGCTCGTCTGACCGTGTGTTCAATGTAACTGTTGAGATAAAATCATTTTGGTGATGGTTGATTGGCAGATGAGTGTGTTGTGTTATACCGTGTGTGCTGCTGCTGACAGAGGGGTCCTCTGCACGGGGGTCCTCTTGTTGCTCCTGTTGTCCCACAGAACGATCTGCCCCGAGTAGGTGCCCCCCACCACCAGGTTAGGGTGGAATCTGGCAAAGGCGGCCGACATCACTGCAGACTGGCGCACACACAGACAGAGAGTGTGTGTGCGTAAGAGACAGGGCCATGTCAGCGTCTGCTGAGACTAACGAGCGCACGGTGAAACAGCGACAGCTCTCTGGTGATGTACGTCTATGTCACCTCCAATCAAAAAACATCTGCGTGCCCCCCCCCCTATTTCAGACCAGCTCAAAATAATACACAGACCTGGGCCATTCAGGGTAGCGCAGCAGTATGCCAGTGTGCTGTACAGCCGGCTGCTCATTTTCATTTACACTTCAACTATCCTGTGTTTTCCATGACTCCCACTTCACCCCTCATGGCAGAGCCTCCTGCTGGAAGCTACTCACGACAGGATATATATGGTATGGATTATGTCTACATTATTCGTGCTAGTTTATTATGTGTGGTCTCTTTACTTGGTCTCTGGCTGCCTGGTCCAAGCCCTACCTTCCCCGTAGCCTGAAACACACCCCCCGTAAACCTAGCCATATGTAATCATTCATTCATCCATCCATCCATCCAAGTCGATTTATTTCCAAAAAGGTGAGAAAAATGACATTTTAAAAACACATTCCCAGCTCACTTGGCGGCATAGAGAAAAATGAGTTCACACTTCTGCTCAGTTTTATTTCGTCGAAGCAATGTGCCTGGGACTACATCCGCTCTGGCGGAAGCAACATGTGGTTCTACTCAACCCGTCTTGGTCTGGGAACCTCAGGGCACGCAGGATAATAAGGAGTGGAGGAGCTGCTCTCTCTCTGCTGAACACAGGGCCCTTGTTTAGGTACACATGATAACCACTCCAGCACTGCGCAGCACAGCACACGTAACACTACTGCTGCAGCCCCTTAAACCCCGGCCAGCTATTGCACCACTGCTCTTCTCCGGCGCCTCACTAACATGTGTTTGTGGATAGATGTGGAGGAGGTGAATGCCAGCCCGGTGAAATCACAATGTGGATGAGAAAGAGAGAGAGAGGCAGAGAGAGGTGGGAGGGATGGTTGGCGGTGTGCCACACCCGTCAGGGAGAGAGCCACCCATGAGGCAGAGGGAAGGGGAGGAAGGGGGCAGAGAGAGAGAGAGAGAGAGAGAGAGGGGCCCTGGGTGGCTTTAGTACCTGGCAGTGGAAGACGTATTCCGGAGTGTTCTTCTTGTACTTCATGTTCCAGACCAGGGCCACCCCGTCCGGCTCGTGGGGGGCTTCCTCGTTGTTGTTGTATGAGGCAACCAGCAGCTCAGGATACTGGTGACAGACAAATCAGCCCAAATGAATGTCAAGAGGAAGTAGACATGGCCTCCAGGCTTGGCTCCATGTGAACAAGCCTGCCCTCAGCAGTGCCGGTGAATGCCGAGCAGAATGCGTAACCACCCCCTTCTCCAACAAGATTTATGGCCGGGAAACYTTTCCCCCAACAGCGCAGTCTGGTAAATAACGTTTGGATGCTACGGCTTGGCATAATGTTAAAGGACTAGGGGGACTAGACTTCTGAGAGAGATGAGTGAACCACGGTAGTAAAGTTGGCCACTGCAAGTCGTTGGAGACCTTTGAAACACAACCCCAGCGCACACTAAAAACGCAGGGAGAAACGGCTGAGGAAAGAAATGCTTGAAAGACCTGCTCTCAAACACTTACCAGATGTAAACAAACCATTAACCTCTGCTGCTTCTCATATTGGAACAACTGAAGTTTACAGTCGGCGAATACACAATTTAGCACAAGGGAATGGATATCCCTCTGAGCAAGCAACGCAGTGGCGAACAATGAGTCGGTGTTCAATCACTGTCAGAAGACATTGTAGAACTGGGATCAAATGAAGAGAGACATAAGGGGAAACAAATGATTACGGGCTCATACTAAGTGACAATTTGTGCACGACACGGCCCCGGCTCCCGGGGGAACGTGGCTAAATGTCTAATATGAAAAACGAGTGCTGTGTTTATGGTACAGATTTAGGGCAGTGGTGAGGTAGCTAAAGACTCAATGTGTTAACGGACTTCCTTCTAACAGTAAACAACTTGTGGTTGAATTCGGACACGCAGCGACGCAGTGTGACATGATTCACAAAGACACAGGGGCCAGTGAAACCATGAACAACGACTGCTGGCGTTTTGACTCAGTGACTAAGTCAGTGAAAAGGTYGCGTCATGACGATGAGCCAATGGTGACTAATGGTGTTGTGTTTAACCGGTGTAGGGTGAAGTTCCCCCTAGATGCTGATCTTGGGTTAGTTTTGCATTTTCCCCCACCAATGGTTAAGGTTAGGATTGGGTCAGAGGAAGCTGATCCTAGATCTGCACCACGGACAAACTTCACCCAGGAGCGTGTTTTACCTGAGGGGACCAGTCCAGACAGGTGACCACGCGATGCTTAGACCAGCGCTCATCCACAAACTGTCTGTTCAGAAACAGCTTGGCCCCAGCTTGGATCTCACTAGGGAACAGCATAGTCACAGTCATAATAATAACAACGCTGCACTCCTTCCTATGACTAAAACAGCGACTGTATTCTGCCTTTACTATTCAGGTGATGCCAAATGGAAGAAGGGAAGAAAAAAAAGATCTTCTCTCTCTACCCTTCCTTCTCCTCCATCTCGCGACCACTGTAGTCGAAGAAGACGTCCACGTGTTGGGACAGGGCCCGCTCCACGATGCGGGTGCTGTGGTCAAAGAAGGTTATGAACTGCTCAGAGTGGAGGATCTGCWGCTTCTCCTCCTCAGTCAGCTCTTGTGGAGGTGCTAGACAGAGACGGTAAAAGTTATGGACAAACAATACAGAGCCATCTAACAGATTGGGGTCGTCTTATTCAAATTATATTCGGGGGGGGCATCATACAACACTTGGAAGTCAAAATCCYGCCAAAATGGTTGGTAGGATTCTTCAATGAAGATGGCATCAAAGAAGTTCAATCGTTAATCTTTTCGCACCACAACTCCTACCTTCCTCCTCCTCTTTCTGGTCTGGTTTCTCCGTTTGGATCTCAAGCACTGGTTGTGGTGGAGCAATCTCCTCCTCCTCCTCCTCCTCGTCTTCCTCTGTTGGGTAAAAGGTGGACAATTTCAATTCAACACTACATAAGAAAAAGAAACTGGCAACGCTTCACATTTCATGGTTTATACAAGATTAGTCATGCCAAATGTGACAGCGGCTAATGACAAACGTTAGAAACCGCAGACGATTTCAATGACAATGGTTTTAAAGTGACAATTGATCCTGCAACTCTGTGTCAATGTTTGGTTCATTCCTAATGTCTACAACTAGTCTCCATCTGCAACATAGTTTCTCTTCAACGTGCACACTGAATGGTAAGCAGGCTAGCATGGGTATGGGAATGGAATCATTATGTGCCTCTGCCTCTCATTTGTTTGGTTTGCCAACTCAATGTCACCTCTCTGAAAGGACCTGTGCCTCTAAAGCACTGGAGGTTGTCATTTGTGTGAAGGGGGGGCCCTAGGACCAGACCCCCGCTGTGTTGCCCCCCCCCCCTCTCGCTGATAATGAGGCCCAGCTATTCAACAGTTGTTGTTTTTTTGCACTTCTCAGTGTAGCTATCTCCTCCATGTCCCAGCGACAAGTTGCCCCCTTCCATCCAGGCCAGGGTCCGGGGTCAGCGGGACAGAGGACGAGGAGCAGCTGCCCAGGCCCACTCCCATTGGTCCGACCAGCTGACAGGACGGGTGCTAGCCAGATGGCGCTGCTTTGATTGTCTTGTTGGCCTCAGAAAGGTGGCATGAGGATGGCACAGAGGTTTTCCGCCTGACCGCCCCTAGACAAGTCTCTCTGAACGGCAAGCCCGTGCAATTACCGCCCCACCAGGGGGTCCACAGACTGCTATTCAACCTCGGAGAACGTACGACAAAAATACAGCTTGTAGGCCCGACCAGCTGGCAAACCACACACTGGCTCAGACTTTCACACACTAGACAACTCTCCYATCTCAAACAAGCACCTCACCGTCTCCTCTCCATACACGCCCATTCAACGTAGAAATAGATTGTTTACAACAAACACATTCATGTGGATGAGAAAAATGTACAATTGTCTACCTTTTAGAGCTCTAGGTACAGTTCATCTATGACGGCAGCAGCGTTGCACACAACTGTTCCATTTCCACTGAGATCATCTAAAATCAGGGGTGCCAAACTCATTTTYCCCCGGGAGCCGCAGTCGGCCTTCCACGAGGTCTCAAGGGCCCCACTGAAAATTGGTTATATTTCCTAGCCGTCAAATTTAGCTAATTTTTTAAATAAATTGTCCTCCATCTATAACTTGGGGAATGTTCTATGCTCCCTGACTTGTCAATAGCTTTGATTTCAGTGATAATTAGTGGGCTGGGCACAGTCAAGAAACTGTATGAATGGTCCATTATAATTTATACACAGTTTTGATTTGGTAAAATAAACATTTTAAAACGGTTGTTCTTTCCGCCCACGGGCCGGATGTTTGACACCTAACTGATAACGACATCTGCCTATATAAAGTTCTTCTCGTTCCTGTCTCCCATGGAGGTTGGGGGGGGGGGGAGCATTGGGTGTTCTGATGAGTTTACAGAACTGGGTTGATGGCAAGCCATTTCAATGGACGGCCGTACCCTGGAACCCAAAGGAGAAGGTTAAAATCCTTCCTTTCAAGGGCCTCAATCAGGCTTAAAGGAAAACAGTAATCACTGTCTTTCAGATGGGCCCGGCTGCGCTCGTCAGCCCTTTCCCCCRGCGAGGCAGGCAGAGCAATCAACCTGCCAGGCATTAGGAGCGGAAGGACAATCTGAAAATAAAGGGTATAATGCACCTGCCAGCCAAAACGGCCATTTGRAAAAAATCTAGTGATCCTGGTGACCCCGCTGGAGGGAGTCGGGGGTGGGGGTCAGAACCAGGGGGTGGAGGGGGCATTTAACAGAATTCACCCGGATCAACCATGTACTGCACACCGACACCTCCCCTCAAAGCAGGCCCAATTATGGCTTTTGTACCAAGAAATGCTTTTTTGGGGCGGAGTGGTACCGGGGGAGGGAGGTGTAATCACAGGTCTTTGTCAAGACACTATATTAATGCAAAAGCAAAGTGGGCCCAGTGTGTTGTTCAAGTACAAAACTAATGACCTTCACTCCCCACTGCAGGTGTGTTCGTCTCATCCACAGATTGGACAACACAAATCGGACTTCCACATGCCAGTTTACTAAAGGCTGTTGCACCAAAACCAGCGTCCACTGTTGGTCTTTTCTAGCTGCAGTGGAGGAGTGTGGAGAGTAGACGGTCTGTGAGTACAGAGAGACCCTAATTAAGTGTTAAACACAGAGGACACCATGGCTTCAATCGATTCACGGTTCGTTTTCAATCCGTAAATGAAAATGTACTTCCCTTTGAGTCTAAAGTAGGCAGCATTACTCATAACTGCTCACAAATCGCATATGAGAACATTCCTTTTAATCATTACATGCGTTTGCCAGCTAAAAAGAAAAATGGCMAAAAAAAAGCTAAAATAATAATAATCACAATGCTGCAAATGTACACGTATTTTACTAGTACCAACAGAATATCTTTACGTGCATAGCACAGGCCTGCATCACATTTTTACTACAGTGTCAGATAGGGATTTACTGAAGGGACAATGACCAGTTGGCATAATGGTCATGGTATGTTTTCTTTCTGTGCGAGGTAGCAGATGAAAATACATCAAGCCACCACGACCCGAACCAACCCGGGAGATTTCAGCAGTGGCCCTGCAGCCGTTCTGACGAGCAGGTTAATCAGGGTTCAGTCAGCTGTGAAATGGGAGGCTTTTGTTGAGTTTACACACTTGGACCACTGGTTACCTCTCTCGCTCTCTCTGTGTATCTACCCCCGTCTCTCTCGCTCTCTCTGTGTATCTACCCCCGTCTCTCTCGCTCTCTCTGTGTATCTACCCCCGTCTCTCTCGCTCTTTCTTTCTCTCTCAACAGACAGAGGATTGAGACAAAAGGAAAAAAAGACCTTTCTGTGAAGATGTGATAGGGATTCAGCAAATGTTTTTACCCTATAAAATCTCTATTTCTGGTTATTTTCTCACATTCGTGTCTTTGAATAAACTCCACTATAATTGATGAGCATGCTGAAACTGTAGTTAAATGGTAACCTAGGCCTACATTTAATTCAACAATACAGTCAGTTAARGGGGACTAATCGACAAGTGCCAAGAGTATGAAAGGTGACAATGTTCAAAAGAGTGCCACTTCAAACAAGAGGCTGTTGAGTTGAGTTCCTTTAGTGATTAAAAGTTATGACCTTCCCCCGAATCCAAGTGATTAAAACAAATCACATTTAATTACATTTCAAATTTACTCAAACGCTCTACTCTCTCTTGTATTGCCTGAAGCCTTTTTAAACAGAGCTTCAGGCAGGACACTCGATGAATTCCCCCATATATTTTTTCCATAATTACATCTTGCTAAGCAGCACTTACTGACATTGCATAAAGTCCACTGCTGTAGCCTGAACAGTGTTCTATATCWAGGCTACCACTACGTTTGATTTCTACACACTATCCTGATTCACTGCCTTTCCTTGTATGACCTGGAGTGGGAATTWCAACCATCCAAGCAAAACAGCGAGTATTGCTTTTATAAATATTGGTGGAACTTACGATTTATGGGGAAACGTCTCTAACTAATAGATTCTTTCCCACCAGGTCACAAAATKTGCRTCTACACTGGACTCCTAGTAACCTAGTTCAGGGTTTCTCAAACTCGGTCCTAGGGCCMTCCCTGGGTGCACGTTTTGGTTTTTGCCCTAGCACTACACAGCTGATTCAAATAACCAACTAAACATCAAGCTTTGATTATTTGAATTGGCAGTGTAGTGCTAGGGATAAAACCACAAACCCTGTTCTACAGGAAGGTAGGCGTCTCCAGACCAGGGTTCGAGAGCCCTGTCTACAGGACCGGTAGCTCTCCAGGACCAGGGTTGGAGAGCCCTGTTCTACAGGACGGTTAGCTCTCCAGGACCAGGGTTGGAGAGCCCTGTTCTACAGACGGTAGCTCTTCCAGGACCAGGGTTGGAGAGCCCTGTTCTACAGGACGGTAGCTCTCCAGGACCAGGGTTGGAGAGCCCTGTTCTAAGGACGGTAGCTCTCCAGGACCAGGGTTGAGGAGCCCTGTTCTAAGAGACGGTAGCTCTCCAGGACCAGGGTTGGAAGCCCTGTTCTACAGGACGGTAGCTCTCCAGGACCAGGTTGGAGAGCCCTGTTCTAGAGGATGGGAGCTGGAAGGAACCAGTCCACCCCTACCCAAAATAAAAAACACTAATCAGCTTGTTGTGCTTTTTTTTGGAGATGGTGGGTCATCTATGGGGACAATTGAGGATCTCTCTCCTTCGCTCTCTGTCTAGCATGGCATGGCAGCACCTTCCTCCAATGCCACCACCCGTTGACCTTGAGTTTACAGTGCCGTCGCCTCCTCTTGACAACATGATGAATCGCTCAATCAGTGCACGCGACCAACGCCACACCGAACATCAAATATGCGCAGAAGGTGTGAGCAGGCAAGGGGACGCCGCCTCACCAAGTGCCAGGAGTGATGGCGCGAAAGCGCACAATGTCACTGAGTGTGTTTTGTTATGTGCCTATTGGGTGAAGGGAGAAGACAGGAAAGCGAGAGAGTTGATGAAATGATTACAGAGTGGCAAGAGAAACGGAGGGGGGGGGGTCTAGTGTTTGAACAGCCACAGAAACCATCCTGTGTTTACACAGGTTACCATGCCCTAAAGACAGAGTCTCTATGCCTCCCTCCACAGAACAGAACAGACAGAGCTCTGCTCTTTATCCTTTACCCATTCGGTATGAGTATCCACAGAGTCACACAATCTGTTCACAGCCAGACCGCTTGCATTTCACATTCCCCAATGACAAATCACCAAGTCCTCTGGCTAGTTTCCACTGGAGATTGATCTGACAGGCATCTAACTGGGTTCTATGCAGTCTGAAGTGTGAAGGGGGAACTTAGAAGAGACAAGTAACCCGTGCAGGGAATCAATCTTTGTTCATCAACCCAAACCTCCGAACACAAACCATCAAGCATAAATAATGAATCTCTTTAACTCACTCGCAGTGTAAATAAAACCGACTATGCTACATAGCACTCTATAGCGGTCGCTGATATGTCTTGCTGATAAAGCAGTGTAAACAACAGATTTCAGCCTATGAGACACTCTGAACTACATCTTAGAAGGGAAAAAAATAAACTAGGGGTGTAATCACAATATTGCATATTGTGGCACATGTGCTCAACATGTGGACATTATGGGTAAACGTGCTTTTTTTGAAGATACGCATAGACGACCACATGAAAGCTGCTGTGCAGCAATTACATACATATTGACATGGTTCAGATGCATTAGCCGGGCATGAACGAGGTGCTTCATATCCAGCCCCAATCTACTGCCTTTCTTCCCAATTCACCCTGGCCCTCTCATCCTGCACATTCATTGTAGCAGGGCCCTATTGGTTTGAGGATGGGGGTTTTGAGAGGAGTGAGTCTACGTGTACGAATTTAATCTTTCCTTTGACTTCTTATGTTTCCCGGGCCCCTGCAATTTCCCCCGGCTTTCATCTCAGTGCTCGGTAAGGTCAGATCATTTCCACTTTGTGTTCACTTCCTGCTCCCACTCGTATGATCAGACAACCCAGCCAGCCAGCCGGCCACAACACACATCAAAAAAGAGTAGCCTTCGGAAACCTTGATAGATCGACTGCACTGTTCTCTGACCTTGCAGTCAATGAGTCAGGCAGCTTTAGTTGTGCCGAAAATATAGAATCCTAAAAGTAACTATGTACTCGGGTTAGATTTCTCACCTTCTTTCTGCTGGGTGGTCACAGGCGTCTGGGTCTCCTTGGTGTACGACACCGTCTCTTTTGGAGGGAAATCAACATGGGTGATCTTGGCCATGCCCAGCTTCAGAGGTCCACGCCTAAAAGCAGAGCACACCTTCAGACCCACGGCAGGGCCAAGGAGAGCTGAAACAATAACAAGAACCCGGGCGACCCAGACACAGCACATAACAGTACTACTATCACATTCCAGCCTTTTCATTGGCACCTCAAAAGCCGAAGTCGCCTTTAAGACGGATGTGCGATTTTGTCTTCTGATAATCACTTATTTATGGAGAAGGAAAGGAAGGATAACAGCGTGTCTGTAGGTCAAAGAAAGACGCCACCAAGAGACACATGACCGGCATGACTTTTTTTCCTGATCTAAAACGATGACTTTCGAGAGGGTCAAGAGGAGCAACAGGGCTAGAGGTTGAAAGAGGGATGAAGTGAAAGGAAGGTAGTGTTCCAGTACCCCAGCTCGGAGTCAGAGTGAAGCTGAAGAGTAGACGGGTCAGAGTCCCAGTGTAGAGTCCTGGTTAGTGTCACAGCAACAAGGCAGCATTAGTGCAAGAAAGCAGGCATAAACCAAGAGAGGAAACAAGTTAGAACGTATACACTCAACATGCCTATACTGACAAATACAATTTAAAAAACAAACTTGTATTCAATTCAGAACATTTCAGAAACACAGAAGTTTTCGTAGCGAGTGGTAAAAACGCACACACAGGTCCTGAGAGTGCGAAGACACTGGGTCTAATGAGGCAGCCTGAGGGGCTGGTCAGGCCTGAACTGTGTCACGCCAACGGCTCGGAATCCCATGTGAGGGAGCGCCCTGCGGGCGAAAACATGACCTCCCGTGTGTGGAGGAAATGACCACGCTGCTGAGGGAAACGAGGCAACACGTAGAGCCTTGGGGTGGAGGAAGAGCTCCCTGGCTCTGATGGGACACTGGAGGAGCTAGAGTTTCAGCAGGGGGACCGGGGCTCTAATTAGGGGTCCCCCAGGCATCTCCACAGCCCTGTTGTTTTATAGCTCATTTAGGACCATCCTAATGCAACGGCACACGAACAAAATAAACATGCACACCCTCGGCATAAGCTATTCATCGTGATCTTCAATGGTATTGTTGGTGGGCATTTGTGTGTTATTTGGAGAACAACACTGGTACTGTGTTCTCAAAACTGGACATGTTTATAGACATAGTTTATAAGGCAAATGGTTACATAAGCACCTGTGTGCATCTAGTAAAACTCATGCAAAGGTAGTTTAAATTTCATTGTAAGAACATTGGCAATATCTTATTAAAAACCAAGATACTGGATTGACTGTTCCAGCTGTGACATGGATTTATAGAGAAGAAACCTGTTCAAACCTGTGAAACACAAATCCTTTAAAATGACACAGACATTAGGAGAGACCGTTCCTCATTCATTCCTGCAATAAAAGCCCCGGCATGCATCGCAACCTAAATTACAGCAGCGCTGCACTGTGCTTAGAGGATGAAGGCTCTTTGCAGAGAGATATTAACGCATTTTGACATTAAAACATTAGATTGGGGGGTGTTTGTACCTGGATCCCACGGCGCCGTCGCCCGAGTCTTGGCTCCCTGCCTCGCTTGGTGTGCCCACAGATTTGGAGGTCGGAGACATGGGAGGAGGGACTAGATAGTGAAACAGGTAGTCTAGTGGTTAGAGCGTTGGACTAGTAACCGAAAGGTTGCAAGATTAAATCCCCGAGCTGACAAGGTAAAAATATGTCGTTCTGCCCCTGAACAAGGCAGTTAACCCACTGTTCGTAGGAAGTCATTGAAAATAAGAATTTGTTCTTAACTGACTTGCCTAGTTAAATAAAGGTAAAATAAAAAAATGACAGGTATCCCCCTGTTACTATGCAAAGAGGCTGGCATGTTCACAATAGGGCAAAGGTAGGTCAATTTTGGGGTGCCAGAAGTGGCAAAAAATGAATACAAATGTGTCATGCAAAAAAGGCTAAAATGGAGTGGATATGAACAGCAAAAAGGAGAAAAGACAAAGAAAAATATGTTATATTTCACCCCATATGCTATGAAAACAAAAGTAAAAATTCAACAGTAAGACAAATACCAATAGTATTAGAAATAGCTAGGCACACATCAACATACCAAAAGTAAATGGATGAGACAGTTATCAAATTCAAAAATACAAACAAGTAAATAATCATGTCAATGTCACTTAAGCTATTTAAATTAAGTCTAAGGAACCATGGCAAACCATAGAAAATAATATGACCTTTTCTGATTCATAAAGAAAAGTAGGGAACTGATGTTATCACAAACTGACAGACCAAGCCAGCCATAAGGCAAYATAAATGAATCTACTATGGACCACTTCTGCCCCCTTCTGTTAGCTTGGTGACAATATCCTCACATAAATCTTGGTTTAGAAAAATGTACAGTCAATAGTCAAATGGCCTACATTACACAAGAGAGACTCAATACTTGTAAAATGCTCATGAGATTTGTTAAAATTCTAATACTGCTGGTAGATGGTTTCTTACCAACAGGGACATCAGCTGATGTGATGCCCATGCTCTGCAGAAGGGCATCTGTCTCACGTCTCTTTTTCTCCAAATCCGAGTCATCCAGTGGGGCGGCATCTTTCTTCAGGTCAGCCTGGAAGAGAACCAGAGCAGGTACACTGGTTAGTATCCTGACTGTAAGCATGATGAAGAGGGTTTGATGGAGAGTTGTCTGAATTTGGCTAGTTTATAGTGCTGGGCGATTAACTGAAATGTTGGTTATTTTTGTTTTTTAAACAACTAATTGTTCAATTACTTGAATTTTATTTCATTTTTTTTATTCTGTGAGCTCAATGCGCAGTAAATCAGATCAAGCCCAAATGAAGTCATCAAATAAAAAGTATACACAAGAACTGAAATATTTTATTAAAGTAATCTGAATAAAGGTTAATAAGAGATAAGCAGTAATGGGCGGTCACTACCATCACTACCAACTTGTATTAATTGTTTATTCTGTGGTGTTACAGCATTCAACCCACATAATGCACAAAAAAAATATATATATATCAAAATGTGATTATTTTTTAATAGTCTAACCAAAACCACCTCAAAAAGCAATAGTCGCTCAGCACTTCTAGTTTAATAAAACAATTAACCTAGCCTTAGAATCTGTGCATTTTCCCTGCAATCGAAGCTACTGCTTCCTCTTTCCACTGATGTAAAATAGGCCTACTCAGATACTTTGAGCAGAATGCACACTGCCATTTTGGTCAGTTTAGTTCCCGGCATTTAAAGTCCCTATAAGCATGTACTTACCTCTTTCTTTTTGCGCTCATCTTCCTTCCTTTTTTTCTCCTCCCTGATCTGAGCCAGGCGTTGCTTCTTCCGTTCAAGCTCCGCTTTCAGCTCACTTTTGTCTGACATGATGCCAACACTGTAGGACACGAACACATTTCAGAACAAGATAGGTGACCTACAGCATTTTACAGCAGTYGGCAAATCTGAAAAAGCCATCATTTGTACAGGTGTTATTTTTCACTCAGAAAACAACCACGAGTTATGCTACACATTGGAATATAGACTCGGTTATGGTCAGAAGCAATTTCGCCGACAGCATTTCATGAGCTGCTCTGAAAGTGTAATAAGATCACTCCTTTTTAACCTTTCAGATCAACGAGAATAGCACCTGCTCCTTTGCTCTGATCTGCCAGGTCAAACCATTTAACTAGCGGGCCCACTGCTAGTTTTTGATCATGAATGAAGTTTCAGCAGGGCACAGATGATAAGGCTCAAGAGCACACTCTACTGTCCAGACAGAGAAAGGTTGGATGCTCTTCCATTAGCAGGGTCCTGACCACCTGGCCTGTAAAATCGTTTTCTGGTCCAAAGCCCCATTCAATGCGCTTTTGTCTACTCAACTCTAACCAACTTCAGAGTGCGCTCATAGAGAGATTAGGTTGATCACTTCAAGAGAGGCTTTACCATTCTGTATACAGCATTGATCAGCCCTCATATCCTCCACAGCACCTGACCCTTTCAACACCCAACACAGGGACCACTTTAAGACATTTGACTTAATTGCACAACTTAAGACAATGAATGGAGGTCTCTGAGCTTTATAATGAATTAGGTTTCTAAGCCTTCCTTTTCAGATGGACATTCAGACATTAAGTAAATTAMATTTTATCAACCACCTTGAGATAATGTGGTTGATGCAACTTTTTTWAAACTCATACATTGTCATTTTCATACAAAAACACCCAATAAATTAAGCTTTTCAAGTAGTGTTCATGTAAATGCAGACTTCTGCAACAGGAAATGTAAGCTAATACAAGGACTGTAGCTAGTTAACTCAAACATTCAAAATGTATTTTATTGGTAAAATATCAAATAAGAAAATAACCATTTTAAAAACAGAAGTAAAGAGGACATCATGAGCTCCAACATAAGTGATGCTGGCAAGAATCACGCCGCGAAGTACAGTGACTAGTTTACTGTGCAGTGGTCAAGCTATGAATGATAGCATTGAGCAGCATCATCAGCATCTTCTTGCCTCGCTATCACTTGAACCAGTGCGCTAGCTAAGTTACATAGCTAGTACGGTTTGTAGAGAGCMGGTAGAGAATGTTATCTTAAAATTCTACACATCCGAAAAAACACATTGTTTTACTTACTAACGTTAGAAGACTGTCAGGACTGTCATTTATCTAACATAACTTTAGCAAGTTAGCTGCGGCCCCACCCAGCAACTGTGAGATTGACTAACCAAAATTGCTAGCCAGCGAACGTTGGCTAGAAGAATTGACTTTGTCTTGGCATCCGGAATGACCTCTTCAAGTTGAAAACATTGATTCGCTACCTGCCTCTTACAACAACAACAAAATCGATCTACCAATCTTTCAACTATGTTACATTCAAGCCTAGTTGCAGAGTTTAGATCAGCTAGCTATCACAATTGGCCTGCAACAGGCTAACGTTARCTGTTACTTAGTTAGCTAGCGGCTAGCCAACCATCTCGGGGAAAACTGATGGCTGGCTGACGACTAAATCTCAGCACACGTTTTCATTTACACGCTACCTCCACGTTTCACTTGTAGTTTGGTAACAAACCGTATTTCTCCTTGGCTTTCTAAACGCTTGAATACAGGATCCTTTCCTGAAGCACCAACACAACGGTCCTCACCAGTTACCACAGCCACGAATTGAGAAGGCCCGCCTATCCGACCAATAAGATGAGGGAATGTGATGACGTATATTCCATTTCGTGGGAAAACCTCGTTTTCGAAATGGCATGTCTCGAGTTCGGGAACAAGAATTAGCAACGTCACTAAAACATAACATTGAGAAATAACAAAAGTCTTGGGCAAAAGGGTAAGTTGTCCTAAAATGAGCTCGCTAGCATAATGGATTCCATTCCAAGCACAGAGGAGTTATCTGGAGCAGTGACAAGTCCTTCTTCCTCTGGCAGTCCAACAGACAAATCTGGGTTTGGTGATGCCAGGAGACGCTACATCACCAATTCATAGTTCAAACTGTAACGTTTGGTGGAGGAGGAATAATGGTCTGGGGCTGTTTTTCATGGTTCAGGCTAGGCCCCTTAGTTCCGGTGAAGGGACATCTTAATCTTAATGACATTCTAGACGATTCTGTGCTTCCAACTTTGTGGCAACAGTTTGGGGAAGGACCTTTCTTGTTTCAGCATGACAATGCCCCTGTGCATGACAATGCCCCTGTGCATGACAATGCCCCTGTGCATGACAATGCCCCTGTGCATGACAATGCCCCTGTGGATCATACAGAAATGGTTTGTCGAGATCGGTGTGGAAAAACTTGACTGACCTGCACAGAGCCCTGACCTGAACCACATCGAACACCTTTGAGATTAATTGGAACGCCGATGCGAGCCAGGCCTAATCGCCCAACATAAGTATCCCGACCTTAGTAATGCTCTTGTGACTGAATGGAAGCAAGTYCCCGCAGCAATGTTCCAACATCTAGTGGAAAGCCTTCCCTGAAGAGTGGAGGCTGTTATAGCAGCAAAGGKKGGACCAACTCCATATTAATGCCCATGATTTTGGRATGAGATGTTCGATGAGCAGGTGTCCACGTACATTTGATCATGTAGTGTAAATGCATTGTCTGTCCTTGCATGCCGGTCGGCAGACGCGTCACACTCCCTCGTCTGATTGGTCGTTTCCCAAGAACCTTAAACCGGCATACACGTCATCACACTCCCTCGTCTGATTGGTTGTGTATGCGGGCCTTCTGACTTTGTGGCTGTGGTAWCTAGTGCCGACCCAACACAATGGCTAGAAKGGATCCAGCTTTTGTCAAATTAACGTATTTTTTTGTTGCATTTTTAGCTAACCCTATCCTGCTACGTTAATTCAACTAACCTGCTAAGAAAAGTCAATACAACGTTAATTTGACAAAAACTGGATMTTTTTTGTTGCCATGACCCAACACAACGGATGTGTATTGCGGAATTACGTATGCAGAAGAGCGACAGTCAAATGAACATCCGCAGCAGAGATTTGCTGGAAATCATCTTACTACGCCAGTAGGGAGCACTGTCTACTCAAAGTACTAAGATCGCAGTTGCGSCTAATGAAGATAAGCGTTACCGGAGAGATACATGTCCTAGTCCTGACAATKTATCTGCATGTAATACTATGATTTGGATCCAAGGTGTGAAATTCCATTAACCCTACAGATAATATATACATACATACCGTTCAAAAGTTTGGGATCACTTAGAAATGTCCTTGTTTTTGAAAGAAAATCACATTTTTTTTACCATTAAAATAACACAAAATTGATCAGAAATRCAGTGTATAGACACTGTTAATTTGTAAATTACTATTGTAGCTGGAAACGGCTGATTTAAAAAAAACTATTATGGAAAATCTATATAGGCTTACAGAGGCTCATTATCAGCAACCATCACTCCTGTGTTTCAATGGCACGTTGTGTTAGCTAATCCAAGTTTATCATTTTAAAAGGCTAATTGATAATTAGAAAAACCTTTTGCAGTTATGTAAGCACMGCTAAGAACTGTTTTTCTGATTTAAAGAAGCAATAAAACTGGCCTTTAGTCTAGTTGACATTCTGGAGCATCATCATTTGTGGGTTCGATTACATGCTCAAAATGGCCAGAAACAAAGAACTGTCTTCTGAAACTCRTCAGTATATTCTTTTTCTGAGAAATGGCTATTCCATGCGAGAAATTGCCAAGAAACTGAAGATCTGGTACAACGCTGTGTACTACTCCCTTCACAGAACAGCGCAAACTGKCTCTAACCAGAATAGAAAGAGTTGGAGGCCCGGTGCACAACTGAGCAAGAGGACAAGTACATTAGTGTGTCTAGTCTGAGAAACAGACACCTCACAAGTCCTCAACTGGCAGCTTCATTAAATAGTACCSGCAAAACACCAGTCTCAACACCAACAGTGAAGAGGCGACTCCGGGATGCTGGCCTTCTAGGCAGAGTTGCAAAGAAAAATACATATCTTAGACTGGCCAATAAAAATAAAAGATTAAGATGGGCAAAAGAACACAGACACTGGACAGAGGAACTCTGCTTAGAAGGCCAACATCTCAGAGTCGCCTCTTCGCTGTTGACATTGAGACTGTTGTTTTGCGAGTACTATTTAATTGAGCTGCCAGTGATCAAAATGCAACAAAAATGTATATAGACCTCATGTCTACAAAAATGCTGGTAATGTTATAATGTACTAAATCATTTGCAAAATATGCTTTAATACTATTAAGCAGCAATCACTAATTTTGTGCACAAATTAGTTTACATCCCTGTTAGTGAGCATTTCTCCGTTGCCAAGATAATCCATCCAGCTGACAGGTGTGGCATATCAAGAAGCTAATTAAACAGCATGATCATTACACAGGTGCACCTTGTGATGGGGACAATAAAAGGCCACTCTAAAATGTGCAGTTTTGTCACACAATACAACGCCACAGATTTGAGGGAGCGTGCAATTGGCATGCTGACTGCAGGAATGTCCACCAGAGCTGTTGCCAGATAATTGAATGTTAATTTCTCTACCATAAGCCTTCTCCAATGTTGTTTTAGAGAATTTGGCAGTACTTCCAACCGGCTTCACAACCGCCGACCACATTCATGGCATCATGTGGGAAAGTGGTTTACTGATGTCAACGTTGTGAACAGAGTGCCACATGGTGGCGGTGGGGTTATGGGCAGGCATAAGCTACTGACAACGAACACACTTTCATTTGATCGATGGCAATTTGAATGCACAGAGATTACATGACAAGAACTTGAGGCCCATTGTCRTGCCATTCATCCGCCGCCATCACCTCATGATAATGCACAGCCCCATATCACAAGGATCTGTACTAAATTCCTGGAAGCTGAAAATGTCCCAGTTCTTCCATGGCCTGCATACTCACCAGACATGTCACGCATTGAGCATGTTTGAGGATGCTCTGGATCGACGTGTACGACAGCGTGTTCCAGTTCCCGCCAGTATCCAATAACTTCGCACAGCCATTGAAGAGGAGTGGGACAACATTCTACAGGCCACAACCAACAGCCTGATCAATTATATGTGAAGATTTCATGCTGCATGAGGCAAATGGTGGTCACACCAGATACTGTTTTTCTGATTCCCGCCCCTACTAAAAAGGTATCTGTGACCAACAGATGCATATCTGTATTTCCAGTCATATGAAATACATAGATTAGGGCCTAATTTATTTATTTCAATTAACTGATTTCCTTGTATAAACTGTAACTCAGTAAAAAATTTGACATTGTTGAATTTATATTTTTGTTCAGTATATTTGATAATCTGTCTAATCTTCAATAGGCTAGTTAAATCCTTTATCAAATCATTGTCCATTACATTCAATTACATCAAATAAAAAAACTGTTTAAAGATCAACATTCTGGAACTGTTGGAAACAATTCCTCAAGGTGCTATTTGGAACAAAGGTTTACATTTGCTGAGGGAATGCCAGTAGATAAATGCAACTTTTTAAAGCATCAACAGACAGACAGAATCAGCAGTTGGATTTCATGTTACTCAGTTGACCTGTCCGGAGTCCTCCAATTTACCACTCCTTCTTCTGGCATCTCCATTGCCTTTGGGGTCAATCGGGTCAGTTTGTTGAGACACTTTGGTGCCAACTGACCCACCCCCGTTAGTAGGCGGGGAGCGCAGGACCTGCTCACTGGGGCGTTTCCAAGAGGGGCGAGTAGCGATCCAGAGGATGATTCCTCCAAAAATAACTATAAGTACTCCCAGCACATTCACAAAGGTGGCCTCTGGGGGAGAGTCTTTGTAACTGGGATTTTTCCTGAGAGACAAAGAAGAGAGTTAGCTATAGCTGTAATATGTTTATAAAACGGGGTCTCTAAGTACCAAAGTTTAGTGTATGTCCCATATTTCCCATATTATAAAACTTACAGGCCAAAAATGAGCTTCTCTGTGATGCCCATAAGTGCAGTGGCTATGACACTGGTAAAGATGAACAGGCCACTGTAGATGTGCAGGGGCATAAACGCGGCTCTCAGGTATGTCGGGGTGATGGGTATCAGGTATATACACACTCCCAGGACAAGCTGCTCAGTAAAAGAAGGAAACATCAGGAAACTGTGTCAAGCATTGTAATGAAGAATGGAATATACCGGTCTTACTGTGCCATAAAATGTACTTCATAAACAGCCTACACAAGCGTCCATGCATAGAGCTGTAGTTAAATAGTAACAACAAAATCTATTAGAATGATGCTTTATGACAAAGCTTTATAACAATATAATACATTACGAAGCATTCATTAAGGACATTTCTACAGCATTATAATAGGCTACACAATATATTTTGGTGTACTTACCTGTAGTGAATAAAGTATCACAGCTGCTAGCCCCACCCAGCTGTGCAGGCTGTACATGTTGGGGATGTTTTGTGCGTTGTGGAAGTCAAATACTGCTACCAGAGATATGGCAGCRAAAATGAAGGCCAGTATGTTTAAGCCAGCATGAATAAACTTCATCATTAACTTGCTGCACTTCCAGGTCCATGGCAACCTATACACGACAATGGCTGAAACCGACAAAAGTAGCATACTTATTCAACTGATGTTTAATCATGAAAATGCATTCAATCCAAAGTGATTGAATGTGAATAATACTCGGAGATGAGCAATTCTTGCTATACATACCAGATGTTGTAACATCCTGTTTCTTACATCSCTATGAGGTAGGCCTACTTCTACACATAAAATATGGCCATCGCATTATATCATTTTGTTTAGTTTAAGCGGGTAGGCCAATAAAATCCTTTTTAACTAATGTAATCCCAAGCACATACAAATCAAAGTTAAATGTGTCATTTAGGCTACACTCAAGGAAAGAGCCTACTTCAAGTGGAAGAATGCACACGGTCTGGAATGTTGGTAGAAAATCTGAGTATAACTCATTCGCTTAAACTTTGTAAAGAATCAAAGGGTCTTGTTTTACTCAGAAATGCATCAGTGCAACATTAGCATAGATCGTGCTCTAACATATTTGTATACAACAAAACTGATGATAATAAAGCAAACAACCGAAACGGTTTAGAAAACAATGCATATTTCTTTCAATAATAGTACCCTGACATTGAATAGATACAATGTAGCCCTTTTCTTTGAGTTAACGTTACTTCGGAATTTTGGGAGAAAAATCTTCCAGGTTCCAAACGGCTTGGTGAAATAACTTTCAGATCAAAATAACTTGTTAAAACGAAGACTTTGTCGGCCAAACTCAATCGCTTCAGATTTAGCTGAATTCTGTACAAGAGAGAGTAATAAACAGATACAAACTTCTCACCAATTCCCTGCATAAAAATGAACCCGGTAACGATTAAAACCGGGTGCCAATTGAATTCGGCCAGTCCTCCATCCCATGCTAAACCTTCCTTGAAGTAGAAAACCCATCTCAAAACAAAAATTATCGAGACAAAACCAACGGTAACCGCAGCGGACAAAGCGAACAGGAACTGCTTGAAATTCTCCATCGCCATCTCTAACAGCGCGAACGCCAACACTAGATTAATGAAGGAAGTGATTTGAGGAATTTCAAGTGGGGAGTAGGGGGGGGGGCGTCATGAGTCATTATTTTCCAATAACAAATCTACAAATGTTTTGTAACACCAACGTTTTGTAACCTTCGTTGTTACAAATGGGTCAGACAGAACAGACTGGTCTCATAGACTAGACGTAACATAGTAATCGGTCAATCCGGGACYCTCAAATTAGTATGATATGTTACGTTTGGTATGSTTACATACGACAAGGCAAAAATAAAAGGATAATTGTTGGTCTGGGTGGAACGGTGGGCGTATAACACAAATGTATAATAACTCCAAGGCTGCATGTTGGAATCTCATCAGACAATTTTAGCTAATTAGCAACTTTCAACTTCTTACTGCTTTTTAGCTAGGAATTGTAATTCGTAACATATCATACGAAATGGATTAAGGACATTCACAAATGAATACATACCATACGAAATGTAACATATACTAAATGGAGAGTGAAGTATTTAGGTAAAGAATGATACGAAATGCTCTGAGGCCAGGTAACACAGACACAGCAGATATAAAACAGATCACCAATGTGTCGTGCACAACATTAGCATGAGCAACAATAGAAGAATCGATGTTCGCTGTTCAAAATATAAGTCCCAAATTGAAACTGATTCAAACAGATACAAATTGTGGAATAATGCCACAATTGGACAAGATAATATTTTGAAATCGAACTGTGGATGTATTTGAATTCAGAATTGCATTGGGGGCATACTTATTYGCACTGTACAGCCTAACCTATTGTATGGATTGTGGACTCATGAAATGGCATATCAGCCTATTCTGTGACACTCAAAGAACACAACTGTAAAGAGTTTACACAAATATTAGCGTCTTAGCTCTTATTGCAGGACTTTGATTGTGGGTAATCACTTTTCCAGTCAGTCTGCTGTGTGTTGGACATTCATATTGCACTGTACAGCCTAACCTATGGATTRTGCACCTATGAAATGGGAAATCAGCCTACTCAGTGACACCCACAGAACACAACTGTAAAGAGTTTACACAAATATTAGCATCTCAGCTCTTATTGCGGGACTCTGAAACCACTGAAATGAGCAACATATTTATAAGCTCAGCYGTAWAAATATGTAAAAATATTWAAAAAWWWWWMMRKWMCMRKYMARKWWKGRMMMMMYYWMYYMWTYMARGGKTTTYYTTWWTTTAAAAAWKKTYYWMMWTKKWRRAWKRWWWTKRARRMMWYYWAAMYWWKRAAWWAMMMMWWWKGRAWYMWKKWWTWAMCMAAAAAGTGTTAAACAAATCAAAATATATTTTAGTTTCTAGAAAGWAGCYACCCTTTGCCYTGACAGCTTTGCACACTCTTGGCATTCTCTCAACCAGCTTAACCTGGAATGCCTTTCCAACAGTCTTGAAGGAGTTCCCACATATGCTGAGCATTTGTTGCCTGCTTTTCCTTCACTCTGTGGTCCAACTCATCTCAAACCATCTCAATTGGGTTGAGGTCAGGTGATTGTGGATGCCAGGTCATCTGATGCAGCACTCCATCACTCTCCTTCTTGGTCAAATAGCCCTTACACAGCCTGGAGGTGTGTTGGGTCMWTGTCCTGTTGAAAAACAAATAATAGTCCCACTAAGCGCAAACCAGATGGGATGGCGTATTGCTGCAGAAGGCTGTGGTAGCCATGCTGGTTAAGTGTGCCTYGAATTCTAAATAAATCACAGACAGTGTCACCAGCAAAGCACCCCCACACCATCACACCACCTCCTCCTTGCTTTGCGGTGGAAACCACACATGCGGAGATCATCCGTTCACCTACTCTGCGTCTCTCACAAAGACACAACGGTTGGAACCAAAAATCTCAAATTTGGACTCAACAGACCAAAGGACAGATTTCCAATGGTCTAATGTCTATTGGTCGTGTTTCTTGGCCCAAGCAAGTCTCTTATTATTATTGGTGTCCTTTTAGAAGGGGTTTCTTTCCAGCAAAGYCTCCTCTGAACAGTTGATGTTGAGATGTGTCTGTTACTTGTTCTCTGTRAAGCATTTATTTTGGCTGCAATCTGAGGCTGGTAACTCTAATGAATTTACCCTCTGCAGCAGAGGTAACTCTGGGTCTTCCTTTCCTGTGGCGGTCCTCATGAGAGCCAGTTTCATCATAGCGCTTGATGTTTTTTGTGACTGCACATGAAGAAACTTTAAAAGTTATTGAAATTTTCCCAGATTGACTGACCTTTACTCTCTTAGTAATGATGGACGGTCGTTTCTATTGGCTTATTTGGGCTGTTCTTGCCATAATATGGACTTGGTCTTTTACCAAATAGGGTTATCTTCTGTATACCAACCCTACCTTGTCACAACACAACTGATTGGCTCAAACACAGTAAGAAGGAAAGAATTTCCACAAATTAACTTTGAACAAGGCACACCTGTTAATTGAAATGCATTCCAGGTGACTACCTCATGAAGCTGGTTGAGAAAATGCCAAGAGTGTGCAAAGCTGTCATCAAGGYAAAAGGTGKCTAATTTGAAGAATCTCAAATATAAAATATATTTTGACTTGTTTAACACTTCTTTTGGTTACTTAGTGTATGTAAACGTCTGACCCACTGGAACTGTGATACAGTGAAATAATCTGCCTGTAAACAATTGTTGGAAAAATTACTTGTGTCATGCACAAAGTAGATGTYCTAACCGACTTGCCAAAACTATAGTTGTTAACAAGAAATTTGTGGAGTGGTTAAAAAATGAGTTTTAATG
Organism: Salvelinus sp. IW2-2015; assembly: GCF_002910315.2. Lineage (NCBI taxonomy): Eukaryota > Metazoa > Chordata > Actinopteri > Salmoniformes > Salmonidae > Salvelinus > Salvelinus sp. IW2-2015. Next base: position 11,743,535 of record NC_036875.1, on the reverse strand, counting down.
ACTCCAACCTAAGTGTTTGTAAACTTCCGACTTCAACTGTAGATCATAGATACAACTTGGCTACATAGGCCTACAAACATTTTGCAATGAATAGCAAAATCACAATACTCACAGGAATGGCTTCAGATCAAAGTCTACGTTGAGACCGAAAGGAGCATGGGTCTTTAAATTAAAGATCCAGGCAGCCTCTCATTCAAACAATAAATTATCGAGGTCAACCCCTCTCCTAGGGAGGGTGACGTGTTCAAAGCCGATATAACGTAAGGACGAAATCGAGTGGTTCGATTCCCTACAGATGCAACTTGTGCTGGGGCCATTCTAAAATGTGCAGTTTTGTCACACAACACAATGCCACAGATGTCTCATGTTTTGAGGAAGCATGTAATTGGCACGCTGACTGCAGTTCTCTGGCAACAGTCCACCAGATCTGTTGCCAGAGAATTGAATGTTCATTTCTTTACCATAATCCGCCTCCAAWGTCGTTTTAGAGAATTTGACAGTACGTCCAACCSGCCTCACAACCGCAGACCACATGTAACCACGCCAGCACAGGACCTCCACATCCAGCTTCTTTACTGTCTGAGATCAGCCACCTGGACTGCTGATGAAACTAAGGATTTGCACAACCGAAGAATTTCTGCATAAACTGTCAGAAACCATCTCGGGGAAGCTCATCTGCGTGCTCGTCGTCCTCACCATGGTCTTGAACTGACTGTAGTTTGGCGTCGTAACGGACTTCAGTGGGTAAATGCTCACCGTCGATGGCCACTGGACCGCTGGAGAAGTGTGCTCTTCACGGATGAATCCCGRTTTCAACTGTACCGGGCAGATGGCAGACAGTGTGCATGGCRTTGTGGCGGCGAGCGGTTTGCTGAACTCAACGTTGTGAACAAAGTGCCCCATGGTGGTGGTGGGGTTATGGWATGGGCAGGCATAAGCTACGGACAACAAACACAATTGCGTTTTATCGATGGCAATTTGAATGCACAGAAATACCGTGATGTGATCCTGAGGCCCATTGTCATGCCATTAATCCGCCGCCATCACCTCAGGTTTCAGCATGATAATGCACAGCCCCATGTCGCAAGGATCTGTACACAGTTCCTGGAAGCTACAAATGTCCCAGTTCTTCCATGGTCTGCAGACATGTCACCCATTGAGCATGTTTACCGCATTAACCCCTCGTTCCATGTGTCTCTCCTCAGGCCAGTGGTGGCTGGCCCGCTCCAGGAGTCTGAGGAGCGGGAGGTTCCTCCGCCCCCTCTGGACATTGAGGGGGCCCCGGCGTACTCCGTTCGTTCCATACTGGATTCGAGACATTGGGCGAGGGGCCTTCAGTACCTCATGGACTGGGAGGGGTATGGTCYGGAGGAGAGATGCTGGGTTCCGGTGGAGGACGTGTTGGACCCTTCAATGCTGCGGGAGTTCCACCGTCTTCGTCCGGATCACCCTGCGCCTCGCCCTCCGGGTCGTCCCCGAGGCCGTTGTCGGCGCGCTGCTGGAGCCGGGCGTCAAGGGGGGGTACTGTCACGACTTTTGCCGAAGTSGATGCCTCTCCTTGTTCGGGTGGTGTTCGGCGGTCGACGTYGCCGGTCGTCTAGCCATCGCTGATCCATTTTTCATTTTCCATTTGTGTTGTCTTGTTTTCCCACACACCTGGTTTAATTTCCCTCATTATGTGTTGTGTATTTAGCCCTCTGTTTCCCCCATGTCTTTGTGCGTGATTGTTTATTTGTTAGGTCGGTACGTTTCCGGCTGGTTTATTCCCGGGTGCTGTTTCACCTGTGTTTAGTGGCAACCATTATTTTTGTTCGCACATTGGGTTTGTTACTTTGTGCATTTGCCTTTATTAAAGTGCATTGTTCACTTATCTCTACTCTCCTGCGCCTGACTTCATGCACCAGCTACACCCACCGCCTGACATCCAGTTCCCGTCAATATGCACATCCCAAAATATGTTTCTACTCTTGTCTTCGCCCCAGGCCATTAGTGACCATTGCCCAGTTGTTTTGTGTTAGAGATGTGAGAATACTAATATCTCAGCCCCGTGTCATCAAAAAGAGGAACTTTGCAAACTTCAGTTAGGCCAGACACTGGCCTCATTATGGAAAAAAATTCCATAATTGATGCATTTAATCACCATTTTATCGCTTTGAAATAACTTTTAAGCCTATTCACAATGATACTGGGCTGGTTGCTGATAGGGGAAACTTGCTGAATGACCAGAGAAATGATAGTCAAAGCTTTTCTTTTAGGTTATTTACAGAAAAATAAGTCCTGGATGCTTTGCAAGCAATAGACAACAAGAAATCCACAGGGGCCAACCAATTGGATCCAGATCTGCTTAAGAGTGCAGCGCCCATCATTGTTGGCTCAATAACACACATTTTTTATTTAAATAAAATCAATTTTATTTGTCACATACACATGGTAAGCAGATGTTAATGTGAGTGTAGCGAAATGCTTGTGCTTCTAGTTCTGACAGTGCAGTAATATCTAACGAGTAATCTAACAATTCACCAACAACTATCTAATACACACACATCTAAAGGGGTGAATGAGAATATGTACATGTAAGTATATGGATGAGCGGCATAGGCAAAGTGCAATAGATGTTRTAAAATACAGTATATACATGTGATATGAGTAATGTAAGATATGTAAACATTATTAAAGTGGCATTATTTAGAGTACATTGTATAAAGTGACTACTGATCCATTTATTGAAGTGGCCAGTGACTGGGTCTCAATGTAGGCAGCAGCCTCTCTGAGTTAGTGATTGATGTTTAGCAGTCTGATGGCCTTGAGATAGAAACTGTTTTTAGGTCTCTCGGTCCCAGCTTTGATGCACATGTACTGACCTCGCCTTCTGGATGGTAGTGGTGYGAACAGGCAGTGGCTTGGGTGGATGATGTCCTTGATGATCTTTTTGGCCTACCTGTGACATCGGGTGCTGTAGGTGTCATGGAGGGCGGGTAGTTTGCCCCCGGTGATTCGTTGTGTAGACCGCACCACCCTCTAGAGAGCTTGCGGTTGAGGACGGTGCAGTTGCCGTACCAGGCTGTGACATAGCCTGACAAGATGCTCTCGATTGTGCATCTGTAAAAGTTTGGTAGGGTTTTAGGGGACAAGCCACATTTCTTCAGCCTTCCTTCTTCACCACACTGTTTGTGTGGGTGGACCATTTCATTTTGTCCGTGATGTGTACGCCGAGGAACTTAACTTTCCACCTTCTCCACTGCTGTCCCTTCGATGTGGATAGGGGGCTGCTCCCTCTGCTGTTTCCTGAAGTCCACGATCAGCGCCTTCATTTTGTTGATGGAGAGGTTGTTTTCCTGACACAACACCCTCACCTCCTCCCTGAAGGCTGTCTCGTCGTTGTTGGTAATCAAGCCCACTACTGTTGTGTCATCTGCAAACTTGATGATTGAGTTGGAGGCGTGCATGGCCATGCAGTCGTGGGTGAACAAGGAGTACTGGAGGGGGCTGAGCACGCACCCTTTTGGGGCCCCAGTGTTGAGGGTCAGCAAAGTGGAGATGTTGTTTCCTACCTTCACCACCTGGGGGCGGCCTGTCAAAGTCCAGGACCCAATTGCACAGGGTGGGGTTGAGACCCCGGGCCTCCAGCTTGATGATGAGCTTGGAGGATACTATGGTGTTGAATGCTGAGCTGTAGTCAGTGAACAGTATTCTTACATACAGTAGGTATTCCTTTTGTCCAGATGGGATAGGGCAGTGTGATGGCGATTGCGTCGTCTGTGAACCTGTTGGGGCGGTATGCAAACTGAAGTGGTTCTAGGGTGGCCGGTAAGGTGAAGGTGATATGATCCTTGACTAGTCATTTGAAGCACTTCATGATGACAGAAGTGAGTGCTACGGGGCGGTAGTCATTTAGTTCAGTTATCTTTGCCTTCTTGGGTACAAGAACAATGGTAGCCATCTTGAAGCATGTGGGGACAACAGACTGGGATAGGGAGCGATTTGAATATGTCCGTAAACACACCAGCCAGCTGGTCTGTGCATGCTTTGAGGGCGCGGCTAGGGATGCCTTCTGGGCGCAGTACTTGTTAGCGTGCAGCAACGGTTGGACTGTATTATCCTCAAAGTGGGCAAAGAAAGTGTTAAGTTTGTCTGGAAGCGTGATGTTGGTGTCCGTGACGTGGCTGGATTTATTTTTGTAGTCTGTGATTTCCTGTAGACCCTACCACATACGTCTCGTGTCTGAGCCGTTGAATTGCGACTCCACCTTGTCCCTGTACTGGCATTTTGCTTGCCTTACGGAGGGAATAGCTACACTGTTTATATTCAGACATATTCCAAGACATATTCCATGGTTGAATGCGGTGGATCGCTTTCAGTTTTGCGCAAATGCCACCATCCATCCACGGTTTCTGGTTAGGGTAGGTTTTAATAGTCACAGTGGGTACATCAGCTTCAATGCACTTCTTTATAATCACGCTCAGTGAGCCAGCGTATAGGTCGATGTTGTTCTCGGAGGCTGACCGGAACATATTCCAGTCCGCGTGATCAAAACAATCTTGAACGCTGCGCTTCGATTCGGTCGCGAACCAGCGTCCTTATGTTCTTCGGCCGTGTCAACTATCTTGAGTTTTTGCGTTATAAACCGGAAGGCAAATGCGTTCGTGGTCCGTACATTTGCACCACAAGAGGAATAGCGGGAGGACTTTGTATCATTGTGGAAGTCTCAGGTAGCAGTGCGTCGGGTCACGTTGTGCATGCACATCTGTGCATATCAATATCTAAAAATAGTAGACTTGTTCTCAAATTGCTTGTTAAAAAACCCAGCTACAATAAATGTACCTCAGGATGTATGTTCCAGTTTGCTCAATGTCCAGTGAAGTTCCTTGATGCCTCTTGTCTGCTTGAGGAATGTACAATCTTGACTATACTGACGAGAATTCTCTTGTAGGTAAAATGGCGCACTTGTTGTAAGGAATTCTAGACGTGAGCAGAAGACTTGAGTTCCTGTTTTGTTATGATTACACCAGCATTAATCATAAAGATGCACAAGTAAGTTTCCAACAATTGTTTACAGCAGATTATTTCTTATTACATCCTGTATACAATTCCATAGGGTCAGAAGTTTACCATACACTAATTACATGCCTTTAACAGCTGGAAAATTCCAGAAAATTATTCGTGGCCTTTAAGAAGCTCTGATAGGCTACATTGACATAATTAGTCAATTGAGGGAAAGTACCGTGGATGTATTTCAATGCGCTACCTTCAACTCAGTCTCTGAGCGTTGACATCATGGAAAATGAAAAGAAATCAGCCAAGACCTCAGAAAAAAATTGTAGACTCCACAAGTCTGTGCATCCTTGGGAGCAATTTCCAAATGCGTGAAGTACCACGTTCATCTGTACAAACATAGTACGCAAGGTAAAACACCATGGGACCACAACAGCCATCACACGCTCAGATAGGAGACGCGTTCTGTCTCCTAGAGATGAATGTACTTTGGTGGCAAAAAGTGCAAATCAATCCAGAACAACAACGAAGGGCCTTGTGAGATGCTGGAGGAAGTAGGTACAAAAGTATCTATACGCACAAGTAAATCAAATCAATCAATAAAATTTATTTATATAGCCTTTGTACATCAGCTATATCTCGAAGTGCCGTACAGAAACCCAGCCTAAAACCCCAAACAGCAAGCAATGCAGTGTAGAAGCCAGGTGCCTAGGAACATCCCTAGAAAGGCCAAAACCTAGAAAAACCTAGAGGGAACCAGGCTATGAGGGGTGGCCAGTCCTCTTCTGGCTGTTGCAGGGTGGAGATTATAACAGAACATGGTCAAGATGTTCAAATTTTCATAATGACCAGCGATGGTCAAATAAAATATCACAGAAGTTATCGAGGGAGTAGCAAGTCAGCAACAGGAGAATGTCAGTTGGCTTTTCATAGCCGATCATTAAGAGTATCTCTACCGCTCCTGCGGTCTCTAGAGAGTTGAAAACAAGCAGGTCTGGACAGGTAGCACGTCCGGTGGACAGGTCAGGCTTCCATAGCCGCAGGCAGAACAGTTGAAACGTGAACACGCAACAAGGCCAGGTGGACTGGGACAGCAAGGAGTCTCATGCCGATAGTCCTGACGCATGGTCCGAGGCTCAGGTCCTCTGAGAGAGAGAAAGAAGAGAGAAGGAGAGAATTAGAGAGAGCATACTTAAATCCACAGGACACCGGATAAACAGGAGAAGTACTCCAGATATAACAAACTGACTCTAGCCCCCCGACACATAAACTACTGCAGCATAAAACTGGAGGCTGAGACGGAGGGGTCAGGAGACACTGTGCCCATCTGATGATACCCCCGGCACAGGGCCAAACAGGAAGGATATAACCCCACCCACTTTGCCAAAGCACAGCCCCGCACCACTAGAGGATATCTTCAACCACCAACTTACTATCCTGAGACAAGGCCGAGTTTAGCCCGCAAAGATCTCCGCACGACACCAAACCAAGGGGGGCGCCAACCCAGACAGGAAGATCAGCTCAGTGACTCACCCACTCAAGTGACGCACCCTCTCAGGAGGCTGAAAGAGCACCAGTAAGCCAGTGCACTCAGCGCCTGTAATAGGGTTAGAGGCAGAGAATCCCAGTGGAGAGAGGGGAACCGCCAGGCAGAGACAGCAAGGCGGTTCGTTGCTCCAGAGCTTTTCCTTCACCTTCACACTCCTGGCCAGGACTACACTCAATCATATGACCTACTGAAAGAGATAAGTCTATCAGTGAAGACAAAGGTTGAGACCGAGCTCTGCGTCTCTCACATGGGTAGGCAGACCATTCCATAAAAATGGAGCTCATAGGAGAAAGCCCTGCCTCAGCTGTTTGCTTAGAATCTAGAATTAGGCTGCTCTTGGACCGAGCTACGTGTCAGGTATGTACAGGAGGCCTGCACGCTGACCTAATACATACTGCAGGCCAATCGGAAAGATATAGGAGCAAGCCCATGTAACGCTTTGTAGGTAACAGTAAAACCTTGAAATCAGCCCTGCCTTAACAGGAAGCCAGTGTAGGGAAGCTAGCACTGGAGTAATATGATCAAATTTTTTGGTACTAGTCAGGATTCTAGCAGCCGTATTTAGCACTAACTGAAGTTTATTAATGCTTTATCCGGGTAGCCGGAAAGATGAGGCATGCAGTAGTCCAACCTAGAAGTAACAAAAGCATGGATTAACTTTTCTGCATCATTTTTGGACAGAACATTTCTGATTTTTGCAAGTTACTAGATGGAAAAAGCGTCCTTACAGTCTTGATATGTTCGTCAAAGAAGATCAGGGCCAAAGTAACGCCGAGGTCCTTCACAGTTTTATTTGAGACGACTTTACAACCATCAAGATTAATTGTCAGATTTAACAGAATATTTCTTTGTTTCTTGGGACCTAGAACAAGCATCTCTGTTTTGTCCGAGTTTAAAGTAGAACGTTTTCAGCCATCCACTTCCTTATGTCTGAAACACAGGCTTCTAGCAGGGCAATTTTGGGGCTTCACCATGTTTCATTGAAATGTACAGCTGTGTGTCATCCGCATAGCAGTGAAAGTTAACATTATGTTTCGAATGACATCCCAAGAGGTAAATATATAGTGAAAACAATAGTGCCTAAAACGGAACCTTGAGGAACACCGAAATGTACAGTTGATTGTCGAGGACAAACCATTCACAGAGACAAACTGATTTTCCGACAGATAAGATCTAAACCAGGCCAGAACTTGTCCGTGTAGACCAATTTGGGTTCCAATCTCTCCAAAAGAATGTGGTGATGATGGTATCAAAGGCAGCACTAAGGTCTAGTAGCACGAGGACAGATGCAGAGCCTCGGTCTGACGCCATTAAAAGGTAATTTAACCCACAAGTGCAGTCTCAGTGCTATGATGGGGTCTAAAACCAGACTGAAGCATTTCGTACATTGTTTGTCTTCAGAGGGCAGTGAGTTGCTGCGCAACAGCTTTTTCAATTTTTTTGAAAGGAATGGAAGATTTGATAAGGCCGATATTTTTTATATTTTCGGGTCAAGGTTTGGCTTTTTCAAGAGAGGCTTTATTACTGCCACTTTAGTGAGTTTGGTACACATCCGGTGGATAGAGAGCCGTTTATTATGTTCAATAGGAGACCAAGCATGAAGCAGCTCCTTCAGTAGTTTAGTTGGAATAGGATCCAGTATGCAGCTTGAAGTTTAGAGGCCATGATTATTTTCATCATTGTGTCAAGAGATATAGTACTAAAACTATTAAGTGTCTCTCTTGTCCTATGGCCTGGCAGAGTTGTGCAGACTCAGGACAGCTGAGCTTTGGAGGAATACGCAGATTTAAAGAGGAGTCCGTAATTTTCTTTCTAATGATCATGATCTCTTCCTCAAAGAAGTTCATGAATATTAAGGATGAAAGCATCCTCATTGGGCTTTTAGAATTTTGGATTGTTCTTATTTTCCTCAATTAAGTTGGAAAGTAGGATATCGGCAGCAGTGTGAGGCTCTTCGATACTGCGCAGTACTGTCTTTCCAAGCTAGTCGGAAGACTTCCAGTTTGGTGTGGCGCCTTTCCGTCCAATTTTCTGGAAGCTGCTTCAAGCTCGGGTATTTTCTGTATACCAGGAGATAGTTTCTTATGACAAATGTAAAACAACTCTATATTGATATAACCTGAAAGGCCGCTCAGCAAGAAGAAGCCACTGCTCCAAACCGCCATAAAAAGCCAGACTACGGTTTGCAACTGCACATGGGGACAAATATTGTACTCTTTGGAGAAATGTCCTCTGGTCTGATGAAATAAAAATAGAACTGTTTGGCCATAATGACCATCGCTATATTTGAGGAAAAAGGGGGAGGCTTGCAAGCCGAAGAACACCATCCCAACCGTGAAGCACTGGGTGGCAGCATCATGTTGTGATGCTTGCTGCAGGAGGACTGGTGCACTTCACAAATAGATGGCTTCATGAGGAAGGAAAAATATGTGGTATATATGAAGCAACATCTCAAGACATCTGTCAGGAAGTTAAAGCTAGGTCGCAAATGGGTCTTCCAAATGGACATGACCCAGCATACTTCCAAGTTGTGGCAAAATGGCATAAGGACAACAAAGTCAAGGTATTGGAGTGGCCATCACAAAGCCCTGACCTCAATCCTATAGAAAATGTGTGCAGAACTGAAAGCATGTGCGAGCAAGGACCTACAAACCTGACTCAGTTAAACCAGCTCTGTCAGGGAGATGGGCCAAAATTCACCCAATTTATTGTGGGAAGCTTGTGGACAGCTACCTGAAACGTTGACCCAAGTTAAACAATTTAAAGGCATGCTACCAAAATACTAATTGAGTATGTAACTTCTGACCCACGGCATTGGATGAAAGAAATAAAAGCTGAAATAAATAATAACTATTTTTCTGACATTTCACATTCTTAAAATAAAGTGGTGATCCTAACTGACCTAAGACAGTAATTATTTACTAGGATTAAATGTCAGGAATTGTGAAAAACTGAGTTTAAATGTATTTGGCTAAGGTGTATGTAAACTTCTGACTTCAACTGTAATAAGACTTAACATTTTCTGGGGTAACAATGTAAGAAATAATATATTTAAAAAACGTAATACTGCATAGTTTCCTAAGAACCTGAAGCGAGGCGACCATCTCTGTCGGTGCCATACTGCATTGTAATCAGGAAATTTTCAAAAAGTATCGCACTCGGCTCTTGTGCTGCCACTCTTCATAAGTGCGAAGATAGTTGTGATCTTAATAATTATTTAACCATTTCAAKGCTTCCTTGTCTAGCTAAGATTCTTGAATCCTTGGTAAATGTACAACTTTGGTGTTTATTTATCTGAGAAATGTATTTTGAATGTAAACCAATCAGGATTTAGGCCTGGGCAAAGCACTATTACAGCAACCACTTTAGTTGTTAATGATCTTGTCAATGCTTAGACACTAAAATGAAATGTGCTTCTTTGTTTGTGGACCTGCCAAAAAAAGAATAATCATTTTTTACCCCTGTTTTCTCCACAATTTTGTGATATCCAACTGGTAGTTACAGTTTKGTCCCATCGCTGCAACTCCCGTACGGACTCGGAAGAGGCGAATGTCGAGAGCCATGTGTCCTCCGAAACACAACCCTGCCAAGCCGCACTACTTCTTGACATACTGCTCGCTTAACCCGGAAGCCAGCCACACCAATGTGTCTGGGGAAACGCCGTACATCTGGCGATTATAGTCAGTGTGCATGCGCCTGGTCCACCACAAGGAGTCGCTAGAGCGTGATGGGTCAAGGACATCCTGGCCGGCCAAACCCTCATGACGCTGGACCAATTGTKCACCGCCTCATGGGTCTCCCGGTCATGGCCGGGAGATCGAACCCGGGTCTGTAGTGACACCTCAAGCACTGCGATGCACTGCCTTAGATCGATGCGCCACTCGGGAGGCCCTGTTAAAAACGTTTGATACTGTTGATTATGCTATTTTATTGAATAAGTTGTCTTTTATAGGCCTGCACACTGACACCTGTTCATGGTTAGCTTAGTGAGAGAACTTCGGTCATCGTGATTGATGGGGTTAAGTCTGAATTTCTTGAAGTGCATAAACAGGGGTCAATTTTGGGACCTGTTCTCTTCACTATTCATATAAACACCATTGATCAATCTGTAAAAAAAAATGTACTTCATATACAGTATATGTGGTTGGTACTATTATGTATGCTATTGCCCTGACTGTTGATCCGGCTGTGTCAAAACTACAGTCAGGAATCCCTTGCTGATTTCAAAACTTTTGCTTAACACGGGCAAAACTCTAGCAAGAATGTTTCAAATGATCTACATGTTCATTCATTAGATGGTTCTCCAATTGAACATGTTCCCGCTCATAAATACTTCTGAATGAATATGAATTTGATGTATAAAAAACATATAGATGAGCTGCCTCTACAAGATCGGTGACCCCCCCGCAGGACGGTTGAGCTAACGTAGGCTAATGTGATTACCATCAGGTTGTAAGAAACTAAAACAATTCACAGGACAGACATATCTGATATTGGCAGAAAGTTTAAATTCTTGTTMATCTACCTGCACTGTCCAATTTACAGTAGCTATTACAGTGCAAGAATATCATGCTATTGTTTGAGGAGAGTGCACARTTATGAACTTGAAAATGTATGAATAAATAAGSTAAGATTTAAAGTTGGCTTTTTCTACAGAAACAGATCGTGCCTTTCTCTAAGCAGTTGGAAGTAGATTATTTAGTCAACCTTTTAATATGTTCTTGATTATGGTGATATTATTTATCAAAGTACAGCTGCTACTACGCTTAAACCTTTGGATGCCATCTACCATAGTGCCCTTCCCCTGAGCAAGGCAGTTAACCCACTGTTCCCCTGGCGACGAAGACCTGGATGTCGATTAAGGCAGCCCCCCGCACCTCTCTGATTCAGAGGGGWTKGGTTAAATGCGGAAGACACATTTCAGTTGATGGCATTCAGTTGTACAACTGACTAGGTATCACCCTTTTTTACAGGTGACCGTTTTGATACTAATCACTGCACMCTGTATCAAAAAGTTGCCTGGACTTCGCTAAAGACCCGTAGATCTCTACATTTTACTATCTTTTTGTTTACAAGGCCCCACTTCATAAACTTCCGTCTTATCTAACTTTGCTGTTGAAGTATAGACACCTGAGTTGCCTAGAGACCTAGATCGCAATAGGTCTTCCCTGGTAAAATAATAAAACAGAAAATATCCAGCAACTTCGCACATCCATTGAAGAGGAGCGGGACAACATACCACAGGACACAATCAACAGCCTGATCAATTCTATGTGAAGGAGATGTATCACGCTRCATGTGGCAAATGGTGGTCACATCAGATACTGACTGGCTTTCTTATCCACGGCCCTACTTTTTTTWATAAGGTATCTGTGACCAACAGGCGCATATCCTTATTCCCAGTCATGTGAAATCCATAGATTAGGGCGTGATGAATTTATTTCAATTGACTGATTTCCTTATATGAACTGTCACCCTGTAAAATCTTTTAAATTGTTGCATGTTGTGTTTATATTTTTGTTCAGAGTATAAATATGCCCCCAATACAATTCTGAATTTTTGWTGAATTTTTATAAAAAGATTCCAACATTGTTTAGCATTATCTTGTCCAATTGTGGCATGAWTCCACCATTTTATCCATTTGCATCACTTTCAATGGGGGACTTTTATTTTGAAGGTGAACTGCTGATCCTTCTGTTGTTGCTCACTCTAATGTTGTGCACAACACATGGGTGAACTTTTTCTTAACTGCTATGTGTCTGTTTGGCCCTTTAGTAACAAAGGAGGTTACACAACTTTGGTGTTTGAAAACATTTGCAGACCTGATTTGGAAAATCAGGATTTATGACCCAACCCCCGAGTAACCTCATGAAATTCCTCTAGTTTGAGACATCACCCCAAGTCACTTCCTCCGTTAATCCAGTGTTGGCGATGGAGAATTTCAAGCAATTTCTGTTCGCTTTGTCCGCCATTGGTTTTGTCTCGATAATGTTTGTTTTGAGATGGGTATTCTACTTCAAGGAAGGTTTAGCATGGGATGGAGGACTGGCCGAATTCAATTGGCACCCGGTTTTAATCSTTACCTACTTAGTGACACTCACAGAACACAACTATGTAGAGTTTACACAAATATTAGCATCTTAGCTCTTATTGTGGGACTTTGAAACCACTGAAATKATTTACTGAATAAACAGATCAGGACCTTAATTCACAGCTCTTCTTAAATTATAAAAATGTTACAACACTGTTATTCAGTAGATTATGAAATTGAGACTTCCTTCATGTGTCCTCAAAATAAAATGGAGAAGTAGCCCAGTTAGGCAACAGGTGGATTGGAATAACAAAACATKAATGACAATTTCAGAAACTTTATTAGAGTACCAACATCTWGAAAAGAWCAACAGGATGACAGCATGTAGTCATTATTGGCAAATAAATAAGTGTAAAAAATAAGTATTAAAACATATTCAACAGGGCTATTTTAGGAATCTTTTTTGAATGATATCATTAGCAGTTGAAAGGAATGTCCCATGATTATCCCAGCTTCAAGTCATTTCACTCATCTGCTTGTCCACGACTGATTTTGTAGACATGGCATATAAGTTATTATTCTTCGTCTGTTCAATATGAACAATCGTATCTCTGTCAAAGAACAGCTTGTAGCTGTGAGTCTGAAACAAGAAAAGAGAATACATTTAATAAAGTCATTTGAAAATGAGAGATTCACAAATTTTCCACCTTTACACTAGCCTTGTTCGACCATCCCGAGCTTTCGTTCTGTTAAAACAAAGCGAGAGTGCAGAGGTCAGGATGGTGGATCAGGCTATCTTTACACAATATAATATACAATATTATAAAGAACTCACCACATCCCATGACTCCACAAGCGGAACCCACTTCAGTAACGCTCCAGTGTTGTTGTGTGTAGTCTGACGTGGGCCTAATCCTCATCCTCTCTGTGGGTCACCTCCACAACAGCCAGAAGGTCAAGCTCATTCTAATACTCCACCATCTGGAATATCTTTGAAGTAGCATGTTGCAAGAGGCATCAACAAACACTCACCAGCATTAACCAATATGGCTGCATGGAATGCCACTGAATTGTCATTAAAAGTCATTTAGTCAGGAGTCAGGTAAGGACAACAGTCCAACTTCTCATCAGAATACATAAGCGACTCACATTAACGGCAGTGAGACAACTTTTGCGATGGGRCTCTTCTTTAGAAATTGATTGGGCTGAAATTATACAGTATCAACATAATCCTTTAGAATCTACCTCTTGCTCTGGGTCATCATGCAGGTGATGAAATCGTCTCTTCACTATGCAGCCTGAGGAGGTGATCCCTGACCGATAATGGCTGATCACTGGACGTTACCCCACTCTCCAAGGGTGTCTCAGTGGGAGTGGGATATGCAAAAATCACATTTCCATTTCACACCACACACTTGTACAGGTTACACACTTGTACATATTGTATGTGAAACAGGACAAATATAAGCACCCCCTCCCCCTATTTTAGGTGACACTGATCTGGGAGGCAGCCTATGGAGGATAGAAGACAAGGGGTTTTATGAATCCAGCACAGCAGCAAGAAAGGCTCTTTTAACCCTTATATCTCCATGATGGAGAAAATATATCTCATATAAAATGTATTATGACCAATGGATAAAAAGGCGCCAAAACACTATGTTAACTCACATCACCTTGATATGCTGTGATAGAAAACTCCTTACTATATTGATATAATCACTCTCCAGTTCACTCAGAATGTTCAGCACACATGGGGAAAGTATTTCAAGATTCAGACAAGGCATAGGAGAAATATCATTGTGTGAAATCTGACTGATGAATAGCACTGACCTAAATACCATAATGCCGCAGTGACTGCCCGGTCTTGTAGACAACTTCGTTGGGGGGGTTTAGACTCATTTTATGGAGCAACATGGATGATTATTCCTGAGTCATCAGGGTGGAAGTAGATCAAGTCAGACTCCAGAGAACAGCGCTTCGTGTCTTGCATTCCATTCTTTGCGTATTAAAGTGTACAGCGGGAATATTGCGGATATTTGTACGGGTTATGACAACTAYAAAGCCTATTGGACCTTTTCTCAAAGGGAATTTACTGTAATTATCTTGATCAGAGAATGTCAAATAAGTGTGTGTATAATGATTTAGCAGAAGCTTTCATTCAAAGCAACTTAGCACCCAAAGTATTTGTGAGCTATGCATAAATTGGCTTCACAACAATGGTGCTGCCAGCACCATGCTCCAACCAGCTGAGCCATCTAGACATCCTTTTTTGGGGGGATTATTTGTGTTTCTCAGTAATACATTTGTTGTGACAGTTAAAGACAATGCCTGTCAAAGACACCTGCATCTGAAACTGACATGCACAAAAGGCTTTGACACACTATAGCAGCAGCATACTTAAWATGCTTAACGGTCCAATGCATACGTTCTTTTATCTGGGCAACAATTACTGTGATTGTTTAAAAAAAGAAACAAACATAGCTTCTTAGCAAAGMGCAATTTGTCAAGCAAGATTTGCTAGAACAACAATGCTAGGACAACACACTATGTTAACTCACATCATCTCAATGAGCTGTGATGGAAAACTCCTTCACTATATCGAACTGTGAATCACCCGCAAGTCCCTTCCTTATTATTYCTACCGCGTTAGAAGTCCGAAACAGCGAAAGAAAGTGTAGGCGCTATCGATGATAGAAATAATGACAGGCTAATGCATGTTTTCATGTTAATTTGAATGGGGGGATTAATAGCCTATCTAATCGAGGTGTAGGCTAGACAATAGTACATTATGCATTCAAGTGTTTGAACTTGTAACGCGGCTGCATGAACTTTAATGCGACTGCATGGGATTTGACGGATGTAAAATCAGGTGTGGTTTCGTTGCATCCAAAATAAGTAAACCTACAGTAGTTCCTGATGGTAGTCATGTAATGCAGCATAATAACAATGCCATATAATGTAGTTTGAAAATAAAATGTACACATTACCTACTGTAGCCCARGATATACTCTTAATTACCATTACTCCTTCATTTTCAGAGGTAGACTGGCTCTGGCAGCCAAATACTCCATCTAAACGTGAATCAATTCTGATTTGCAATACGGTTCTAGAAACATAAAGCCCTTTATTTTCATATCACATCAAAATAATTTCACAAACGCAAAAAAACACACAATTGCATTTATCACAGTTGCAGCTGAGTATTTTTCAGTGACAACACGGTTCTGGCGGACTTCTTGTTACACACAGGTGTTCGGRGCATGCTAGATAACTAATTATTAACACAGGTCTTCTGTAAACACGCCCAAACATGGAAATATGGCCTTGTGGTTACACTAACCCTAACACTATAAAAGGTGTGTATTAATTTAATATTTTGTTTTTTGAAAATTATTTATTGCTTATATGAAAGATAAGGTCCTTATTCTTCCAAAAACCGTASCGCRAGCGATGCGTGTTAATATTCAGACCAAGCGTCAGGGCTCTTAACAAAACTCCCCCATACAGAATATGCCTTCTCCAATGATTATTATGTGTAATGTAATGGAACTATGAGTCATCAAGGGCTATACATACTGTAGCAACACTGACCATTTTCTAAAGTAATCCTCCCACTTTCATAAGTCATTGTGGATTTTACAATCACATTTTATGTCACATGCTTCGTAGACTAACAGTAAAATGCTTACTTACGGGTCCTTTTCCAACAATGCAGAGTTAAAGGTAAGATAAATTTGAAAATATATATAAAGTGATACAATGAATAAATACACAGTGTATAACGAGTAAAAACAACACGGCTATATACAGGGAGTACCAGTACAGAGTTGATGTGCAGGGGTACGGGATAATTGAGGTAGAYATGTACTATACATATACACTTAAATATATATTTGTTTTTAATTTAACTAGGCAAGTCAGTTAAGAACAMATTTTTATTTACAATGACGGCCTACCCCGGCCAAACCCTAACCCGGACGATGCTGTGTCCAGCACAATATTCTAAGGGACTCCCAATCACGGCTGGTTGTGATACAGCCTGGAATCGAACCAGGGTCTGTAGTGACGCCTCTAGCACTGTGATGCAGTGCCTTAGACCAATGCGCCACTCGGGAGACTCATTATAGGTATGGGCAAAGTGACTAGGCAACAGGATAGATAGACAGTAGCTGCAGCGTATGTGGTGAGCGTGAAAGTGTGTGTGTATGCGTGCATTATTGTGTAAGTGTGAGTATGTGGGTAGTCTGGTGTGTGTGCATAGAATCAGTCAGTGCAAGAGAGTTAGTGCAAAAAAAGTCAATGAGGACTTGGTCCAGACTTTGGTTAAGTCTTTGCTGTCMTGGAGTTAAAGAATAAAAGCCTTTAACAACAATCTTCAAGTTGAGTCTTGACAAAGTGTCAGCATAAAAAAATGGCTCTAAATCAATGGTCCAGATATGCAGCAAAATGGTTCCCTTTTAGCTGAGTCATCATTAGAGGCCGCTCAATGCACAGGGGCTTGTCCACTCAGTTACCAGCATAGCCAAGTCATAATTATGTCTAAACCCCGCCTATTTCTACAATGTATCTTCTTAAAATCTGATTTTAAACCTAACCACAATGCTTTGCTAGCCCTATGCCTAATCTTGACCTTAAATGAAGACTAAAGCGGATTTTTTTTTAAATATAGCCAATTTTGACTTTGTGGCTGTGATAACTAGTGACAACCCAAGAACACCAGTGTGGCCATAACAAAGCAAGGTAAGYGCAGTTCAATTGTTATCCACGCCGGTATTCGATACTCCAACCATTTCATTGGTTAATTTACGTCTACACAGACMTGGTCCTTTAGAGAATGGTAATTAAATGGGCATAACTAACAATCATGAYTGCTAAAATGACGTGTCCTTAGCATCAGCTGACCACGGTGATGTTAGCCGTTCTTTTATAGCTAGCTCAATTATGTTAGCTAGCTAGCAGTATGTGTTGAACGAGACTATCAACTTCCTTCCTTATGAAGTTCATATCTAACAAGCAAACAATCTTAGATTTTACACTCTGGGTCCAATATTAGTTAGAATTTAAGATTTTCCTGAACATCCAAATAGTTGGAAAAGCATTTCAAATAAGTGTTGCAGTCGCGTGGGTTTCTTAAATGCACTGCTGCCTGCTGGTATGTGCAGTTCTTGAGGGTATACTTCAAAGTCGTGATAGAGAGCTATGCCACTGATAAAGTAAACAACCTATGGCAATGTCCTTTCGTGTCTAATTAACAGTTTAATGTAATTGTATAGTTTAATTTGGGTTTCAATATTTGCTTTGATCACTTTCCCCTAATGTGTAGTTTCATTCTTTCCCAGCTACTTCCGTTTGTTATTATTTCTGAGTTTATGGTTCATCCAGAGAGGAAGTGGAGTCTTGTCATTTCCCCTCTTTGTAGAAAATCAATCTTTGATCACTCAAGAGACAGTAATTTCCATGTAAAAGGACCCCATGAGCAACCAGATGTGAAGGTCATAGGAGCATGTCAATTTAGGTGTCAAAAGAAATCTGAGTCTACTTTTTATTAAGGCATACAGTGCATTTGGAAAGTATTCAGACCCCTTGACGTTTTCCACATTTTGTTACGTTACAACCGTATTCTATGGATGAAATAGTCCCCCCCTCATCCATCTACACACAATACCCCATAGTGACAAAGCAAAAACAGTTTTTTAGAAATGTTTGCAATGTATAACCTCCCTGCCCCCCCACACACGCACACAAGTGTTCAGACCCTTTACTCAGTACTTTGTTGAAGAACAGCCTCGAGTCTTCTTGGGTATGACACTACAAGCTTGGCTGCCTGTATTTGGGGAGTTTCTCCCATTTTTCTCTGCAGATCCTCTCAAGCTCTGTCAGGTTGGATGGGGAGCGTCGCTGCACAGCTTTTTCAGGTCTCCCCAGAGATGTTAGATCGAGTTCAAGTCCGGGCTCTGGCTGGGCCACTCAAGGACATTCAGAGACTTGTCCCAAAGCCACTTCTGCGTTGTGTTGGCTGTGTACTTAGGGTCCTTGTCCTGTTGGAAGGTGAACTTCGCCCCAGTCTTGAGGTCCTGAGCGCTCTGGAGCAGGTTTTCATCAAGGATCTCTGTACTTTGCTCCGTTCATCTTTCCCTCGATCCTGACTAGTCTCCAGTCCCTGCCGCTGAATAAACTCCACACAGCATGATGCTGCCACCACCATGCTCCACCGTAAGGATGGTGCTGGTTTCCTTCCAGACGTGATAGCTTGCATTCAGGCCAAATAGTTCAATCTTGTTTTCATCGGACCAGAGAATCTTGTTTCTCATGGTCTAAAAGTCCTTTAGGTGCCCTTTGGCAAACTCCAAGCCTGCTGTCATGTGCCTTTTACTGAGTGGCTTCCGTCTGGCCACTCTACCATAAAAGCCTGATTTGTGAGTGCTGCAGAGATGGTTGTCCCTCTGGAATGTTCTCCCATCTCCACAGAGGAACTCTGGAGCTCTGTCAGAGTGACCACCGGGTTCTTGGTCACCTCCCTGACCAAGACCCTTCTCCCCCGATTGCTCAGTTTGGCCGGGCGGCTAGCTCTAGGAAAAGTCTTGGTGGTTCAAACTTCTTCCATTAAAATGATGGAGCCACTGTGTTTTTGGGGACCTTCAATGCTGCAGAAAGTTTTGGTACCCTTCACCAGATCTGTGCCTCGACACAATGCTGTCTTGGAGCTCTATGGACAATTCCTTCAACCTCATGGCTTTGGTTTTTGCTCTGACATGCACTGTCAACTGTGGAACCTTATATAGACAGGTGTGTGCCTTTCTAAATCATGTCCAATAACTAGAATTTACCACAGGTGGACTCCAATCAAGTTGTAGAAACATCACAAGGATGTTCAATGGAGACAGGATGTAACTGAGCTCAATGTCGAGTCTCATAGCAAAGGGTCTGAATACTTATGTAATAAGGTATTTCTGTTGTTTTTTTTATATACATTTGCAAAAAAATCTTACCCAGTTTTTGCTTTGTCATTATGGGGTATTGTGTGTAGATTGAGGAAAACGTTAATACATTTTAGAATGAGGCTGTAACGTAACAAAATGTGCAAAATGTCAAGGGGTCTGAATA
Organism: Salvelinus sp. IW2-2015; assembly: GCF_002910315.2. Classification (NCBI taxonomy): domain Eukaryota; kingdom Metazoa; phylum Chordata; class Actinopteri; order Salmoniformes; family Salmonidae; genus Salvelinus; species Salvelinus sp. IW2-2015. Next base: position 11,723,859 of record NC_036875.1, on the reverse strand, counting down.
CTTTTCCCCAAAAAAAATTTATCCCCCAAAATTTGGAAAAAGCTAAGGCTTTGATTTCTGGTCAAACAGATGGGAAAGAGGTCTTTATAAAATATCTACCAGGAAAAATTCCTAAAAGGTATTATAAATAACACAATAATATTGAAGTAAAGACCCCTGCCAACTAATATCAACAGGTATATTTAGTATTGAAGAAATTTCTCTGCCTTCTGTAAGTTTAAGAAACTTTGCCTTGTGCCTTCAAATTCCGTTACCAAAACCCAACATATCTTTAAGATATTTACAAATTTCTCTCCCTAGAGTGAGGATAATGAGAGTTAACAGAAGTAACAAGTAAAGGTAGACCCATCAATTAGTTMATGTTTTTACTGATATTAACTTTGTTTCTGAGTTAAGTTGTTAAATCTAAAAATTCTGTTTCCAAATTGGTAACGGAATGTCAGAARAATCGATAACGGAATTTCTGCAATTGAATTGGCTAAAATGGGAWTTCATAGTGTACAGTAAAGAAAAGTATATTAGGGAAAGGGAGTTGTACAAATGAATGCCTTCAACTGAAATGTGTCTTCAGCATTTAACCCAACCCCTCTGAATCARAGAGGTGCGGGGGGCTGCCTTAATCGACATCCAYGTCTTCTGCACCCGGGGAACAGTGGGTTAACTGCCTTGCTCAGGGGCAGAACGACAGATTTTTACCTTGTCGGCTCGGGGATTCGATCCACCAACCTTTTGGTTACTGGCCCAATGCTCTAACCACTAGGCTACAGCGTAGTACACTAAAGAAAATTAGTATAGTTCAGTAGAGTAAAGTGGAGAATAGTTCAGTACAGTAAGCACAATAGAATAGAGTACAGTAAGGAAAAGTAGTGTATAGATCAGTACAGTACTGTAGAGTTCAGTACGGTTCACAGTACTAGTCGAGTACAATATAATCTACTGTACTATAATYTACTTTACTGTACTGAACTCTACTGTTCTGTATTGTACTGTACTCTACTGAGCTCTATGCTGTATTTTGATGTCCAAACATGTGAAACCTAGACTGTCCAGACCAACCAAATTTGTTCTTATTTGGGGGCAGCTCTAGCTCATTAAAACAGCCAGTGTGTAGAAKAGTACCCAAATATGGATGATATTACATATTTATACCTTTTTGTGTACCTTTTTAGGATACTTCACCATGAAGAGAATGCCATTTTATATCCATAATTATGCATGTGTAGATCAGGGACCCATAATTAAATTCTGTTACTGCAATGCCATTACCGGGTGTAAATCCACTTACTGTAGTTCATTAAATAGTCAATTTGCCATGTCATAGCTGACACCCCACTCTTTCTGCAGACATTGTTGAATTTGAATTTGGAGCAGATATTTCAGTTTTTGGGAAACATGAACACAAAWAATAGAGGAAGATTTTACCAAAATTCTGTTACCAAATTTGCATCTGCACAGTTCTTCTGGTAAATGTGTTTTTGTAAAATGTTAAGTTTTTAAATTGTTAAAAGTAGTCGTTGTGATTTGTTAGACTTTGAAATCAATGGTTTTTGTTTGGCGTACATTTAAAAAAAAAAAAAAAAATAGTTACTGTCTTGTCGCTGCAACTCCCGCACGGACTCGGGAGAGGCGAAGGTCGAGAGCCATGCGTCCTCCGAAAACACAACCCAACCAAGCCGCACTRCTTCTTAACACAGCGCGCATCCAACCTGGAAGCCAGCCGCACCAATGTTTTGGAGGAAACACYGTACACCTAGCGACCTGGTCAGCGCGCACTGCGCCCGGCCCGCCACAGGAGTCACTAGTGCGCGATGAGACAAGAATATCCCTGCCGGCCAAACCCTCCCTAACCCGGACGACGCTAGGCCAATTGTGCGCCGCCCCATGGGCCTCCCGGTCGCGGCCGGCTGCGACTCTGAGTCTCAGAGTCTCTGGCRGCCCAGCTAGCACTGCGATGCAGTGCCTTAGACCACTGCGCCACCCGGGAGGCCTTGTTTGGCGTACATTTTGAGTGAAAAATCAGAGTCTCAGCTCAATTCCGTTACTGTGGAATTGCCCAGACTTGTCATTATGATTAATCAAAATTTGATGGTACAATTTGGGTAGCTCTCAATAACCCAAGTGGGGTATACCTAGTTTACAGGCAGCCCCGCTTGAGTTCTCAGCTGATGGTACCGRTCACAGCTGGCTCCCTCGTGAACTACAATCCTGACGCTCTGTTTAATCCTGACGTTTTGTGTCTAAACGAAAATACGCCTCACTTGTGATATAGTTTTGGTTACCTTTGGAACTTAACTTTCATATAAGCGAGAAAGAATCTTTCAAGTACAAAAAATGCAAAGATGCACCCGGCTGTTTTCACACATCGCCTCGGCTACGACACATCCTCTCACCTTGCGATTGCATTTCCATTGGACCATTCCATTGCACATTTCCTGTGTTTCTCAAAATACAGCCAGGTGCAACTTTCCTAAACTGCACACAATAAGTGTATATTTTGTATAAAAATGATTTCTCGCTTACACGAAAGTTACATTCCAAGTGTTTCCAAAACTGTATCGCGTGCGGAGGCRTATTTGCGTTTAGACAGAACATTTTGGGGAGCGTCGGCAAAATCCCTTCAGGCGGCAGACAGCTTCGTGAATAGATGGTATAATTAAGCAATAAGGCATRAGGGGGTGTGGTATATAGCCAATATACCATGGCTGCTCTTAGGCACAACACATTGCAGAGTGCCTGGACACAGCCCTTAGTTATGGTATATTGGCCATATTCCACAAACCCCCGCGGTACCTTATTGCTATTATAAACTGGTTACCAACGTAATTAGAGCAGTAAAGATAAATGTTTTGTCATACCYGTGGAAAAACGGTCTGATATACCACTGCTGTCAGCCAATCGGCATTCAGGGCTGGAACCACCGATTTGTAATGTTTAATACCATTTACAGTCTATTTGAATGGGCTAAGTATTCCATAATTAAAATGGATTGATTGGTTTCTTGCCTGGTTTTCCYAATCCATAGTCTAAATGAGAGGATTACGACGCCTCTCCCTAGCCTCAGTGGCTATGGTTTGGGGCAGGGTTCCCTGCAGACTAAACAGCAGAGGGGGACAACCCCCCGCTCCTTTGGGAGCGAGGATTCTGACCAACCCTGAGGACGTCTTCCAGCATAACATGTGGTATGCGTTTGCACATCTATTATTTTGATTGAATGCAACTTTCAATGTGAAGTCTGAAGTTGATAATATGCTGTGTCAAAGGGCACAGCAGTGTATTTTGGATCAAGCATACAGTACGTTCATGTTGACATTATTGTGTTTTAGGGACCATGTGAAATGGTCTGAGGAAGAGAAAGAAAAAGCCAGACAAAAGGCAGACGATAATTCTAGCTTACGCATTCCATTGGAAGAGCAAGGTAGCCCTTTTCTAAACGTTCCTAGCAAATTATGTTCTTAATTTTGATTGTATGAAAACAAATATTTATTTTGTTTTTGTTCTTCATCTCCCACTAAGGCAAATATGACATAGACGCCTGTAAATACTGGGATAGCTTTTATGAGATGCACCAGGACAAGTTCTTTAAAGATCGCAAGTGGCTGTTCTTGGAGTTCCCAGAGCTTCTTCCTTTGGGGCTAGAGAGCAGTGCTACTGAGGAGAGACCGTGTGGGCTGCGTGCCCCATGCCCAGAGCCTGGTGTGTCCGGCAGGGAGAAAGAGATGGGCCAGCAGYGGCAACATGCACCCAGTCATCAGCACATAGATCCACTGACTAGTGATTGCCAGCAGTCCTGTAATCAAGATGGGAGAGACACTGCAGGGGCTGCCAGGCAGACMAGCTCTTTCCCAGGCGAACATGCAACTTTCAGGATCTTAGAGGTATTTTCATCTTGCTTTTATTCCTCACCTCCCACACTTGTTCATATATTATGTAGTTCGAATGCTTCTGTGTAGGTAGAACTTTGGTGTTGATTTCACTGGCTAGTAGTTGAGTCAAATGTCGTCTATTTTGACAGAATGTTATTTTTGTCATAGGTTGGATGTGGKGCTGGTAACAGTGTGTATCCTATTGTCAGCTCTATTAAGTAAGTATAACATCATTACATATATTTKATTTAGTTTCATTGTCTTTTAAATTGTTATACACTCAGATCAGAAGAATGTGTTGATGCATGACATCACAAACTGAACCTGTGGTGTTCAATGGTAGATAAAATATAAAAAAATATAAAAAATATTCTGGAATAACATTGTCTCTCTTGAAGGCAAATGTTTTGATTTTTACTTTGTTATGCAGACAACCTGTTCCAAAGCATGATGTCATCTTGCATAGAACATTTTGTCCAGAGGACTTGGCAAGGCTAGGAGAGGAAAGTAACGAGTAGGAAGTGTTTAACCTTGGACTGCATGCATAACCCTATGAATGACTCTTCAATGAAATGGAAAGCATGTTATCTGATAGCCAATGTATTAGTCCCTCAGTCTCCCTGCTGGGTGGGTGATTAAGAGCTATTTTGTTCAGTAAATATTTACTGATTGCTACTGTAGATCTTATACAGTTAAGTCTACCTGTCATTATACACYTAACTTGTATCCCTACTCCACACCCCTYGACTTTTTCCACGTTTTGTTGTGTTACAGCCTGAATTTAAAATGGATTACATTTAGATTTTGTGTCACGGGCCAACACACAATAATACCCCATAATGTCAAAGTGGAATTATATTTTTTGWCATTTTTACAAATGAATGAAATAAAAATCTTGAGTCAGTAAGTATTCAGCCCCTGTTATGCGTGCACTGCGCCCGGCCCACCACAGGAGTCGCTAGTGTGCAATGAGACAAGGATACGGCCAAACCCTCCCTAACCCGGACGACGCTGGACCAATTGTGCGTCGCGCCATGGACCTCCCGGTCGCGGCCAGCTGCAACAGAGCCTGGGCTCGAACCCAGAATCTGGTGGCACAGCTTGCACTGCGATGCAKTGCCTTAGACCACTGCGCCACCCGGGAGGCCCTGCAATAATCATGTTTAACATGATTTTTGAGTGACTACCTCATCTCTGGTCCCCACACATACAAATATCTGTAGGTCCCTCAGCCGAGCAGTGCATTTCAAACACAGATTCAACTACAAACACCAGGGTGGTTTTCAAATGCCTTGCATTGAAGGGCGCCTATTGGTAGATGGGTAAKAAAAAAAGCAGACATTGAATATCCCTTTGAACATGGTGAAGATATTAATTACACTTTGGCTGGTGTATCAATGCACCCAGTAACTACAAAGATACAGGTGTACTTTCTTACTCAGTTGCTAGAGAGGAAGGAAACTGCTCTGGGATTTCACCCTGAGGCCAATGGTGACTTTAAAACAGTTACAAAGTTGAATTTGTGACTTGAAAATTGCAGTTTTAGCAATGATCAACTTGACAAAATTTGAAGAATTTAACRAGAATAATGTGAAAATATTGTACAATCCAGTTGTGCAAAGCTCATAGACTCACAGCTGTAATCGCTGCCAAAGATGATTCCCCATAGGTGAACACTATGGGGTGTGAATACTTATGTAAATGAGATATTTCTGTATTTCGTTTTCAATAAATTTGCAAACATTTCTAAAAGCTATTTTTCACTTTCATTMGTGGTATTGTGTGTAGATGGGTGAGGATCTATTTATTCAATTTTGAATTCAGGCTGAAACACAACGAAATGTGGAATAAGTCAAGGACTATGAATACTTTCTGAAGGCACTTTACCTTTTTGTTTTGTATTGGTGTGTTTGTGGTGAAAATGATATGAAATTAAGCTGACAAGTTCCCTATCTGTGTTGCTGTCTTATAGAGACACAGGGGCATTCTTATACTGCTGTGACTTTTCCCCTCGTGCTGTCCAGCTGGTCAAGGTAAGCTCTCTTTAAGATCTAGATACAATTTTCCAAACAAGCGAGATTCTTACAAACAAACATTGAAAACAGGTTGAAATCTGGGTGAAATAACATCATTACAAACAGGTTGAAATCTGGTCGAAATTGAATAATTCCAAACAGGTTATTACATCACGGTCAAGCTACTTGTTTGTCTTGTTTTTCACATTATCCTTCTCTTCTACTCAAAATGTTAGGCATCTCACCTTGCTTGATTTGAGGCCTGGTGGACATTTTATGCTCTTGTAATTTACAGTCTTTTATCAAATGGCCATGACCAGCAGTCCTTGACATTATTGCATAGAGTCCTTGAGATGCAGGGCATTTATCTTTAATCTGAGACTAGAGCAGTCTACTAGGAACAGACTGTGTGCCCTCATTAGAGGTTGTTACATTTATCCTTCTCTGTTGTCAGTTGCTTTGCGATTTATGGGTGCAATCCTGTCCAAGTCTATTTAAGAGCTTAATATGATGTTGCTCAATTAATGCTACGTATCTACTCATGAAACACTAGGAAMACACCTAGTTTGTTCACATTGCTAATACTATTGCTGGCTTGAAGTAACAACCTCATAATAGTTCAATTATGTAATTATTTCAAACTATACTGTAAAGTACTGGTGTGTTTACGGGTGCCTTCAGTTATATGCACCTTTTAGTGGTGATTTAGTATAAGGTCTTGCCACAACTGCTTATTTGTTTTAGGGGGGAGTGGTTCAGTTTCCAGGAGTATTATTCATCCCCTTKTAACCTGATAATGCTAATGTTTTTTCAGTAAATGTAAGAAAATAAGTGAATAATAGTTTTTAATGCCTTGGGATCTTTTTCTTCTAATTATGAAAATAATTACATTCTCACATAATGCATATTCGATGTAGGTTTGTCAAAAGAAAAAAAAGAAGAAAAAAAAATGTCACATGCTTCTTAAACTTTCTTACGAGTACTTTTCCAACAATGCAGAGTTTAAGATAAGAAAAATGTATAATAATGACACGAGGAATACATAAACAGTGAATAACAAATAACAATAATGAGTAAAAATAACCTGGCTATATACAGGGATGATAGTCATTTAGGCAGGTTACCTTGGCGTTCTTGGGCACAGGCACTATGGTGGTCTGCTTGAAACAAGTTGGTATTACAGACTGGGTGAGGGATAGGTTGAAAATGTCAGTGAAGACACTTGCCAGCTGGTCAACACATGCTCTGAGTGCGCGTCCTGGTATTCCGTTTGGCCCCGTGGCCTTGCAATTGTTATCCTGTTTAAAGGTCTTACTCACATTGGCTACAGAGAGCGAGATCGTCCGGAACAGCTGGTGCACTCATGCATTGTTCAGTGTTCCTTGCCTGGAACCGAGCATAAAAGGCATTTAGCTCGTCTGGTAGGCTCGCGGCATAGGGCAGCTCGCGGCTAGGTTTCCCTTTGTAATTCGTGATAGTATGCAAGCCGTGCGACATCCGTTGAGCCTCAGAGCCAGCGTAGTAGAATTCAATCTTAGTCCTGTATTGACGCTTTGCCTGACGGCTCGTCGGAGGTCGTAGGGGGATTTATTATAAGCGTCCGGATTAGTGTCCCGCTCCTTAAAAGCGGGAGCTCTAGCCTTCAGCTCAGTGTGGATATTGCCTGTAATCCATGGCTTCTGGTTCTGGTTATTAATGAAGCCGGTGGCTGATGTGGTAAACTCCTCAATGTTATTGGATTAATCCCGGAACATATTCCAGTCAGTGCTAGCAAAACAGTCCTGTAGCTTAGYATCTGCTTCATCATACCACTTCCGTATTGAGCGCGTCACCGGTACTTCCTGTTTGAGTTTTTGCTTGTAAGCAGGAAGCAGGAGGATAGAGTTGTGGTCTAATTTGCCAAATGAAGGGCTTGGAGGGCCTTGTATGCATTTTTGTATGTGGAGTAAAAGTGATTTACAGTTTTGTCACTTCTAGTTGCACAGGTGACACTGGTAAAAATTTTGTTAAAAGGATTTCAGTTTCCCTGCATTAAAATCACTGGCCATGAGAAACGCCGCCAGTGGATGTATTTTTATTTTATTTTTTGCTTATGGCCCTATACAGCTTGGTCTTAAAGCCAGCATCGGACTGTGGTGGTAAATAGACAGCTACGGGGAAAAAACATTACATAAATTGGTAAATAGTCTGCAGCTTATCATGAGGTATTCTAACTAAGGCGCGCAATAACTTGAGACTTCCTTAACATTAGAGATCGCGTACCAGTTGTTGTAACAAAGAGACACACCCCTCCTCCCTTCGTCTTACCCGAGTCTGCCATCCGGTATAGATGTATAGATAAACCAGTGAGATGTATATTATCCATGTCCTCGTTCAGCCACAACTCTGAGAAACATAGAATATTACCGTTCTTCAGGTCCTTTTAATAGGATAGTCTTGAACGRAGCTCATCCAGTTTGTTCTCCAGTGATTGCATGTTCGCCAATAGAACAGAGGGCAATGACGGTCTTTTTGCTTGCAGACGTAGTCTCGTCAGGATGCCGCCTCGCCTGCCTCTCTTTCGAAATCGAGGTGTCCAGAATCTGTTTCCGGTCATAGGAAATGATGGCGGAGAAATAAGTTTAAAAAAAAATTACGATCAGCGTTAAGAAACACATAAAATAGCAGAATTGGTCAGGAGCCCGTAAGACAGCTCCTATCCAATGCAGCGCCATATTGGTTTCGTAACTAACTGTAGAATTTGTTATGGTGGCAGGTAGCCTTGTGGTTAGAGCGTTGGCCCAGTAACCGAAAGGTTGCTAGATCGAATCCCCGAGCTGACAAGGTAAAAATCTGTCGTTCTGCCCCTGATCAAGKGGGCCGTCATTGTAAATAAGAATTTGTTCTTAACTGACTTGCCAAGTTAAATAAAATACTTTTTAATTTAAAAAAAAAAAAAATCTTTGAGGAGCTTGTTAATACATTCAGGGCCATTTTTTTGTGTGAATTAAGCAAGAMTTTTAAGAAATCCAAATTGCCATCATAAGAGCTCAACAGTAGGTTTTAAGCTATCCACTACATTTAACCAATTAATGAGTTTAATTGTTAACATATTGATATCATTGTGCTATTTGGAATCAGAGGCCACTTAGTCCCCTCTTTTTCCCCATGTAGGACCACCCAGACTATGACCAGTCTGTGTGTCACGCCTTTGTTCAGGACGTCTGTGACGAGGTGGGCTCCTTTCCGTTCCCTCCACTGAGCCTGGATGTTATTCTGCTGGTCTTCGTRCTGTCCTCCATTCACCCCGAGCGGTAGGTGATGTTTAGGAGACAAAGGCAGGAGCGCCAACTCTCATTTATCACCTCCCCATGCTTTGTCTGAATGTCATTACTAATCTAACTCTCCACCCTCCAAAAACAGGCCTTCTCTCACACTGAGGATATGCTATTTTGTACTAACGTGTGTGTTTTGAATCAAGAACATTCTGGGTTTATTTATACAGATTATATGCATTTGCTAATTGCAAATGTTTTGTATAATAAGGCAGTTGCAAGTGAGTAAGCAAAATACCCATTGAAATAGCATGCTGACTGAGATYAGTTTAGGATGTAAGCTCTGGTGTGCTGTTCATGTAGCCATTTAAAAGTAGCACAGAATATGGGAGCCTGGCAGGTAGGTGTGTTGGGTTAGTAACCGAAAGGTTGCTGGATTGAATCCCCGAGCCGACAAGGTAAAAATCTGTTGTTCTGCCCCTGAGCAAGGCAGTTAATCCCCAACAACAACTGCTCCCCTGGCGCCAATGACGTGGCTGATGATTTAAGGCAGCCCCCYGCACCTCTCTGTTTCAGAGGGGTTGGGTTAAATGCAGAAGACACATCAGTTGAATGCATTCAGTTGTACAACTGACGAGGTATCCCCCTTTCCCCTCATACAGTACTGTATGTGCCTATTCGCAGTCTATTTATGATTCACTTCAAAATGGCATTAAGTCTAACTGCAGATCCATTTGCTCTGGGTACTTGGATGCTTGCTTTTTGTAACAAACAGTGACATTTCACTTCATACTGAGGCCCCTGAAGATTGCAGCTGATTAGAATTATGGATATGGGCTGGCTGCCAGCCAGCTCTCACAGCAAGCCGTAATAGATTTTCCTGTATTCCATCACTTTTCATTTTATATTTGATGTAGAGGTAAGTTGGTACTGTCCTGGGTTTTCATCTCAGTACCTCCTGCCATTTTCTTGCTGTGTAAAATCTTTAATGGTTCAGGTTGTTATTGAGCTCTAAGTGAGTATTGAGTGTAGTGCCAGGAGTATCATGGAGCATATTGTCTCTACAATGGGCCATTGATTGCTGATCCGCTTCAGTCATTAGAAGCAGCTTGTTACTGTATTTATCAGTCACATAATAAGACAAAGTCAAAAGGCTTCTACTGCAGGCATTTTCTGTGGGTGTATAACTGTGTGATTTTGAAATATGCTCACTAACTTTCTGTCAGACATCACATACAGTGYATTCTGAAAGTATTCAGACCTCTTCCCTTTTTACCCATTTTGTTACGTTACAGCCTTATTCTAAAACAAGATTTCATCAATCTACACACAATACCCCATAATGACAAAGATGTAGATTTATGAGCGGGAAAAAAAAACGTAATACATTTTAGAATAAGGCTGAAACGTAACAAAATCTGGAAAAAGTCATGAGGTCTGAATCATTTCTGAGTGCACTGTATGTTAGCTRAGATGCTACTGTACATTTGAACAGCTAACATTGGGGAGGAGAGTACAGTCAAATTCTTACCCCTTTTCTCCCTTGCAAAGCCTTACAGCTTGTACAGTACTGTATATGTTAATTTCCTGGGAAGCCTTGCTCTGGAATGATAAAATGAACATCTCTGAAAATGTGTCTTACTGTCCTTATGCAGTTTTGCGTCGACTGCCCAATTTTGTGTATCATACCTTTGCAAATTCAAACGTTGTTTTGAGAAGGGAACTGATTAATTGATTGGTTGGTTTGTCATTTGATTGATTTCATTGACAGAGTCCAAGGAGTTGTGACCCGGTTGTCTCAATTCCTGAAACCCGGAGGGATACTACTCTTCCGGGATTATGGCAGATATGACCTATCACAACTACGGTTTAAAAAAGGTGCCATTCTAATCTTAACTTTAGATAAAGTGCATTTTCACAAAGTATACACTTTACAGAGGAAATAAATATAATTAAAAGGGGAAAAACAGCAGATCATAATCATTTGAAATAGGTAGGCAGTTTATACTTAGTAGTGAATACATTTTATTGTCTAAAGTGGCTATTTGTTAATAATGACAGTGAGATCTTTTCTCTGATCAACAGGTCGATGCTTGTCAGAGAATTTCTACTCAAGGGGAGATGGAACTTGTGTTTATTTCTTCACAAAAGGTAAAATGATTCAAAAGTCTCTGTGAATATTGTGTGTAGACATTATTTCAAATCTAATGTCAAATAATTTAGTGGTGGTAATTAATGTGTGATGGTATTATTATGTTACTCTTTCCACAGATGAAGTTCACAGTTTATTTTCCAATGCTGGTTTGGAAGAAATTCAGAATCTGGAGGATAGGCGACTACAGGTGAACAGAGGGAAGAAAGTTGTAATGCGCAGAGTGTGGATGCAAAGCAAGTTTAAAAAACCTCAACCACTAGCACCACCATTGTAGTCTACCACCACGGTCCCTGCTCGGACCAACATGTTGCCCCAGGTTGGCTTTACCAAGGACTTGTCTATCCAAATCAGAGGTCAGAGGGAGGTCATAAGCATGACTCAGTGCAGTGAGATGTGTTAGTGTGATGCATTTACAGTACCACTGGGATGGTCCATTATCGGGCTGAGGGAGTGGTCAACTATCGTGCCAAGGAAGTACCTTCTGGTTGTTGTGTGCTTATTATGGGTTTCACATGCCATGTATGTAAAACTCACTTTTTGTAAGGAGACAAATATAATTTATTTGTCTGGTTGAGTGTATGCATACATATACATATTTAATTAAACAGTTTTATGTTGTATAAACCCATAAAATGAAAATCTGTGAATAATACTGTCATAAAAATGACTTATTTGTACCTTCCTTAGTTGGACATTAAAATTGTACCTGCTACAGTTGTTGTAGTTGAGTGATTGATTTCCAATTATTTGCACACAACAGAATTATAACTCAAAATATGTTTTATGTTCTGTCTCAGTGATGAAATATATTGATTATATACATTAGACTTTTGATATTCTGTTAATGAATTGTGGTAATGCAAATTCTTGCATTATGCCAATGTATCCCATTTCTTGCACCTGGTGTATGTGTTTTGTACCTATATGCTAAGCAACATGTCATATCTAATTGATATAAAATGGAAAATGAAACTCATTTATTTGGTAATGCAGTGAACAAAATCAAAAGCACAAAAACAATTTAAATGTTATTTCAATGAATGCAGAGTAAATTAGTTTATGGATAATCTGAAAGTCAATTATAAACCGGTTTAATTAATGTCCTATTTCAATTGGTATTTACCTAACTTTTTTTTTTAAACTCTGTGACCTGAATGCCAAGCGTCTCATCTGGAGGAACCTGGCACCATCCCTACGGTGAAGCATGCTGTGGGGATGTTTTTCAGCGGCAGGGACTGGGAGACTAGACAGGATTGAGGCAAAGATGAACGAATCAAAGTAGAGCGAGATCCTTGATGAAAACCTGCTCGAGAGTGTTCAGGACCTCAGACTGGGGCGAAGGTTCACCTACAACAGGACAAATCAAAWTTTGTTGGTCACATGGTTAGCAAATGTTAATGCGAATGTAGCGAAATGCTTGTGCTTCTGTTCCGACAGTGCAATAATATCTAACATGTAATCTAACAAATTCACAACGACTACCGTATACACACAAATGTAAGGTGATGGAATAAGAATATGTACATATAAATATATGGATGTGCGATGGCCATGCGGCATAGGCAAGATGCAATATATGGTATAAAATACAGTATATACATATGAGATGAGTAATGTAAGATATGTAAACATTATTAAAATGGCATTATTTAAAGTGACTCGTGATACCTTTATTAAATCCATTTATTAAAGTGGCCAGTGATTTGAGTGTATGTTGGCAGCAGCCTCTCTATGTTAGTGATGGCTGTTTAGCAGTCTGATGGCCTGGAGATAGAAGCTGTTTTTCAGTCTCTCGGTCCCTGCTTTGATACACATGTACTGACCTCGCCTTCTGGATGATAGCGGGGTGAACCGGCAGTGGCTCGGATGTTTGTTGTTCTTGATGATCTTTTTGGCCTTCCTGTGACATTGGGTGCTGTAGGTGTCCTGGATGGCAGATAGTTTGCCCCCGGTGATGTGTTGTGCAGACCGCACTACCCTCTGGAGAGCCTTGCGGTTGAGGGCRGAGCAGTTGCCGTATGARGCGGTGATACAGCCCAACAGGATGCTCTTGATTGTGCATCTGTAAAAGTTTTTGAGGGTTTTAGGTGACAAGCCACATTTCTTCAGCCTCCTGAGGCTGATGAGACGCTGTTGCACCTTCTTCACCACGCTGTCTGTGTGSGTGAACCATTTCATTTTGTCCGTGATGTGTACGCCGAGGAACTTAAAACTTTCCACTTTCTCYACTACTGTCCCATCGATGTGGATAGGGGGGTGCTCCCTCTGCTGTTTCCTGAACATATCCCGAATGAGCCATGTTTCCGTGAAATAGAGAATGTTACAATCTCTGATGTCTCTCTGGAAGGCAACTCGTGCCCAATTTYGTCCACCTTGTTGTATAGAGACTGGATATTGGCGAGTAATATGCTCAGAAGCAGTGGATGGTATGCTCGCCTTCTAAGTCTGACCAGGAGGCCACTCCATCTGCCTGTCCTGCGGCGACAACATTGTTTTGGGTCGGCCTCTGGGATTAGATCCAATGTCCAGGGTGGAGGTCCGAACAAAGGATCCGCTTCGGGAAAGTCATATTCCTGGTCGTAATGATGGTAAGTTGACGTCGCTCTTATATCCAATAGTTCTTCCCGGCTGTATGTAATAACACTTAAGATTTTCTGGGCTAACAATGTAAGAAATAATACATWAAAAAAAWMAAAWWWCCTCATAGTTTCCTAAGGACTTGAAGCGAGGCTACCATCTCTGTCGGCGCCATCTTGCATTCATCTTGGCTGTATGGGACAACGACCCACACAGCCAAGACAATGCAGGAGTGGCTTCAGGACAAGTCTCTGAATGTCCTTGAGTGGCCCAGCAAGAGCCCGGACTTGAACCTGATCGAACATCTCTGGAGAGACCTGAAAATAGCTGTGCAGCAACGCTCCCCATCCAACCTTACAGAGCTTGAGAGGATCTGCAGAGAGGAATGGGAGAAACTCCCCAAATACAGGTGTGCCAAGCTTGTAACGTCATACCCAAGAAGACTCGAGGCTAATTGCTGTCAAAGGTGCTTCAACAGTACTGAGTAAAGGGTCAGAATACTTATGTAAATGTGATGTTTAGGCTTTTTATTTGTAATAAATTGGCGAAAATGTCAAAAACCTGTTTTTGCTTTGCCATCGTGGGGCATTGTGTGTAGATTGATGAGGGGGGGGGGGTATTTGATACATTTTAGAATAAGGCTGTAATGTAACAACATGTGGAAAAAGTCAGGGGGTCTGAATACTTTCCGAATGCACTGTAGGTGCCATTTAGGATGCACACAAAGTCAAGCCCGATGTTGGAAATATATGCTGGCTGACTTTTTACAGAGAAAAAGTCACATTAAACAAATACATCATACTGTATTTAATAAACTGTATTATGGAAATAAATTCTAAAATAATAATAAAAAAGTACATTTTTTCCACCAAAATATTTGTAGTCTTACCAGTTCGTACACCACAGGAGGTTGGTGGTACCTTAATTGGTGAGAAGGGGCTGTTGGTAATGACTGGAGCAGAATAAGTGTAATGGTATCAAAACCATAATGGTATGGAAAACCATGTGTTTTGATGCCATTCCATTTGCTCCGTTCCAGCCATTATTATGAGCCGTCCTCCCCTCATCAGCCACCACTTTCGTAYACCCCCTTCTTGGCTGAGGATGATGGATTGAAAAAGTATGTTGGATTCCATTGTAACTGACACTCGTTTGAATTATGAAATGATTTGCATGTATTTGGTGGAAAGAGCATTCCAGTGTAATATTTTGTTCTGTTTTACTTAGAAATAATGTAAAAATTCGGACACATAATATAATTCCATGTTGGAACCCAGATATCATAATAGGACTATTTGTTTTGTTGACAGTCCTACCTGAAACAGAACCAAACATGCAACTTTTTCAACAAAGAAACGTGCTAACTAATGTAGTTTTAAAATGTTTAATTTTATTATTTTTAAATGTTAAAATATATTTGTTGGTATTGAATAAATATTATTCACTTGCTATTATTGTCATTTTATGTTTGCTTATTGTCTAACTCTAKGTCAAAAAACGTTTAGGTAGTTCATAGTGCGGAATGAGCTTGGAAGCTCATTTATTATTATAACATGTACTGATGGAAATAGTGGTGATTTTTTCATTCAATTTTGACACCATAGAGCTAGCTAGAGTTKAATCAATAGGCCTATGCAAGTGTTAAAATATTATCTGATTTGGATAAAATGCCATAAGCTACATTTTACTCCATATTTTMGTCTGTGTGTGCATGTTTATGTACTGCATTATCAATTTCTAAATTCATGTTTTGCGTGTTCGTGTGTGTCTGTGTGTGACAGCGAGATAGAGTTAGTTTGTGGTGATTTTGTTGATTRGAGAGTTTTGTTGATGTGAGTTGGTGCCTGTTTGATAACATCTGGTTTACAKCAGATTTAATTAATTAATTWAATTAAATCCATTAAAGGGGAAATCTAGGATTGGTACATCCATTTTTGGACATTTTAATTATTAATATATAGCCATTGATTCTTGTATAATATAACTTAGAAATGCCCCATGAGCAACKGTTAGAACCCAAAATATAAGCTTGTTTTACTCCATTGTTTGAAGACAATGTAATTATAAACAGCTTCATTAAATAGTACCCGCAAAACACCAGTCTCAACGTAAACAGTGAAGAGGCGACTCCGAGATGCTGTCCTTCTAGGCAGAGYTGTAAAGAAAAAGCMATATCTCAGACTGRCCAATAAAAAKAAAAGATTAAGATGGGMAAAAGAACACAGACACTGGACAGAGGAACTCTGCCTAGAAGGCCAGCATCCTGGAGTTGCCTCTTCACTGTTGACGTTGAGACTGGTGTTTTGCGAGTACTATTTAATGAAGCTGCCAGATGAGGACTTGTGAGGCATCTGTTTATCAAACTAGACACTCTAATGTACTTGTTCTCTTGCTCAGTTGTACACCGGGGCCTCCCACTCCTTTTTCTATTCTGGTTAGAGCCAGTTTGCGCTGTTCTGTGAAGGGATAGGACCATAGCKTTGTACCAKATCTTCAGTTTCTTGGCCATTTCTCACATGGAATAGCTTTCATTGCTCAGAAAACRATTAGACTGACGAGTTTCAGAATAAAGTTATTTGTTTCTGGCCATTTTGAGCCTCTAAACGAACTCACAAATGCTGATGCTCCAGATACTCAACTAGTCTAAAGAAGGTCAGTTTTATTGCTTCTTTAATTAATACAACAGTTCTCAGCTGTGCTAACATAATTGCAAAAGGTTTTCTAATGACCATTAGCCTTTTAAAAYGATAAACCTGAATTAGCTAACACAACGTGCCATTGGAACACAGGMGTGATAGTTGCTGATAATGGGCCTCTGTACGCCTATGTAGATATTCCATAAAAAATCAGCCGTTTCCAGCTAAAATAGTCATTTACAACATTAACAATGTCTACACTGTATTTYTGATCAATTTGATGTTATTTTAATGAACAAAAAATKTGCTTTTATTTMAAAAACAAGGACATTTCTAAGTGACCCCAAACTTTTGAAMGGTAGTGTATAATTTTGTTCTCATGGATGGTCAGTCCTTGCATCCATATGTGAAGTCCTTGCGTCTATGTATTTGACAGTGGTTACCTTTCTCCTGCCCCATTCCTCAGCTGTTAACCAAATTAAATTGTGGGGGAAATGCTTTGTTAATGTTTGAATCCCAGTTTTCCTCTTTAAAAGGGGTCAAACTGCAGGACTATTCAATGATCCAAACTTACTCTCATAATTAAGAAGTACATATCTCATAATAATGACTTACTATTTCATAATAATGACTTACTATTTCATAATTGATTTACAATCCCATGATGACTATCTCATAAATATGACTTGCTATTGCTATCTCACAATAATGACTTGCTATCTCATAATTAAGACTTACTATCTCATAATTATGGCTTACTATCTCACAATAATGACTTGTTATCTCATAAATATGACTTGCTATCTCATAATAATGACTTACTATATCTTGATTATGACTTCTCATTACCGACTTACTAACTCCTAGTCATAATTATTTTGGTGGGTGGCGGGAACGGGCTTCCATGCACTGTATGTCAGTTACGATGTTCTCTTTCACGCATATTTTTGATGGCTTTTTCACCAGTGGCATTTTTCCTGGGTGCATGAACCTCGCGATAATGTTTGCACACGATGCGTGACGCTTGAAGTAAGGTACAACAGCACAGGGCACTTCCAGACGCACTGCAGAGGTGTGAGGAGGTTATGTCCAAAATGTTAAATTCCAACATTTTGTGAGGTTACCGGTGCAGCTGGGCTTATGTCTAAACATTGCAAGGTTTCAAAAATCACGAGATTGTACTGCCACTGACAGCGGTGTTTGCTTTGTCGTTTCAAAAAGTAGCTTGATGAGTGTCCAAAGTAACATTGGAAGTTTGGAGGGGACGCCATCTTGGTCCTAGCTCTCCACGTCCCCGACAACACAGGGGTTGCTTTCTCAGCAACATAWCACGGCAGTGGTGAAGGCCAAGGCAGGTACTGTAAAATAATATTGTAAGGAAAAGTATTTGTTACATGTTTTGTGAGTCGTTTCGTGGTACGTGCTAAGAATCGTCTTGAAATGAATTGCGTCTTGAGTTACACCGAAGCCATGATGGGCAGCAGCCTGCTAACGTTAGCTAGCCACTACAGTACTAGCTGGTGGTGTCTGACTGCAAATATGAGGCAAACTAGCTAATTGGTCAATGTTAAGCACAGTACTTTAAACTACTGGTACTTTGCTCGCAATATAAGTTCAATTATTGACATGCTGAGGTGGAGTAGCGAGCGTGCTAGCTACTTGCCTTACTGGCTAGCAAGTTTCCGATACAGAATTTGCTACCCAGTTAACGTTAGCTAGCTACTACTAACTAACTGTCTCTACCGGCTACAAGGACAACGTTAACTATTACCTGTATCGATTGTTAAATGTTGCATTTGCTAGCTAACAAGCTAAGATGTCTGATTTAAAACAGAGACGTGACATGGAGAACCCATGGATTCAGTATTGCGAGATTTATGGGTTTCTGTGTACAACATGAATATATATGTACATGCATACAGTAGTTAACTAGAATTATTTACTCTTATCGATAATGGTGTCTGGCGACCCTCGCCTTTTTTTTTTACATTAAGTTGGGATGGCATATTTTTATATTGCAGTAACCAGCTAAGTACACTTGGCATGAAAACCTACTGTGCAATGGATCATATTAGATTCAGAAACTGGTGTTTGCAATCAATTGTTTTGCACTCATTGACTATCAACAACTGTATAAGTGACTCAAGTATCCATGTGCTAATGACAGTACAAGTATCCATGTGCTAATGAGAGTACAGCATGCACATTCAATTGTTTGTGTGGACAGGACGGTGGCAATAGTTTAATAGGGTAATGTATTATTTTAGACAAGTAATCAGCCTAAATGTCCTGCATGACAACTCAAGTCTTTGTGATGGTCTTTGCATGAGTGGGTATAATTTCTGGAACGTTCCAACAGGAATCTGTTCCAAAAACGTCGTAAATAACAAGGTTGCCAACAAACAACGCATACAAGGTTGTAAAGCAGCAGAATAAGATACCRGGTAGGGATTGGGCTATTTAATGACGTTTTTCACTCATCACGTTTATTCCAAAAAATGTATCTCCTCACTCTGGTACCCTATGGACAAACATTAAGAATAAACTACGTGCTGAGTTGATGCCTATTCGGTGGCTAGTTAGCTAGGTGAATTGATCATGCTACTTTGTATGCCGCGTTTGTTGGTTTCCTTGTTACTTTACCAAGTTTTGTGAACAGATTCCTGTTAGAACTTTCCACAAATTATACCCACCCATCTTTGTTTGTACCAGGTAACAGTACATATTTAAAGCAAATGTTCTGTTTCAGCAGTGATGCAGAGATTTCTAGACATTGTGATGGTCAAATTCCTAAAATATTTACATTTTCTGAGCAAAATAATTWAAAAAAAWWAAAAATACAATCTTGGACATGACTGTAAAAYCACYCAGAAATTATTTCAAAGTMATTTTAATTTAGGAAAGCTGTTCTATGCATAAATAGAGGCATATTAAATAATATCCCAAAGTTATCAAGGTTTGAAATGATTCTGTTTGKGATACTTGCGGTCAATCTGCRGTGTACAAATTATAACTATAACCAGGTTTTCATCCAACATTTTTATGTTAGTAAAGTACATGTCSTATAAAAAAAGGTCATCAGACTTWWGAAATGTTGACAAAACAAAATACGTGCRATGTTTTTGTCGGTAAAATGAATTAAGCCTTTTTGTGCACATATTGATATAATAACCATGTAGAAGTAAATTTGAAGTCGCGCGACAATATGGTGTGTGGTTCTCGACTACGACTCGGGGAAACCATGTAGTTTGTTAGGCTACASATACAATAAGGTAAATGAACTTCACAAGGTGAAAGTGCACGTACGTGGTGATTGATTCTGCTTTCTAATAAATATCGGGGGTTCTGGAGACATGATCGATTCTTGGCCGGCATTTGACAAATAAAAATCTCACTCTTTTGTCCATAGTTATCTCCTGTAGGCCAGCCTAACCGCACTGTATCTGCAATCTGTTGGCTAGTGTGCACGTGCCAAGACCAGAGTGGGCACATTAGTGACGTAACGCAAATTTTGAACAGTAGAGTTGGAAATGTAATGGAAACCCATTTAATAACTTGTATTCTTTATTCAGTTCATGAGAATTTAACCGCAGTTATTTTCATGTCCACTTGGTCATCACGAACAGCCTTTCATCYGCAACAGGTCAATTTGATGGGAAAACTTCTMGGGTGGGAAAATGTATATATTGTTTTTATGCGGATGCATGTTTTGTTTTTTCCCCTAGCACTACGCAGCTGACTCGAATAACAAACTCATCATGAAGCTTTTATTATTTGAACCTGCTGTGTAGTGCTAGGGATAAAACCAAAACGTGCACACCCGGGGGGCATGACCGAGTTTGGGAAACCCTGCTCTAGTCAGTCTAGTGCAACAGACTATATTCTGAAACGGGTGATRGGGTTGTCAAAGTATTGTAATGCGGAAGACATTTTATATGGCAGTGTTTCTCAAGATTTATTTGATTTTTTTTCTGGGGTGGGCTATTTTCCTGCAGTTCTGCACATTTTGTCATGGAGCTGAGGGGGAAATGGCTGTTAATTTAAAGCWAATTTCCTGACAAATCTGCACATTCAATGGGTCCCCAATGGTTCAGAACAGTTTAAAAAGTGTTCTATAGCACCTGTCTTCATTTCAATCCTAAAATCATTAAGCAATCTGAGGTGGATAATGACATTTGGCAGTGAGCATTATTAAGTTGAGCATTATTTACTCTGTTACATGACATTTCTCAAGTTACTTCATGATGTACTGAAATATCTACTGGCAAGCTATAAAATTACAGCACTCTACATCACGAATCCCCGAGCTGACAAGGTAAAAATATGTCGTTCTGCCCCTGAACAAGGCACTGTTCCTAGGCCGTCATTGAAAATAAGAATTTGTTCTTAACTGACTTGCCTAGTTAAATAAAAGTAAAAAAACTCACTTTTCACTTACTGTGAAATACTTATGAGCCCTTAAGCAACAATGCAGAGTAAATCTTTTTATTTTATTTTTAAGAACAATTTGCTAAATGACCTAAAAGGAAAAATAGTAACACAAAAAAAGAATAAAGAAGCTATATACCAGGGATTTTCATGCAGGGTTAGGGTTAGTCAAGGTAATGTGTGTATGTATGTATGTATGTAGGGGAACAGTGACTAGATAATAAACAGAGTAGCAGCAGCAGCGTGTGTGTGAAGGAATGTGTTTGTGTGGCGTCAGTCAGGTTGCTCTCTGGTGCAGCTGTAGAACTTTTTTTCCAGGATCTGAGGTCCCATGCCAAATCTTTTCAGCCTCCTGAGGGGGAACAGGCATTGTTGTGCCCTCTTCATGACTGTGTTGGTGTGTTTAGAACATGATAGGTCCTTAGTGATGTGGACACCAGGGAACTGAGGGAGAGGTTTCCTCGCGCCACACTCGCTTGTTTTCGTTAGGTTGAATGTGGTAAATCATGGCTGGTTTTCCATTTTATGTTCTTTCTACTTTTCCACTTGATGAATGATGTTATTGATGAATGATGAAAATAAATAGAATACTCTATATAGCTGTAGGCCTAGTCATCACTAGCCTTCTAGCAATATGGCTGAGTCTCTCTAGCCCATAGAATAGGCTACTTTCAAGGTAAGGAAAGAATGTATGTAAAGTCATTTGAGTGCAATAAGGGATAAGGAAGCAAATTGCCATGCATAACTGCCGCTTATGATTACATTATCACTGAAAAATGCTAAATACCATAGTCTACATAATGCAAGTTCCACTTGGGCAGCTGTTGCATACAATTTATATTAAATCAAATGCATGTTTCTAATTGGAGATGCATAGCATTGTGTTGCACTGCATCTTCCTTGGTTTGTACGTAGATTCCCTAGGACCCCAGAGCACCACATTTTATTTAACCTCTACTCCACAAATGAGCTAAAGTGGCATCCATCTTGGGTGCCACGGAACCTGCTGTGGTACCTGATCCTTTGTGTCTCCAGGGTGTTGTCTCTTTTTTCTTTCTTTCGCCTGTTTTGCATTCCCTGCCAGTTAGACTACCTCCATCTGGTGTTGCAGCACCCACCAGACTATGCAGATGAACAGCAAACTAATCTACAGTAGGCTAGTTGACATTAGGGATGTTAATCGGTTAGCTGCCAAAAATAAATTTGACCAGTCATGCTTAYTGGTCTATAGGGTCATTAGCATAATTGTGTTGTATTAAAATGGCTCGTGTGTATTTTCATTATGTCGTCATGCATCTTATTTATCACACGCGCACTGCATACAGAGCCTAGTTTGAGGAGTGGAAAAGCCTAGCACCTGTCAGACCGTGTAAGAGTGGCTCAAGTCTGTAGGCTACTGGAGTGAAACCTACTTTTGTAAGTCCAGTCATTGGGCAACAAATAACCATTCTAAATGCAATCTCGTATTAAACTTTGGTGGCCACGATTTAAAAGGCGCTATTTTTATTTCTCAACTCGTAATTTAAGAGTGCCTCCCATTTGCCATTCAGATGTATAGGCTGTAKYCTGCCTACCGTTGACTATCAGCGAGTCACCCACTGCTTTGCAATGTGMGCTTGAGGCAGTAAAACCTGCACGTTTTACTTCAAATGAGGCATGTCTTGCCTTGTGAAAATCCATTTGTAGAAACGTGGATGCAATTATTTTATAAAGACTTCCT
This sequence comes from Salvelinus sp. IW2-2015, assembly GCF_002910315.2. Lineage (NCBI taxonomy): Eukaryota > Metazoa > Chordata > Actinopteri > Salmoniformes > Salmonidae > Salvelinus > Salvelinus sp. IW2-2015. The sequence continues at coordinate 11,701,211 of NC_036875.1, read as the reverse complement.
CATGCCATTAACCAGCATTTCTCTCCTGTTCTATTGGTTTTCATATCAATTTTCTTTCATTGTCCAGAAGCACAATCCTAGTCATATTAGTAACCCATCATAGTTGTTGCTATTAGATTCCCCCTCTTTCTACATTTCTAAAGGAGATTTTAATCTCTGTCACAACTGCTCGCATTAGGTTTAGAGCGGTGTTTTCCGCAAATTGCATTTTGGCAAATGTTTGAAAATTGCGTTTTATTAGCTGCTTCATTATAGGAGTTGCGTGTTCAATAACAGGCTACAGCCTTTTGAACTGTAAGACGATAAGCTTGCTATTGTTGCATGTATCCACTAAGCTCTTAATAAAAAATGTCCAGTCCTTGTATGCATCTGTAGTATCAGAGAGGAAGAGGYAAAGCAAGAGGTTTCACTCTTGCCAAAATCTGTCAARTATGCTCAAGTCGTTTCTATGGGCTTATTTTGGGCCTAMGCTTGTCGACTGCCTTCCCGCCTTGGGACGACTGGCATTGTTAGGGCGGAAACATAACATCTCATTATATATAGGTCTCTGATGTTATTTTCTGTTGGTCACACAATAAATACATAAAAATCCAAACAGTAACCGTTTGTTGACCAGTTAGAGGGTCAGTTAGACAGAAGCAAAATTGACAGAAATTTGCATCCCKAGTTGACATCATAGAATAGTAGCCTAAATGGGCTTTGAACTAGGCTATAGATTAGTTATWATTTTTTAATTGGCCTATTTTATRCCTAACACCTTGCCCAAACCGGCTGCGCGCGTGCGCCATCGTGCATACATTTATTTTGCCCTCCCCACACCAAACGCGATCACGACACGCAGGTTAAAATATCAAAACAAACTCTGAACCAATGACATTCATTTGGGGACAGGTTGAAAAGCATTAAACATGTATGGTAATTTAGCTAGTTAGCTTGCACTTGCTAGCTAACGTTAATTTGTCCTATTTAGCTAGCTTGCTGTTGSTAGCTAATTTGTCCTGGGATATAAACATTGAGTTGTTATTTTACCTGAAATGCACAAGGATCTCTACTCCGACAATTAATCCACACATAAAACGGCCAACCGAATCGTTTCTAGTCATCTCTCCTCCTTCCAGGCCTTTTCATCGTTTAAATTATATGGTGATCGCATCTAAACTTTCATTGTATTACCACGACTACCGGCAAAACAGTTTGTCTTTCTATCACCCACGTGGGTATAACCAATGAGGAGATGGCACGTGGGTACCTGCTTCTATAAACCGATGGGAGAGGCAGGACTTGCAGTGCGATCTGCGTCAGAAATAGGAATGAGTTCTATTTTAGCCCTTCGTTGGCGCGCGCAATAATTGAGTAACATGGATTTCAAAATGTATTTTGCGGCGCTCGCGCACGCGACGTGTCCAATCTGGTCAGCATGTTAGCGTGGTTTATACACTGAACAAAAATAGCCCTTTGTGAAGAAAAACTCAGTCTGAACGGCTGGGCCTGGCTCCCCAGTGGGTGGGCCCAGGCCCACCCATGGCTGCACCCCCATGTGAAATCCATAGATTAGGGCCTAATGAATTCATTTAAATTGACTGATTTCCTTAACTGTAACTCAGTAATCTTTCATTGTTGCGTTAATATTTTTGTTCGGTATAGTTTCTCTTTTTCACTTGATCTAGCTGATTAGGCTATCCCTCTTGCAATAAGAAGGTGGCTGGCAAGCTTTATTTTTTTTGCTTTGGACATTTTGGAAAAATTAGCTGGAGTGGTCCGTTTCTCGTGAAATTAGAATTTGTTTTGCAGGAGAGTAGATTTGAAAGATGAGTAGTCAGATTGTTCTTGTGGATTATGTGATGCCAATACAGGGAACAAATGAAGACTGTAGCACTAATGAGTGATATCTGGTCTAATTTTAGGCAGTCTAGCTCTTGAATACATTTTTTCAGAACAAACCTATGTTGTAGTCAAATTGCTAGGTTGATGTAAGGGTGTTGATTTTAAGAGAACTGCCAGAGAATAATTTGATATACATGTTTGTTCTCTGTTCCAGCTCTGATACTTTGGTGGTGTTTGTGAAAGCCAAGTAAAACAGCCAGCCCCAGGTCCCTTCGGCCCACTGCGCTTGTGGGAATTGTCTTGGAGACAGGCCTGCATTGTTCTCCAAGCTCATGTTAGACAAGGTGGAGGATCTGTCGTCTTGTCTGTGGGTGCTGTAAACCACAAGCTGGTGGGAAACCACCATGGGTCGTACTGGCCAGAGTAGAGTGGCTTGTAATGTTCTGGTACTGGACACAGGAAAGACAGGGCATTGGCTTTTATTTGGGCATTTCCTCCACTGAGTCTTCAACTTTACTGGATAGTTGAGTCGAATTCAGAACATTTATGGCAGTACCCGAGCACCCTTTTGAAACTGAAATGTAGACCCACTTTTGACAAACATTGCATTTGTATTGCCCTAAAATCTTTTTTTGCCTGATTCAGTTTTTCCCAAAATTCTGTTTAGTTTTCCCAGTTTTCAGGTTTTCGCTGGCAAAATCTGACTTTGTTAATAGAACATCACATTTTGTTGCTTTTCTTAGTCCACAACAATGCTTACACCACATCAGGAAACCTCTTAAGGTCTGGGGGGGAAAAAGGTCAAAAAAAGTTTTGGGTGTAGTTGCCCTTTAATGCAGGTGCGCACCATCAAGAGACATTGTTGGGTTAGTGACTTATCTGTAGCTCTCATGTGATTGCGGAGTTGCCACTGGATTGATGAAAGTAATCCTGACATCATTCTGCACACACCGACAAGGGCATTTTCAGAAAGTTGCAGGGAAAATACAACCACTGATACATTTTGTTCATGTCTTATGATTAACTTGGGCAAATTAATGTTCTAATAAGTTAAATACATTTTTGAATTCCATTCTAATGTCTGGATTCAATGAGGTTTATTCAAAATCAGTGTCTCTCTGGCATTATCAATGGTCTGACTCTTGACAGTGGAAGTGGTGCGGCAGACATGATGCACTGACTGAACAGATCTTATGAGACCTCATAGCCGTTTGTAGATGCAAAATAGAGTGCATATTAGAGCGAGGCCATGTCAGTAAAGTAGACCCCACGGAGTCTGCTCTGAGGCTGTAGCTTGTAGAATTCCCTTAGCTGAGCTGTCTCCCAGAGGCCCTCAGGCTTGAGGGAGATTGAGAAGAGGATTGGACTGTTTAGGATCCAGCCTAGTAGTTGAAATCCTGATTTTGCGGCTGTAGGCCTAATACTGTGTGCTTGTTTACATGTGAAATAATGAAGATATTGCCTAGGCCTGTTTTTTATTTATTTATTTTTTTTTATTTTGGGGGGGAACTCGGAGGCTTTCAACTTATTCTTGAAAGTGTTAATAGTAGAATGCATAAGGTGTAACCTTTGAAATTGGGTAGGGTATCAGCAGTTTTCCTTTTGTAATGTCAGTCATTGTAGACCTTAGAGCTACAGTTGAAGTCAGAAGTTTACATACACCTTAGCCAAATGCATTTAAACTCAGTTTTTCACAATTCCTGACATTTAATCCTAGTAAAACTTCCCTGTTTTAGGTCAGTTAGGATCACCACTTTATTTTAAGAATGTGAAATGTCAGAAAAATAGTTTATTATTATTTCAGCTTTTATTTCTTTCATTACATTCCCAGTGGGTCAGAAGTTTACATRCACTCAATTAGTATTTGGTAGCATTGCCTTTTAAATTGTTTAACTTGGGTCAAATGTTTCAGGTAGCCTTCCACAAGCTTCCCACATTTTAAATTGGGTGAATTTTGGCCCGTTCCTCCTGACAGAGCTGGTGTAACTGAGTCGGGTTTGTAGGCCTCCTTGCTCGCACACGCTTTTTCAGTTCTGCCCACACATTTTCTATAGGATTGAGGTTAGGGCTTTGTGATGGCCACTCCATACCTTGACTTTGTTGTCCTTAAACCATTTTGCCACAACTTTGGAAGTATGCTTGCGGTCATCGTCCATTTGGAAGATCCATTTGCGACCAAGCCTTAACTTCCTGACTGATTGTCTTGATGTTGCTTCAATATATCCACATCATTTTCCTGCTCATGATGCCATCTATTTTATGAAGTGCACCAGTCCCTCCTGCAGCATGCACCCCACCAGTGCTTCACGGTTGGGATGGTGTTCTTCGGCTTGCAGCTCCCCTTTTTCCTCCAAACATAACGATGGTCATTATGGCTAAACAGTTCTAGTTTTTGTTTCATCAGACCAGAGGACATTTCTCCAAAAAGTACAATATTTGTCCCCATGTGCAGTTGCAACCCGTAGTCTGGCTTTTTTATGGCGGTTTTGGAGCAGTGGCTTCTTCCTTGTAGAGAGGACTTTCAGGTTTGTCGATATAGAACTCGTTTTACTGTGGTATTAGATATTTTTGTAGCGTTTTCCTCCAGCATCTTCACTAAGGTCGTTTGCTATTATTCCGGGATTGATTTGCACTTCGCACCAAAGTACGTTCATCTCTAGGAGACATGCATCTCCTTCCTGAGCGGTATGACGGCTGCGTGGTCCCATGGTGTTTGTACTTGCGTACTATTGTTTGTACAGATGAACGTGGTACCTTCAGGTGTTTGGAAATTGCTCCCAACGATGAATCAGACTTGTGGAGATCTACAAAAACATTTCTGAGGTCTTGGCTGATTTCTTTTGATTTTTCCCATGATGTCAAGCAAGGAGGCACTGAGTTAGGCTAATTGACATAATTTGAGTCAATCAGAAGCTTCTAACGCCATTACATCATTTTCTGGAATTTTCCAAGCTGTTTAAAGGAACAGTCAACTTAGTGTATGTAAACTTCTGACCCACTGGAATTATGATACAGTGAAATAATCTGTCTAAACCACAATTGTGGGAAAAATGACTTGTCATGCACGAAGTAGATGTCCAAACAGACTTACCAAAACTATAGTTTGTTAACAAGAAATTTGTGGAGTGGTTGAAAAACGAGTTTTAATGGCTCCAACACAAGTGTATGTAAACTTCCGACTTCAACTGTATTTATAACTTGTCAGTAATGTCCAGCTCAACAAGCCCATGTCAGCTAACATTGTTTTTGCTAGGTTTTGTAGCCCATTGATTTTGTTGGAATGTTTAAGTCCCTCCGATATCACATAAGACATGGCAAAATGTGTAGAATTGCAAGAAATTTGCTTTATAACTGCAGAATGTTCCCCAATGATGGGAGGCCTGAGTGGATTTAGTTTGTGAACCACTGGTCTAGGCTATTATCAACTCTACTAAATGTAACTTTTATTTAACTAGGCAAGTCAGTTAAGAACAAATTCTTATTTACACTGACAGCCAGACCCGGACAACGCTGGGCCAATTTTGCGCCGCCCTATGGGACTCCCAATCATAACCGGTTGTGATACAGCCTGGATTMGRGCCAGGGTTTCTGTAGTGACGCCTCTAGCACTGATATGCAGTTCCTTAGACCTCTGCGCAACTAGGGAGCCCCATATAGCTTTAGAGCGCCATGTTTGGTTTGCCTCTAACACTCGTCAGGCATGTACCAGGATTAAGCCATGTCAAATATTTCTGTGTTAATATAATGTTATCTTGAGGAGTATAAATGTAGGAAATGTCTCCCCTGCTCTGTTCAGATGTGAAGTAATCAAACATTTAGCCTATTAAATGTTTCAGAATTTGCTTTCAGCTGTTCTTTTGTGTGTGACGAGGGAACAATCCTCATTTGTTTTGCTTTGTCACTCACTCCCTTATTTTAGTTTGAGCTAAATGGATAGCTCTGTGGTAATGCCTTGTTTTAACAGATTATCTGCCGCCTTACATGATCAGAGTATCCCCCAGGACTAATTATCAGGCTTATTCTGAAGGCCTTCAGGGTTCTAAGTCAATCGCATTATTACCTTGCAGTTAAGACTTTGTGCCAGGCAGAAGCTGACTTGCCTTGTTAAATGAGCTGTATACCCGATCTCGGTTTTTCTGGCCAGAGCTTCAGAGCAAATCCACAAAACTCAACAAATGAAGTAGTTTTCAGATAATGGTGTATTTTTCAGTAGTTTCTMATTTTTGTCATGAAAAAAATAAATACTAGACGGACAGTCTGGTTTTCCTTTTGTATAAAGGAAAAGTGGCTAGACGCAAGTATACTGACTAGTAGGCTGCATGAAGATAGAATTCAGCCTTGCTTACAGATTGTAACGTGATTTTACTAAAGAAATATAATTGTGTCCATTATATTGGGAGTTACAGGTTAGGTACTGTTTGACACAGCTTGGTAATTTACTGTCGTCGTCCACGATTCATGGAAACAGGAGTCTCGTAAAATGTCCAGTTGCAGGGTGTCCGTTTCAATTTAGAATTTGCTGAGTTATTAAAGTAGTCCAACAATGTGTACGCTGCCATCTTGTCTATTTCAAGTCTTCTCTCRTTGATTGAGCAATTTTTTTAAGAGACTCCTGTTTCCACAAATCAAGGACGAAGACCCTATCGCTAAGGTTGATTTAAATGCTGTGCTACTCCAAACAGTACCTACCCTGTAACTCCTAGTATAATGGATACCCATCTTTATTTATTTAAATCCCGTTATCTGGTGTTAGACTGCAGGCTGAACTCAGCTACATATTGTGTCAGGACTAAGCCCTTTCTCAAGGCATATATCACTCATGTCATGGAGAGGTGCCATGTTCCTCTGAGTCTTGTTGTACAGCTATGAAACTGAACTGACCTGGTTCAGAGGTGGGAGTGGTGGCGGCTGGGGGACACAACTTGGTTCAAGCTGTAATGATGTATGGGATGGGTGATCATGATGCAGTCAGATCTCATCTGCAGCRTTGGATGAGTTAATGTTGTCACGATACCAGAATTTTTACTTCGATACCAGGTTTAGTATCACGATGCGCGATACCACAACAACAAAAAAGGAGTACCAGCCAAAGTCACAGAATGGCACTTGACCCKGACAGAAACTCAGCTACTGCTCTGTTCAATCGTTTGCCATCTTTTGAGTTTAAAATCATTCCATGTGAACATATGTATGTCTTTAAAAAAATAAAATAAATAAGAGCCATGTATGTGTTAATGAATAAATTATACAATCAATTTGACTTTGGTAAAAACAATCTAACTGCAAAACAACATGGTTATCATTTATTTGAATGGTAAATCTCCAGTTCWAGGTCTATTCACAATACAGGTGAATGCATATTATTCATTAGGAGTGTGTGCATGCGTTGAGTTACTGAGCTTGTTAGCTGATTTCATGGGGCTACAGATGACAAACAATCCTTTCCATTTAGGAATTATTTAATTGGCTGCTAGGAGAACATTATTTTATTGTACTGATCAACAACATTTGCATAAAAGAAGCAATCTCTTTTCTAAAAGTGTGCGCTRTCTCTAAGAAAGTAATGAAGTCATTCACAGGGAGAGTTCAGCTTGGAGGCAAGCGAGACTAAGTAAATGAATTATGTTTTTGATGACAGTCAGCTTTGAAATCAGCATATTTAGCATTATGGTTTGYATATTATCAYAAACTACTAGAGTAGTGAATTCATTCAGCTGGAAGCTAGCAGGGTAAGTTGGCCTACAATTTAAAGCTGGAAGCTACCGGTATCATCTTCATTGCAGAAGTGTTCTAGCCTATTTTGGATGTTGTTTTGCGAACAGTAATGAACAGTTTCAACCTCTACATGAGTGGGGAGCAGCCCAGGTGGCTCTAGCAATGAATAAGTGGAGCAGGATCTTTGCTCTTCACCCTATAAAGGGGCTGTGCTGATGGACTTGATCCTYTCAATCATGTGAGACACTTTTGACAGAAGTACCGAACATAAAACAAAAAACGCTACTCTAATTTTTATAACAAAAGTACCGACGTTTCGGTAAACCATGCAACACGAGTAGGCAATAAGTGGTTTACATGATAGTGTGCAGGTTCTGAGGTGTTGCTCCTCTCTTTCAGGCACCATGGAGGAGCTGCACAGCCTGGACCCCCGGAGACAAGAGCTGCTGGAGGCTCGATTCATGGGCGGTGTCAGTGGCAGCACCGGGGGCAGCACTGGCAGCACCAGCGGGGGAACCAAAGTGAGTGAGCGTGCGTCAACCCCCCCCCCGCCCCCCCCGGTCCTCATACACTGTTTCCCCTATATTAATTTAGCTGCCGTGGCCCGCCATTGCGACGCTGTTGCCGCCACTCCAAAACATATGATTCCACTTTTTATATATACATACTGAACAAAAATATAAATGCAGCAATTTCAAACATTTTAGTGAGTTACAGTTCATATAAGGAAATTAGTCAATTGAAATAAATCCATTAGGCCCTAATCTATGGATTTCACATAACTGGGAATACAGATATTCTTCTGTTAAACAGATACCTTAAAAAAAAATAAAGAAAGTGGAGTCGTGGAACAGAACCAGTCCGTGTCTGGTGTGAACACGATTTGCCTCATGCAGCGCGACACATCTCCTTTGCATAAAGTTGATTTTATTTAACTAGGCAAGTCAGTTTAGAACAAATTCTTAATCCGCCGAAACCCTAACGACACTGGGCCAATTGTGTGTCGCCCTATGGGACTCTCAATCACGGCCGGTTGTCATGCAACCTGGAATCGAACCAGGGTCTGTAGTGATGCCTCTAGCACAGGGACCTTTTCAGCTTCTAGTATTCATGTACAGATCCTTGCGACATGGGGCCGTGCATTATCATGCTGAAACATGAGGTGATGGCAGCGGATGAATGGAACGACAATGGGCCTCAGGATATCATCGCTGTATGTCTGTGCATTAGAATTGCCATTGATTTTAAATGCAATTGTGTTCGTTGTCTGTAGCTTATGCCTGACCATACCATAACCCCACTGCCACCATGGGGCACTCTGTTCACAACGTTGACATCCGTAAACCGCTCACTCACACGACCCCATACACTGTCTGCCATCTGCCCGGTACAGTTGAAATCGCCGTTCATCCGTAAAGAGCACACTTTTCCAGCGTGCCAGTGGTCATCTAAGGTGAGCATTTGCCCACTGATGTCGGTTACGAYGCCGAACTGCAGTCAGGTYAAGACCCCGGTGAGGACGACGAGCACGCAGATGAGCTTCCCTGAGGCGGATTCTGGCAGTTTGTGCAGAAATKATTCGCTTGTGCAAACCCACAGTTTAACCAGCTGCCTGGGTGRCTGGTCTCAGACGATCCCGCTGGTGAAGAAGYCAGATGTGGAGGTCCGGGGCTGGCGTGGTTACACGTGATATGTGGTTATAAGGCCGGTTGGGCGTACCGTCGTATTCTCTTCAATGACGTTTAAATAGAATATTCTAATGAACTTTTGTTTTGATTTCAGGCCCTGACAAACAATGAATGTTCAAATCAAAGTTTTGGAAGCCTGGGGTCCTCCAGTGACAAGGAGTCAGAGGTATGTTTATTAACATGATGTTCTTAAAGATTTTAGTGAAAAATGGATGTGAATGTGCATTTTATTTTGAACGGGCTGTCAGAAAGTATAACTGGTGTCCACGGCTTTTCTGGATTTGTTTTAGTCTTTGRCGTTCCATCTTGTTTGGCTCAGACCTATGTTTTGATTGGAAGTGGGCTGGTGGTGTGAGCAGGGAGATCACACGGAGAGTGAGTGAAGGGGAGAGGAGCTGGGCCCTGTTATCCTCCTTGTCGCTGGTGAGAACGTCAGACGCAACCTAAGAGGGCGCTAGAGAGAATAAAAATGTGCGTAATCTTGCTGTAATTTAACTGTTCTTGTGACGCATAATGCCACGTGCTCTCACATCTCTGTACAAACACGGTTTGTGCCAGACCCTGCCAGGGCAGCCTGATCACGGGCGTCATCATCCTGCATGCTTAGCCTCCCTCCACGCTGTTCTCCTGTGTTTTGGCAGCACAGCTCGCTAATGAAGGTTAAACACAAATGGCCTCCAATTTGTAGGGGCAGCAGTGTCGCAAATCTTGTGTGGGGTGGACTCCCAACATCGCTGACTGTAGGGTTAACCTAAGAAGCCTGAACCTCTGCAATGTGGAGTCTGCACGTATATTAGCAACCTGACTGTGCGGGTGATTGTCTGCTCCCCTCCCGTCTAGTTCATCAGGTGGTGTAATAAGTCACTGATGGAGGCCTGTGTGCGAGCATGATCGAGGAGGAGGCAGAATAAAACCTCTCTGGCCTTTTCTGCCGCAGACATGATGAATCTGCACAGATATCACCCAAACAGATGCCCCCCCCCCGGCCCCCATACGTCACACCCTCCCTAATGATGCACTGGTGAAACTGTCAGACCACCGCCTGTCAGCAGATTCCCTGCACAAGGCTCTGTCCTGGTTCTGGGGCCTACAAAATCTTGTTTTGTAGAATTATCACGAGGATTCCTGTGCCCTGTTGAAATGGGCTCCTCATGTTAGACTTCGATTTGGTTTGTGTTTTTGCAGTTTAACCATTGTAATGCTTTTTTTTTTGGGGGGGGGGGGACGGTCCAGAAATAATCCTCATCCTCTATCTTAGAGGTCGTTGATTCAATAAATGGTTGATTTTAGCTGATTCCTTGCTTTGTTGGGCGATTACCTTGTTTTCTTATGTTTAGCTCATAAACTGATTTGAATCAGACATTAGAAAAGGCTAGTTACCGGCTGTAGTTGCTTTTCCTCTATTTCTCACAGCCTGTGGCTCAAAACTTCCAACGGGGGGCTACATCGGCCATAAATAAGCATCCTCTCCCCACTGGAAGTTTGCACAACTACCTTATTAAAGCTTTCCATTACAATTGATCTCTTTTCAGAACAGGCTAATTATGAGCTCGATTAATTATGCATTTTGGTTTTACGTTGAACTCATTCTCTGTACCCCTCCTGCCTTTTTTCTGTTTGCAGAGCTCAGACGTGAAAAGGGGGAGCTCTCCTGCATACTCGGTAGGTGCTCATTGTATTTGGAATACTAGGCTATGTTCCCCGTCMCTTTTCAGCTACTAGGCGGCAGGCAGCATTGGTCGGTCAGTTCACCTACATTCAGTAATCCTTAGCAGGCTGTAGACTTGGGATTGATGTGTTGCTGCTACAGTGTATTCACTATGCTTTTGTTTTTCAAACACAGACATTTTAAATCCCAATCTGGACATTTCAAGGAATCAAAATGACTGTACTTGTACAACCGACCAGATAGTGGTCATTGGTGAAACAGTTTGTCCTTTACAGACTCCTGAAAAGAAACACTCTGAATCGTCCAGAGGAAGAAAGAGGAAACCTGACACCCAGTCGGAGAACAGCCAAGGTAACTTCCCTCAAGCTGTTTCTGTTGTACTCCAGATACAGTCATCGATGTCTGAAAGTCAATGCTAATTGTATTTTCTCTCTCACAGGGAAGTCTATTGTGCGAGGACMCAAAATTAGTGATTATTTTGATGTAAGTTATTCTTTTTTGGGGGGGGGTGAAAATTGAAATGATACTCTTATCGTGAGTGACCCGGGCTAAGTCCCTGTGTCGTGGAGCACCACATTTGATGTTCAGCAGAGAGGTTTTCTGTTTTTAGAGAATATCAATGAAGCCGTGATGTGATCCATTTCACACACAGGCCAGCTCTGAAATGAACAAAACCGGACATAAAGGAAGCTTTCTGTGCCAATGTTGTTGCCAAGTGGCGGGCAATGATGTCACTCACACTGGTGGTCTCTCTCTCTCCAGTTCCATGGAGGGAACGGGTCCAGTCCTGTGACAGGTCTCCCCTCTGTGATCCGCTCACCTCAGAACTCACATTCCCACTCTGTGCAGTGTTCCAGTGTAAGTAACCCCATATCCACTTCAATTCCTTTATCGTTTGTTGGCTTTATAAACGTATGAAGAAAGCATAGTAGCCTTGTCCAAGCCAGAATGGGACATTTAATAAAAATATMTATCTATTTATTTATTTTAACAGTCAATGTTTCCAAGAAATTGACGGTACCATTTAGATACGCTAACAATTGTTGTCCCTTGGGTTTCAGATTAGGCAAAACAGCTCATCGCCTACGAGTCAGTCTTTTGGGGAACACGTGATGCATCCAAAGCAGTTAGCAATCAAATGTGTGCAGGTGAGAATGACCACTAGAGTATGCGTGTTCAGCACTTTGGATTGTGTGTTGCGAATAAATTCTTAACTCATTGTTTATTTGTTTTTAATTGCAGACTGAGCTGACGGGGCTCAAGTTGGCTGCTCTGGAGATGAACAAGAACCTGGACCTTGAGAAAAAAGAAGGCAGAATTGATGATTTGCTTAGAGTAAGGGAAATATGGCTAATGGACAGAACACGTCAGCAGAACATTCCTAACTCCCTCATTGAGTTGAAGTATCAGTGATGTATTACTGTGACACCGCTGAACACACGGATCAATTAAAAAGGCTTGCCGTGCTGCACGTAGACTTAAAGTGCGTACAAAAAATGTGTTATTCAATGCTAGGGAAGTTGGCTGCGACGTTCTTATTTCTACGGTAGGAGTGTTAAGGGGGCTTTGGTTTTACTAGGGTTGTAATATGATGAACCTGATTTGTTTCTTCTCCATAGGCGAACTGCGATCTCAGGAGACAGATAGACGAACAACAGAAATTACTAGAAAAGTACAAAGAACGCTTAAATAAATGCATCACCATGAGCAAGAAGTTGCTCATTGAAAAGGTACTTCCCTTTCGTTTCAAGGCGGAATCTCTGAGGCTATCTTTTATTTTTTTTTACATTGTGACAAGTCTGTATGAGTGCAGTGGTATGAGTACTCAGTGACGTCTGTCATTGTTTGTTGCCTAGAGCACCCAGGAGAAGCAGGCGTGCCGGGAAAAGAGTATGCAGGACAGACTACGGTTAGGCCATTTTACCACTGTGCGACATGGAGCCTCTTTCACAGAGCAGTGGACCGATGGCTTTGCCTTCCAAAATCTAGTCAAGTTGAGTATCTTGGTCTCCGTGTCAAAGTTGTCTCAAGTCAACTTAACSATATCACAGTTGAGAAATGTATCGAGCTACACGTCTTTCTCTTTCAACAAAGTTCAGGTATGGAAGAAACGTTTGTAGAATTTGTACTGGAGTGTGTCATTTTCCTCTTATTCTAAAGGCTTATCCAGGGTAAAACGCAGGCTTGGCAGAAATGGTATTGATTACATAGAACATCTTTATCTGCAGACAGCAAGAGTGGATAAACCAACAGAGGGAGGATATCGAGAAGCAGCGAAAACTCCTAGCCAAAAGGAAACCCCCATCGTCCAGCAACTCCCAAGCACCAACCACAAACTCTGAGCCAAAGCAACGCAAAACCAAGGCAGTGAATGGAGCGGAGAATGATCAATTTCTGAAGCCCAGCCTACCTCAGCTGTGAGTGCCCTTGTCCTCCCTACCTTTGGCTAAGCACACCAGTATGCTAGATACTGTTGCTTTCATTTCTCATGATCTTTTGTTGGTTCATTCCAAAGGTTGACTCTAGCTGAGTATCACGAGCAGGAAGAGATCTACAAACTACGACTCGGGCATCTCAAAAAGGTCAGTGTGCCAACCTGGCAGATCTAGGCAACACGAGCTGAGCTTTTTTTTGTTTAATGTGTCGCATTGTTCAAGTCGATTCAATCGTGATTAGACATCCTGACACTGTTCACTGATGTAGAACCACTAACAGTTTCACTCTGCTTAGATTCTGTGGACATTTTCCCTGGAAAATTTTCCCTCAACCTATAGTTAATTCAATTGTTTCCCCTGTGAATAAGCATCAAGAGGGTTTGCCCTAGAGACAGACTTGCTACCAAGTCAACCGTTAATATTTAATACAAGGCACGTCAGCCGAGGCATAGAAGTGAGTTTTGATGAGCTCCCCTCTCCTTGTAGTGAGTTCTCTGATGTTCCTCTGTATGTTTGTGTGTGAATCATTAATAGGAAGAAGCAGAAATCCAGGTGGAGCTGGAGCGTCTGGAGAGAGTGCGGAACCTTCACATTCGGGAACTTAAGAGAATAAATAACGAGRACAGTTCACAGTGAGTCTGACACTCTGTGACGTCAGGGAATACGCACAGGGGCTCCTGCTGACAAAGATTGTTCAGTTAGACACTGGAGAGGCAGTCATGGTGCTTGTCACAAGTCATTTTCAATGTCCGTGTTTTCCATTCAGCCACTCGATGTAAAATGAGCCTGTTTTTTTCGCCCCTGACTAGCATTTCAATAACAAGGTCCCTCTTTCTAGGCATTAGTTGTTTTTGAGTTGGTGAAAGTCCTACCATCAAGTTCATTCCTAATGAGATTCTGACCTTGTTTTTTTTAAAGATTCAAAGACCATCCGACTTTGAACGAGAGATATCTACTGTTACATCTTCTGGGAAGAGGAGGCTTTAGTGAAGTTTACAAGGTGAGTTTATATTTGACCTGTGTATTCATGTTGTCAGTTTGCATCTACAAGTCTTTGTTTGAGTGGACCAGTCCAGAACCTTTCTGTTATAGGCGTTTGACTTGATTGAGCAACGCTATGCTGCTGTGAAAATTCATCAGCTCAACAAGAACTGGAGAGAGGAGAAAAAGGAGAATTATCACAAGTATGTTCCACATTAAATCGTTGCCATTTTCTCTGTTCTTATTCTTCAACACTGTGGCGGAATCGAGTCAGTTTTATGAATCAACGGACAGTTTAAAAAATATATATTTACTGTAATGCATCGGCTTTAAGCTTATTGTTCTACTCCATCCGCTTAATATCTGGGTTATTCAGTCATACCTCCACCTCGCTGTGCTCCTACTGCCTGGTGTCATTCAGTTGGTTGCCCATGGTAACACTGCTCACCTTGTTGCAGACATGCCTGTCGGGAGTACAGAATACACAAGCAGCTGGACCACCCCAGAATCGTCAAGCTGTATGACTACTTCTCACTGGACACAGACACGTAAGTTAACCTTGCTTATTGTACTGACTTGTATATATGTGTCTCGTCACTGCCGTTTACACATTGCTCATTTTACGATGCCCCCAAAGGTTTTGCACAGTTTTGGAATACTGTGAAGGCAATGACCTGGACTTCTACTTGAAGCAGCACAAGCTGATGTCGGAGAAGGAGGCCCGCTCCATCGTCATGCAGATTGTGAATGCGCTCCGATACCTGAACGAAATCAAGCCCCCCATCATCCACTATGACCTCAAGCCGGGTGAACGAACGCTCGCACACACCGGAATGATATCCCATACTGGGAGGGCTCCAATTATTTCTGATGCAATGTACTAATTTGTTCTGTTCCAATTTCAAGGTAACATCCTGCTTGTTGATGGCACAGCGTGTGGGGAAATCAAAATCACAGACTTCGGTTTGTCCAAAATCATGGACGATGACAGCTATGGTGCAGATGGCATGGACCTGACATCACAAGGAGCAGGGACCTACTGGTAAGAAGTGTCACCGCATACACATCTGTGTCATGGGACCAGCACATGATTTGGGTGATATGATGCTTGACATGTGGGCAGATACCATTTAGTTTTTGTTTTCTCAAAGGTACTTGCCTCCGGAGTGTTTTGTTGTTGGCAAAGAACCTCCAAAGATTTCCAACAAGGTGGACGTGTGGTCTGTGGGTGTCATCTTTTTCCAGTGTTTGTATGGAAGAAAAGTACGTTTTTAAAGAACTGGTCTTATTGATTTACCAAAATGAGTGTCGTGAAAATAAGTTGATGCTGAGCCTTATTTCTCTTTCAGCCGTTCGGCCACAATCAGTCTCAGCAGGATATCCTGCAGGAGAACACAATACTTAATGCAACCGAAGTTCAGTTTCCTGTCAAGCCTGTTGCCAGTAATGAAGCAAAGGTGAGGGATCATTTGAGTTCTGAATATTACCATCTGACTGCAATTGTCACTTCTACTTCATCKTCTTTATAATAGTTTTGCATTGTTTTATGATCAATTCCTGTATTTGGCGTTGCTTTTGTCGAGACCTCTGGTATTCACCGTAAAGTACAGACATCACAGCCCCTTTTGAGATGCATTTCTGTCCAGCCATAGCAGTTATGATCACCAGCATACTCAACATATTGCTCTGTTTAATAATTTTAATTGGTTCTCAGTGCCCGTGTTTTGAACGATGTTGCCTTTTATTCCCCAAGGCCTTTATAAGGCGCTGCCTGGCATACAGGAAGGAGGACCGGTTTGATGTTCACCAGCTGGGAAGGGATTCCTACCTGCTTCCTCACATGAGGAGGTCCAACTCTTCAGGGAACCTGCAGATGGGTGCCGGTGGCTCAGGCCCTGCCGCCTCCAGCATCATTTCATACTGAGGGCTGGTCCTGGACTGACTGAATTACTGCATGGCTGCCCCACGCCTGCAGATCCCCCACAGGACCGTGCGTGGGGGAGAGGAGCTACATGCCAACTAGCGGTGTATGGAAGGACAACAGGGGGTCCGGTCCGTTGGCCATAGACACTGCAGACTGAATGGTGTGGAGTTTGGCCTTCACCTGGACTGTGCTGAGTTTCAAATGGGTGTTTTCTAAAGACTAATGAAAGGATGTTTAAAGAACATAAGTGAATGACCTTGTAAAGGTTGAATAGAGCACTGCTACAGACAAAGTACCTTGAAGAAATGTGACTGGACACTTGAGTTTGTTTTGCTGGTGGAAGCCTTATAGGGCCTTAGGGATAACTGGCAGCCGACCGTTTTAGAATCGTTAACATCCTCTTGCAAGGGTGCAAATGCTTTAGCTGCGAAGAGTTTCCTTTTTCACCGTCAATTTGGCTGTTTGTTTTTTGTTTTCAGCGAAAGTGTTAGGTTTTAATTTGAGTTGTACAATTAGCTATGAGAATGTAATTTTAGCATACAAGTGGCATTATTGTCATTTAGGCCCAGGCAGCATACTAATGTTGAATGCACAAAATAACCAAATGTAGACAAATGGCAATGTACAGAATAATATGCAGGATGATTTTAATTAATTCCTTCAAGAGTAAATGTATATTTGCTGTACAGAAGATTTTGAATTGCAGCTGTACCATGGTTTAACAATTTCCCTTGTACATTTATGTCCTGGAGTCTTCATTTTGCTGCTTTTGATGTTACTTTTTAAAGGGCTGTATGATCCACTTTGGGTACAATTGTACAGTTCTATAAAAAGAATAAATGATGACTATGATAATAAATACCAGGAAATCACAGCATGTCATACGAGTGACTTCTTTTGGAGACGTTGGTGGGAGAAGCACTCCGCTGTTCCCTTGATGGATAAGGGCTTCATTATTGAAACTGAGGGGAAGATCAAAGTAGGATGAGTACTCCTTGTCGCTGTAGTCAGGCATCTGAGACCAGATGCTGACCTTCAGGTTATTTGCAGGTATGGAGTTACACTGCCCAATAAAACAGGCTTGCTTTGGGTCTAATGCTAGCAACCAGTATTCTTGATAAGCTGTTGCACCAATATATTCTGTTCCACTGACCATCTTAAAAACAAAATGCTGAAGGGCTCAATAGACATATGCATTAGGCCTACAGGGTGATGAATCATGCAACACGAGTTTCATTTGCATGTAAAGTTTGTCCCAACATGTACTCTTCGAACTTGGTAAGTGCACAATGAACAATCCACCCAAGTAGATTCCTTTCATTGGTCCTACACTGACACCCTGTGGTTTTCAAAAGTAAAGCAGTCATTTTCACACCCAGACAAAATACATCATTTAATCAAGGGATGGTTCAATTACACACTTTTCATATTAAGTGTTTTAGGACAAGCTGAAGCGTTAGATTCTGCAATTAGAATTTATGAAGAATATAACAAATGGTTCATGAGCTGAGTTCAACTGTCCATGACCCAAAATATAAGCTTGTTTTACACCAATGTTTGTAAACACATTTTTGCATCATAGCTCTATGAATTTGAGTGGTTACATATCCCTCAGCGTTTTACCAAAACGGGCAGGGAGCATGCTTTGTTTCTACTGCTGATTGCTGCTTTGAGCTCACATATGCAGCATCTACTGTGAATACGGGAACATTGCCTTTCAATTTCAATCACACTAAAGCCGAACTTCTGCGACACGGATTGAATAGAGCCCTTAGCTTGTAATGCAGTATCAATTTACTAAAGTGGGTCTCACAATTCTCCCATCCTTCTGAGGACCCTTGCTGTTTCAACAACTATGGCTACATCCTGATTCTCCACCCTTCCCATGATGGATTTAAGGGGGGGAGAAAAACACTCGCCAATGATTACACCAATCCAGAGCTTGTAAATCCATGACAGGAAGTATACACACTTTTGGAACAAAGTGGAGAATTAGGGGCACAACCATAGTTTCAGTAATACAACCACAAGTGTTTCCAGATTGTTGAGTTTTAAAGATAGTAGAGCTTGTTGGTAGATGGTTCTGTTAGGAGGACTCAGAGGTCGCTTCTGTTGGTTCAAAGGAGGCCACTGGTGTAGGGAGGAGTGTTTCTGTCAATTTGTCAATGACCACTGGGGCGCTGGAGGATTTTGTGTCCGGGATGAGGGCAGGTCTCTGCTCATAGGAGACTTTGACATTTGCAGGTGGAAGAGTGAACTGAGATGGAGGCAGAGTGACCCCTGGGACCAGTGGCAGCTGGGAGTTGAGCATGGCTAGATTTAGGGGAGGAAGAGGGRCCAATGGAGGGAAACCTGAGGAACACAGGTGGAATGTTTCAGCAATACAGAAATATTACTGAAAGTAGTATTCAAATAAACAGCTTTAAAAAAACATCAAAGAATCTTCAAAACATTGACATTACCTGCTGGTGGCATCCCTCCAATACCTGGTAACGATACAGTGCCGAAGTCTGGCAAAGTGAAATTCAAATTTGGCAGGTTGGGAAGGGGAGGTAGTCCTCCGGGTAACGACATTAGACCTGTGCAGGAAATATGAATTTAATGAAATACACAAAGCCACATGCAAATTATACATGCAGCATAATATTGTTACCAAACTAGAACCGTGTCTGGTGCGTACCTGGTAACGTGGTAGCAGGGAGGACTGGAGGTACAGTGCTTAACAGGGGGCCGACTTGGCTAGGCAACAGTGGCATAGTAGGCACTCCTTGGACAAAGACAATCCATTGTAATAAAATCGAATTTTATTTGTCACATGCGCCGAATACAACAGGTGTAGACCTTACCATGAAATGCTTACTTACAAGCCCTTAACCAACAATGCAGTTCGAGAAAAATAGAGTTAAGAAAATAATTTAAAAAATAAAAACACAGAATAAAAATAACGAGGCTATATACAGGGGGTACCGGTAGCGAGTCAATGTGCGGGGGTACAGGTTAGTCGTAATTGTACATGTAGGTAGGGGTAAAGTGTCTATGCATAGATAATAAACAGCGATTAGCAGCAGTGTAAAAACAAAGGATGGGGGTGTCAATATAAATAGTCCGGGTGGCCATTTGACTTGGGGGACTGGAGTCTGAACATTTTTGGGGCCTTCCTCTGACACCGCCTAGAATACTAATCTCTTACATGGTGATATAAAGTCAGTATGCAATATGCATCTAAATGAAGAGTAATGATACCTAGCATACCTGTATGTAGAGCGTTCGGGACAGTGAGAGGAGCTGAGCTGATTGACAGGTCAGAGAGATTTTGTTTCAACCCAGTAGGAGCAGAAGGCACCGCAGGTTGAGGACTGACAGCAGAGAGCTGAACCTGAGGAACAAATTAAAACTGGGATCAACACCTAGTGCTGTAGAATATTCTCATAGTACATAMATTCCCTCATGTGACTGGCAGGTATGAGTGAAAAGAAGTTGGTCATTTACAAAAATGTCTTACCTCTGTGAAGCCATCCTTGAGTGGGGAAACTGGTTCACTTGGAATCTGTCCAGGGAAACTGATCTTCTTACCCTCTTCAAATGGCTGTGTGGGTATCCTGTGCAGGTAGCCATAGCCAATCCCACAACCTAGGCTGAAGAAGGGCAGAGAGAGTAACTGTGCTACCTGCCTGCCTATAGGCACATCAGCTAAATGAATTAACAACAAATGTCAATGCCATTACCTGCCCTCTCCACCCCATTCAGAGTTTGGAGTAATGACCACCTCCCGACAGTTGTCCGTGTCCGTGTTATASACATACAACTTAAGCCCTTTCCCTTCATGAGTTTCAATGAGGGAGAAGAGATCTTCAGACTGCGGGGAAGACAAAGTCAAACACTATATCAATCATCATCATCAACAGTTTAGTGTAGGGAGAACATCATTGAATTGTCACTAAAGAAAGGCATTCCACACACCTCGTTCATGACAGTGTCTGCACCTATGATGTAGTCAGTGAGTGGTCTCAAACCAGCCAGGGCTGCAGGAGAATTTGGCTCCACTTCCTGAGGACAAGAAATAGAATACAGATCGATATTGTAAATATATGCACTCGGATTACTGAAATCAAATCAAATGTATTTATATAGYCCTTCTTACATCAGCTGATATCTCAAAGTGCTGTACAGAAACCCAGCCTAAAACCCCAAACAGCAAGCAAYGCAGGTGTAGAAGTCTTCACATCAYGATTAAGCTACACAATCATGGCGTTTCCAGTTTTACATTCATTCATGTCCACAGCTCTAAACTGCAAGGCGAGTCGCTCACCAAAACATGCCACACATTCTCATTGGCTCCTTCGAAGCTGCAGAATCGGATGCTGACACCCAGCAGCCCCTGGCCTCCCCACATGTTGCTGGGTGTGACTGTTGTCTCCCTCAGCTCAAGTGTCTTGCTGCTGTATACCAGCATCTTGATGGGTTTCTCCACGTTCACCTTCAGCAAGTCTTTTAATGTGTCATTATCTTTGTTCTGACAAGAGTGAAGACGTTAGCAGATTTGAATGGGTTTTGACTAGGTGGTATAAAGCTACGACCAGACGTGACTTTTTCGTAGCAGGTTAGGAGATCTTACACAGCAGGTTAGGAGAATGAATGTAGCAGGATTAGGATTATTAGGTTAGGAAAAGGGTTAGGTAAAATGCTCTCCTAACCTGCTACAAAAAGTAACTTCTGGATGTAACTGTCTAGTCACAACCATGTTAAAGTGCAWCACCTGTAAACAAAGTTAGTCCACCTATTGGTTGTCTTGTATCCCTGGCTTTGAAAACATTTGAGCTGCAAGGGATCTGACAGATACAGGAGGTAGAGCATTTGAGAAATGACAGCTTACCAATCTTGTGTCACTGATGGAAATAATAAAGTCAAAGAATGGTTCCAATCCTGCAAGATGACCAGGGGAGTTCTCTTGCACCTGCAAATTGAGACATGAAGTTTGCACATGGCTTATTCATATTATTGCCTTGAAACATTCAATGAAACAACAAATGTGTTCTGGATTGAAAGGACATCACACACGTCACTGCACATTGACGGACCGGTTCCTCAAGTCAAGTGATGGCCTAGCTTCATGGCTGGCTTGCAATCTAGTTAGCTAGCCAAATCAGCTAGCAAGTTGTCAGACATTGCTCTGTTTACTTGGTTAGACTACACATAGTTTGTTTTCTGAACAGCAAACATGTTGTGAATTGCTCATAGGAAGCCCCTAAAATACACACTGACAGGCTACAGCAATCAGAAGGCCGCAACATCATTCAGTCTGTTGACAAGCATTTCTGTGTTGTTTCCATTATCAGCTATCCCAGTTACAGCATGGTTTAGCATATGACCCCGTGTGCTAGCAAATATCCATACTCTGAGGACGTGATAACCTTCGGATCCTCCTCCAGGTATTTCGATGCTCTGTGCTCCCCCCATGTCTCCTCAAACCCTGGATATTTTTGTGGTGAAACTGCGATTGGCTGGCTAGCCACAGTAGCTTTTATTTCCCTCTGTTTCCGGAACGATGGGAAAGATAGGCAAAATTGCCTACATAGCAACACTTCCGGTACACTGCAAGAGAGTTTCTAAACCCAGAGACGCAACAACGTGAGTCTTCCGGGAACGCTTGCCAAGCAGACCAAGCAGGCCGAGGTTTGGGGTTTGAGAGATCAATAACATAAGTTGTTCCTATAACATTGTTCCTTAGTTGTTCATTTTCTCGAAAACTAAAAGCACAACTTAGATTCGAACCAATCTTAAGTAGTTGAACATGTTATTACTCCAACCTCGTGAAATGTTTTCATTTTCGTCAAAAACAACTTTATATTGAAGGAGGGGCTTTGATTTGACTGTTTGCACACGCTCTTTTGGCGCAAGACAACCGTTGACGTGATTCTGCGCATGCGCTAAGCTTGCCAACGTCGCCATGACATCGCATACAAGCGTGATCGAGAATTTCTATTGGATAAGCAGTTTCTGCTTATCTTCATACTGTACTGTCTTTGGTTTCTGGCATYGTCAAAAACACAAGGTGCTAAAACTTTGTGGCTTTTTTGTGTGTTCAGTTCATTGTGTTTTTTTTAATACTTTTTTTATCCAGTTAATCAAACGAATGTGTGTGTTATGAAAAGTTACAAAGAAAACAAAAAAGTAACTCAGGAAAGACTCCTTCTCAGCAGTTTAGTAGGCTATGCATTTATACAAATTTTGATGCTCTTATTTGATGGTTATTTAAGGTCACTCTAAAGAAAAAAAAATGTAATGTGAAGGGTGTATAATGTTAAATCACCTTGCATTGGCTATTTTCCATGTTTTAGAATGGGACAGTATAGCTATAGAAAGCAGTGTATGCTATTATGTCTACAGTGCCTTCAGAAACTATTCACACCCATAGACTTTTTAAACATTTTGTTGTGTTACTGACAGAATTTAAAATGTATTCAAATTAGCTTTGATGTYACTGTCCCA
Organism: Salvelinus sp. IW2-2015; assembly: GCF_002910315.2. Classification (NCBI taxonomy): domain Eukaryota; kingdom Metazoa; phylum Chordata; class Actinopteri; order Salmoniformes; family Salmonidae; genus Salvelinus; species Salvelinus sp. IW2-2015. Next base: position 11,678,486 of record NC_036875.1, on the reverse strand, counting down.
CACACAATACCCCATAATGTCAAAGTGGAATTATGTTTTTAGAATTTTTACAAATTAATTAAATGTCTTGAGTCAATAAGTATTCAACCCCTTTGTTATGGCAAGCCTAAATACATTCAGGAGTAAAAAGCGACATAATAAGTTGCATGGACTCACTCTGTGTGCAATAATGGTGTTTATCCTGATTTTTGAATGACTACCCAATCTCTGTACCCTACACATACAATTATCTGTAAGGTCCCTCAGTTGAGCAGTGAATTTCAAATGCAGATTCAACCACAAAGACCAGGTAGGTTTTCCAGTACCTCGCAAAAAAGGGTACCTATTGGTACAGTTGAAGTCGGAACTTTACATACACCTTAGCCAAATATATTTAAACTCAGTTTTTCACAATTCCTGAAATTTTATCTAGTAAAAATTCCCTGTCTTAGGTCAGTTAGGATCACCACTTTATTTTAAGAATGTGACATGTCAGAATAATAGTAGTGAGAATGATTTATTTAAGCTTTTATTTCTTTCATCACATTCCCAGTGGGTCAGAAGTATACATACACTCAATTAGTATTTGGTAGCATTGCCTTTAAAATAGTTTAAATTGGGTCAAACGTTTCGGGTAGCCTTCCACAAGCTTCCYACAATAAGTTGGGKGAATTTTGGCCCATTCGTCCTGACAGAGCTGGTGTAACTGAGTCAGGTCTGTAGGCCTCCTTGCTCGCACACGCTTTTTCAGTTCTGCCCACAAATTTTCTATAGGATTGAGGTCAGGGCTTTGTGATGGCCACTCCAATACCTTGACTTTGTTGTCCTTAAACCATTTTGCCACAACTTTGGAAGTATGCTTAGGGTCATTGTCCATTTGGAAGACCCATTTGCGACCTATCTTTAACTTCCTGACTGATGTTTTGAGATGTTGCTTCAATATATCCACATCCTTTTCCTTCATCATGATGCCATCTATTTTGTGAAGTGCACCAGTCCCTCCTGCAGCAAAGCACCCCCACAACATGATGCTGCCACCCCGTGTTTCACGGCTGGGATGGTGTTCTTTGGCTTGCAAGTCTCCCCCTTTTTCCTCCAAACATAACGATGGGTCCACTATTGCCGTAAGACAGATTTGTCTATTTTTGTTTTCAATCAGACAGAGGACACGTTTTGCTCCAAAAGTACGACCTTTGTCCCCATTGTGTAGTTGCAAACTTCATACTTTTTATGGCGGTTTTGGAGCAGTGGCTTTTCCTTGCTGAGCGGCCTTTCAGGTCATGTCGATATAGGACTCGTTTTACTGTGGCTATAGATAACTTTGTACTGTTTCCTCCAGCATTTCACAAGGTCCTTTGTGTTGTTCCGGGATTGATTTCACTTTTCACACCAAAGTACATTCATCTCTAGGAGACAGAACGGTCTCCTTCCTGAGCGGTATGACGCCTGCGTGGTCCCATGGTATTTTATACTTGTGTACTATTGTTTGTACAGATTGTACTTCAGGCGTTTGGAAATTGCGCCAAGGATGAACCAGACTTGTGGAGGTCTACTTTATTTTCTGAGGTCTTGGCTGATTTCTTTTCATTTTCCCATGATGTCAAGCAAAGAGGCACTGAGTTTGAGGTAGGCCTTGAAATACATCACAGGCACACCTCTCAATTGACTCAAATTATGTCAATTAGCCTATCAGAAGCTTCTAAAGCATAACACATTTTCTGGAATTTCCAAGCTGTTTAAAGGACAGTCAACTTAGTGTATGTAAACTTCTGACCCACTGGAATTGTGATACAGTGAATTTAAATGAATAATCTTCTGTACAATTGTTGGAAACATTACTTGTGTCATGCACAAAGTAGATGTCCTAACAACTTGCCAAAACTATAGTTTGTTACAAGAAATTGTGGAGTGGTTGAAAAACAAGTTTCAATGACTCCAACCTAGTGTATGTAAACATCCGACTTCAACAGTAGATGGGTAAAAATATCCCTTTGAGCATGGTGAAGTTATTAATTACACTTTGGATGATGTATCAATACATTTACATTTACATTTAAGTCATTTAGCAGAGCGCTCTTACTCCAGAGCGACTTACAAATTGGTGCATTCACCTTATGAAATCCAGTGGAACAACCACTTTACAATAGTGCATCTAACTCTTTTAAGGGGAGGGGTGGGTTAGGAGGATTACTTTATCCTAGGTATTCCTTAAAGAGGTGGGGTTTCAGGTGTCTCCGGACACCCAGTCACTACAAAGATACAGGCGTCCTTCCTAACTCAGTTGCCGGAGAGGAAGGAAACCGCTCAGGGATATCACCATGAGTCCAATGGTAACTTTGAAACAGTTACAGAGTTTAATGGCTTTGATAGGAGAAAACTGAGGATGGTTACTCCACAATACTAATCTAAGTRACAAAGTGAAAAGAAAGAAGCCTGTACATAATAAAAATATTCCAAAACATGCATTCTGTTTGCAATAAGGCACTAAAGTAAAACGTTATGTCTTGAATAGAAAGCATTATGTTTGGGGCAAATCCAACACATCACTGAGTACCACAATGTATATTTTCAAGACTGGTGGTGCCTGCATTATGTTATGTATATGCTTKTCATCGACAAGGACTAGGGAGTTTTTTTTGGGATATAAAGAAAAGAAATAGAGCTAAGCGGAGGCAAATTCCTAGAGTAAAACCTGGTTCACTCTGCTTTCMAACAGACACTGGGAGACACATCCACCTTTCAGCAAGACAATAATCTAAAACACAAGGCCAAATACACACTGTAATTGCTTACCAAGACCACATTGAAGGTTCCTGAAGAGCCCAGTTACAGTTTTGACTTAAATTGGCTTGAAAATCTATGGTAAGACTTGAAAATGGTTGTCTAGTTTTGATCATCAACCAACATGACAGAGTTTGAAGAATAAAAAAWAAWRAATAATGTGCAAATATTGTACAATAAGTGCAAAGCTCTTAGAGAGACTTACCCAGAAAAACTCACAGCCATAATCGCTACCAAAGGTGATTCTAACATGTAYTGGTTTGGGGGTGTGACTACTTATGTAAATTAGATATTTCTGTATTTCATTTTCAATACATTTGCAAATTATGTCTAAAAACACGTTTTTACTTTTTCATCGTGGGATATTGTGTGTAGATGGGTGACCATTTAAAAAATATATTTCATCAATTTTGAATTCAAGCTGTAACACAACTAAATGTGGAACAAGTCAAGTGGTATGAATCATTTCTGAAGGCACTGTATCTCATGATTGGGGAATCATCCCAAAACAGGCATACCAAGTGGAACCTTATCAACGTGTCTCGTGATGTTCCAGGTCTTTCTTTGGAAGGAGAAAGGAATTTCATGTTGAACAGTTGACAWAAATGTGTCAACTGTTCAACTGTTCAGAACGACCTGACATAAATGTCATGATTTCCTCAGCAAACTGTATCAGCGCCTTTATCCATCGGGTCGGCACCCCAAACTTTGTAAATGAAAACACCAACATGGTTGTTGATTCCATAGGTGTTGGATGATGCTGTCCAGTACCATCATTGGGAGGAGCCATGCATATGGTTCTCATCTCAGAGCAGGAGCGGACGAGGCTAAGGTAAGAGGATATAAGGTGTTATAGAGGAAGAAGATCACYATCATAAGGAATGTGGGTTGCACAAACAGATTCATGAATACATGATTGAATATCTCTGTGATGCAGGTCTTATCATATCATTTGAAATMAAGTTAGTCAGGGTTTTGCTTCCACTCATCAATCAAGAGGAGTTCCTTCAGGATGAATGTCCATGTGATCAACTTGATATAGGCATACTCTGATCTAGAGTAGCTTCCCACAGCAGCCTCTTGCAGTGGACAAAATGACTGAGTAGCCTATACGTTGGAGTGAAATTCTATAACAGGTAAACAACTGTTTCCACTCCTGTTGTGGTGTGAAATTAAACAAAGCAGAAAGGCATTGATTTTGTTAATACAATAATACAGCTGCGATTAATCAACCAATGTGGGGGACCGTATAAACATATGCCAAATGCAGGGGGTTGCGTGGATAGTGAAGTTAATCTCTCAACATCAGAGATTAGACTTACTAATCAATATTAAACCTATACATCTAGTCAATTACCTTTATTTGTATTGTAAAAACATGAATGCATTGATTAAGCAAATGCATTAACTTTAAATGAAGCTTATTATTTATCTTACAAAGACGGATATATATATATATATACAGTATATATATATATATAAAAGGATTCAGTAGCTTACTGTACTTTATGTTAGGCTAGCCCTCAAAACTCTGTGGTTGTAAAAGTTCAATTTTACTGGCCTTTTGCCATTATAAGGGGGACAATTTGTCATACTGGGAACAAAATCTCCCTAGCGGAAGGATACCTTTATTGCTCTGATTTTGAGGCCAAGTTATCCCCACTTCAAAGCCCTAACTCCATCATAAACTAGAAAGAGTTATTATCTGCCCTCGTTTTTTACACATTATATTGAAAATGGTCTCTGTGGGTAATGCGTTCAAGGCTGAGAGGACAACAATAATTCTGTCCTACAAGTATTTTAGGTAGCAATATGATCAGCATGTCTTACTGCTGATCATATTGCACGTCTTACATGCCCTGACTCTGATAACAAACTGTAAGAATGAAAGAATGCTTAATCTGCATTCCTGGACTGAAATTAATACAATATGTGTGCCTTTATGGGCATACTGCATTTACAATTCTTGAATTCAGTACTATGGTAATACTATTTTATTTATACATATGATTTATATATTGTGCAAAAGTATTAGATTTGTGACATTACAGATTTGTCCCTATTACTTTTAAGCAGTGAACAATCCTCTGTCTAGTGTCTACAATGACACTATCCTCCTAGAAGTAAATAAATAAACTCAGTATTTCACTAGCAGCTTGCTGACGCCTTAAGTCCCTGCAATCATCATTCCTCTCAGGGCTGCTCTATGTGGCTGTCACAGATTTATACCCATTCAGTCCTCCAAGTAATTTAYACTGCAAGTCTGGACCAAGGAAATATAGTATTCTTAGTGTACCTGAAAATCTATTCTTACAGTACAGTAAAATATACTCTGCAACCTCTGGGGAGTTTTCAGGACACAGACCTGGATGTTTTGTAAGAGTCAACATTTTAGTGGTGTATATTACTGAAGAAGACCCAAAAAGTTTGGGAATGTCAATACTAGCACTAAACACAGAAGCCCGTAAAATAAATGAGTATATTTTACTTATGAACTGGCAACAATCTGGGCATGAAAATGTGTGTGTAGATCAGATGACCAATATTTTACGTTACGGTAAGGGTTACAATGCTCTTTAAAGCAGAGCAAAAACATTACCTCTCTGGGTTAAATGTGGCAGTCCACATGTTTGATCCTTCAGCGTGCACCGCGTGGCAAAGAGCTGTCTCTTCTCTGGGCTGCCCACACCAACCGCCTGGCCTGGCCTGTCATGATGGTGAATGGGATCCTCTAGAGCTGTGGTTGCCTGCCATGATCTCCTTCCTGTCTGGCTTTGGCTCTCTGCTTGTGGTCCAGTAGCGAAGCTAATGAGAGCCTTCCAAACGCATTCTGACAGAGCTTAGTGATTGCAGGCATAATCAGACCCTGTGTAAAAAAAAAATTAAAGACTTGAATTGTGCACTGCGGCGGGTTTGTATTTTAATGACATAAACTTAATGAATCCTCTGTACCCCGGGGAAGAGAAGACTGTCAAAATAAAGGGGAGACTGTGGTTCGAGGAGCTGTATCTCACAGACATACTGTGCTGGGAGGCAGAGATAAAGTATTCCTCAGAGAGAGGGAGAAAAGCCTGTGTTTAGCTGACAGGTCAGAACAGGTATATATGCTGGTGAAATGTTTATCACACAGTTATCACTGTTTATTGTTTTCATCTCAACCACTGAGGCCGTGTTCCCTGCCAGGCCAGTTCATGGCTCACAGTAAGTACCCTGGCAGTGTCAGCCCTCCTCATGTTAGAAACACTGAACCGTGTTAGAGTGAGGCTGAGCACTGCATCACAGTCCTCTTGTTCCTCTAAAGTACATGGTGGTAATCAGCATACAGGCTGCCTGGCTGCAGTGTAATTGCTCTTGGCAAATGTTAATTGCCTTTAGAAACTGTCCAAGAGAGACATTTACTAGCGGTCTTTCAACTTTAACAAGAGCCCCATTAGGGGTTCAGACACTATAGCCAGAGAAATGAACAAGTTGCTGTCAATGCACTATTCATCTTGCACTTATACATTTGCTTTCAGCCAAGACAAATTAAGCCTTGCGCTGGGAGTGAACAGCGAGGTCAATAACAGGCACAAGTCCCATAGGGCGGCGCACAATTGGCCCAGCATCGTCCGGGTTATTAGGGGAGGGTTTGGCCAGGGTAAGCCGTCATTGTAAAATAAAATAAAAATTCTTAACTGACTTGCCTAGTTAAATAAAGGTTAAATACTTTTGTTTTTTAGTTGATCAAAATAAACATGTTTTAGCAACATTTAAGAAGATATGGTCTATTATTAAAAGGCTATTTATGGTGTGTGTGTGTGTGTGTGTGCGTGCGTGCGTGCGTGCGTGCGTGCGTGCGTGCGTGCGTGCGTGCGTGCGTGAAAGAGGGAGAGTGCAAAAAGGGGGTGGCGTGGCAATGAGCCCCAGTGAATATCATCATCACCATTTCATTAGACCAGCCGCGCACAATGGGAATGTCAGTATCTATCAGGGAAATAATGAAGCAGTGATTCCCCAGGGTGGGAGATGGAGCTGGCGCATCAGGAACCCAATGACTAGACTGATGGATAGATATGAGAGGAGAGCTCTACATCTGAGAGGGGATAGGGGGAGAACCCCATGGTGTGCAGAACATCTGGGACCTCAGTGACCACATGAGGACGCTGGAGGTGCAGAGATACCGCTGAGAGAGAACTCCCAGTGCTGTGAGGAGGAAGAGGCTGCATCTAAGACCTCTCTAAAGCACAAATCATCATAAATATCAATATCCCACAAAATCGATGGAAAGATTGTATAACAAGCAGATGAAACCAATACTATATCTGGACACATTCTGACAAACTACCACTAAATGATTTATAGCATAATTAAAAACCAGAGGTTCGGCTAGATKAATTCAGATTGAACCTTGGATTTGTTTCATTTTCAACTGGACAAGAAAACTAAAGCCTCTTTAGGACAACCATCTCCTCATAGGCAGTGTGTTGTGGACAGAGAAGTTGTAATTGTGGTGTGAAATGGAGGGTGGTCATCCTAGTGGCCAGTCAGACAGCAGGCATTTCACAGTCTGGTGTTCATAGACAGTCTACCCCGAGAGACTGAGGAAATAGAGAGGAAATCAGCCATGCTTGTTATTTTCAAAGGCCTGCTTTGGACATGATCAAAGTTTAATAATGCTTGTAATTGGAATTGATGGGCTTACAGATTGTTGGTTAAGGTGATGGAGCAATATGAAAAACAATTCAATATGACTTTTATGCTCCATATCAGAGAGCTGTTCCAAACCGTTTGTGATTGGTTAACGTAAAAAAAGAAAAAAAGAATGAGTGTAAAGGCTGTGATTCCAAGACAATGCAAATTAGAACATTATTCCCCCTTACATGTTTCAGTCAAAATTGACATTTTGTTCAAACAATCTTGGTGATGCTAATATAGCTCTGGAGATGATACATTTTGCATTGTGTGGAAGTCCAAGGACTAATATTTATGTTCCAGTGTAGGTTGAGAATGTAACTTCCTGTGGGAAGCTATTCGTCTCTGCTGAGTCGCTGGACTGTGACGACTAAAGGAGACAATTATTGGGTGATACAAATGCTGGTTCAGTTAATACAGCTCCTTTGTTTTCATTAACCTTCAATTATTTCTAGAGCCTCAGACACCTGCTTCCAAATTAGCTCTGTAATTATGCATCAGTTCAATTAAGCCCAGACAATATTATCACCATTACTGATGCAAACCAACCTAACCACTTTATTTATCCCACTTTGATTCAAAGAAAAGAAGAACGGTTTATGATTTCAATTACCCACTTATGAATGTGATTTTTTTCCAATCTTGTATTTTGTGTTGCTTTACRAAACATTCAATGGCATCACGTCCATAATGATCACGGCAGTGACCGGTGAAACCGAGAGGAGTGTCTCGCAGGGGAGGGGTGGTTGTAGCTCACCTTGCACCACTGAAACACTCGGCTCCTGTATGACTGGATTCAAATAAAATGCACCCAGGCAGAGCCTTGAAATGGGCTTCTCTGAGAGATTAAAAAAACATGTAAAGGGAGCACAGTGTGATGCTTTTTATGATAAATATCTTCAAAGTGTGATTAATGAGAGGAGGGGAATACACGGCAAGGCCTCGTCAAAGCTCAGCTGTGAGATGATCAGCCAATAAAACTCCCCTCCAGGGTGATTCATTTGAGGAATGGAGAATGGCAATCACATAGACTCTTTGGAGAATTTGGACAAGGCACTGGAAATACACACACATTTGCTCATAACAGATCTTTGGCCTGAGGGAGTGGGGGGGGGGGTTATCATTTCACTGGCCATGGTTGAAAAAAATCGATACATGAATTTTTCATTTTTACTGCCCCTACTGGATTTTGGTACTGTGGAATTGCAACTTCCATTTTTTGGACAATCAGAAATATTCATACTTTGTAAATGAGGAGTATTTGAACATGCATCTGCACCATTGAGATAACTGCATTCAGTTGGCCTCTGATGACGGATGGATGGTGGGTAGCAAAGGCCGAGTGTCTTCTGAGGTCAATCAGCTCCAAGTTGCTCTCACATCATTGCTGTTCCCCATGGCTGACCTGAGTCCATAAAGGCAGGTCTGTCACCTAAAGGCTTTTCTTATTTCAGCCACCAAAAAACAGGACCTCAGAGGGAACTATAGGAAGACCACAGTWGGGTATGAAAAACAGCAAGCCATTTCACTCAAGTCGAGCACACTCACAGCCACAGATTTATTTCAACAGTGCGGATGCGTAGCAGATGATCATTGGACCTCATTAACAAAGAACAGGCAAAAACATGCCCCCACATTTTTCTTTTTAAAGCTGAGATTTTTGTTTCTGCTGTAAATAGGACAGCAATGCGCTGCACGTGKTATGAGGTGAAAGTGTCTACCTCGACAGGGGACATCCATCACACTGAGGAACATATTCAACGTATCTTATCACGCAAACAACAGAATCATCATCATAACTGTACATTTGTTTTGTTTAAATCAACATCTCAATGACAAACAATTGGTCTTTTACAACACGTCGATTCTCACAGGATAAAACTGTGCACATGTGGATCATGTAAAAAAAAAAAAAAAATAAATAAATAAAAAAAATCCATGACATAGTTTATAGATTTGAAAGGTAAGATATATTTCATTAAAYGGCCCCCTTCGTGAAGTGAAATACTTCAAAACAGAGTAAACGCTCTACAGTGTGCAACTGTTAAAATAGAAACAATCCTTTGTCCCTAGGGTCAAATATTTCCCCAGATAGTTTAGCATTGTGCTTCTCACTAAACAAAACACCAGCAAATCTGCTGACGGAGCTCAGCTTCCCTCCCACAGCTAGTCGTGACGTTATAACATTCAGTCAGTGTGATTCACAAACACATATTACATTTACACAACATAGAATGCCAACATAGAATGCACTAAGGTTAAGGGTGGTGACTGAGTTACATATTACTATAGAAATATCTTAATCCATCTATTAGTTATATTAAGGGCTGTATTTATATATATATATATTTGTAAGTATACCCTTCTTTGGTTCACAAATACACTAAAATACCTTTAATATCATTATTCAAAACATTCGGGTAATATACAGTACTGTTTCAAAATATAAGTAAGGACACATTACAAATGGAATAGATAACTATTTCACACATATACTTTCTTGATATAAATAAAGTGATTTGTCTATTAAATATGTATATTTTGTGTTTTTATAATCATTGGAACATGTGTTACTGAAAAACTAGGACATATGTATTTGCCACAAAAGCAATGTAACAATACTATACACAATCTTCACAAAATTCATTATCTCTAAAAATGCAGCAACAGAATACAGTACCTGTTACAATGACTGTGTTATATTCCCTCTACTTAATATGAAAGGGGAAGAGCAGCCACGATATAATGTAGTGTTTCATATGGTGCATCTGGCCTAATAATTACATGGATAACACACAGCACCAATAGTCAGTACATTATAATATATTGTATATATCTAGGTATACTGTATATATACAGTATATTACAATACTGTATACATCCATGCCATGAGGTCCTTTGCATTGTGCTCTGTCTCCTACTGAAAAAGATCTCTCAAGGTCACTCAGGATGTGAATATGTATTCTCTTATGTAGGCTATACTGTACAATAGTTATAGTYAAATCTAACAATGGCATAGTCACTGCTAAAAGACAGAACAGACAGGAAACACATGAGACGGATCACAGCTTACCTAAAAAAAGTCCTACAAGCAGCTGAAGTTTCAAAGTCCTACATGATTGGTCAAGAGACAACAGGAATATGAAGCTTGCTGTAGTTCAGGGTCTTTTTCGAGCTGGACATGACAAAGCTGAGACGGAAAGGTCAAAGGGCAACATCCTCCTACTGAGCGTGGCCCTTACAAGTCATGCCCCAGTCTCTCAATCTCATCGGTCAAGAAGTCGATATCTGACCTGGTGGCGGCAGGATTGGAGATGACCATGCGGAAGAAGTTGACCTTGTCTCCCTGAGGCTGGTAGCCCACCATGGTAGTTCCAGACTCCATCATCAACGCCTTGATCTTGGGCGCCACCTGGTTTAGAGACAAGAACAAATCAGAGAAATATACAGTAGGTTAGTGCTGTCTCATGTGAATACAAAATATAGTCTTTATAGACCAAAGCTGACGAGTCCTTACCTTATGCAACCTGTCCCGCCTCTCTTGACCATCGGGCATGTCACGAATGCCTGGCGGAAGGTACCAGAAGCAGACATTCGTGTGCTGGGGCTGTGGAAAGAAAACGGAGACCACATTGTTTGTCAGTGTCTTAACTCAATGGATGGTCTGAAGAAGAAGTACCAACCTCAGTAAGAGGCCAAATAAAGACCTGAGGCTATGTAAGGTACAGATGTTGTTTCTTAATTTGATTAGTCTGTTGTCGCTGATATTCAAATTAGCCTCGTAATTTACATAAATTCACTGAAAACCCACAGTTCTCTTTAAAGTACCAGACAGAATAAATGTCCTACTACTCCGACATCAACAACAGCCATTTTATATATCTTAATAACACAAGATCGGGGGCCTCCCGAGTGGCACAGCGGTCTAAGGCACTGCATCACAGTGTTTGAGGCGTCACTATAGACCCAGGTTTGATCCCAGGCTGTTTCGCAGCCAGCCACGACTGGGAGACCCATGAGGCAGCGCACAATTGGCCCAGCGTCATCCGGGTTAGGGGAGGGTTTNCACTAAAATACCTTTAATATCATTATTCAAAACATTCGGGTAATATACAGTACTGTTTCAAAATATAAGTAAGGACACATTACAAATGGAATAGATAACTATTTCACACATACTTTCTTGATATAAATAAAGTGATTTGTCTATTAAATATGTATATTTTGTGTTTTTATAATCATTGGAACATGTGTTACTGAAAAACTAGGACATATGTATTTGCCACAAAAGCAATGTAACAATACTATACACAATCTTCACAAAATTCATTATCTCTAAAAATGCAGCAACAGAATACAGTACCTGTTACAATGACTGTGTTATATTCCCTCTACTTAATATGAAAGGGGAAGAGCAGCCACGATATAATGTAGTGTTTCATATGGTGCATCTGGCCTAATAATTACATGGATAACACACAGCACCAATAGTCAGTACATTATAATATATTGTATATATCTAGGTATACTGTATATATACAGTATATTACAATACTGTATACATCCATGCCATGAGGTCCTTTGCATTGTGCTCTGTCTCCTACTGAAAAAGATCTCTCAAGGTCACTCAGGATGTGAATATGTATTCTCTTATGTAGGCTATACTGTACAATAGTTATAGTYAAATCTAACAATGGCATAGTCACTGCTAAAAGACAGAACAGACAGGAAACACATGAGACGGATCACAGCTTACCTAAAAAAAGTCCTACAAGCAGCTGAAGTTTCAAAGTCCTACATGATTGGTCAAGAGACAACAGGAATATGAAGCTTGCTGTAGTTCAGGGTCTTTTTCGAGCTGGACATGACAAAGCTGAGACGGAAAGGTCAAAGGGCAACATCCTCCTACTGAGCGTGGCCCTTACAAGTCATGCCCCAGTCTCTCAATCTCATCGGTCAAGAAGTCGATATCTGACCTGGTGGCGGCAGGATTGGAGATGACCATGCGGAAGAAGTTGACCTTGTCTCCCTGAGGCTGGTAGCCCACCATGGTAGTTCCAGACTCCATCATCAACGCCTTGATCTTGGGCGCCACCTGGTTTAGAGACAAGAACAAATCAGAGAAATATACAGTAGGTTAGTGCTGTCTCATGTGAATACAAAATATAGTCTTTATAGACCAAAGCTGACGAGTCCTTACCTTATGCAACCTGTCCCGCCTCTCTTGACCATCGGGCATGTCACGAATGCCTGGCGGAAGGTACCAGAAGCAGACATTCGTGTGCTGGGGCTGTGGAAAGAAAACGGAGACCACATTGTTTGTCAGTGTCTTAACTCAATGGATGGTCTGAAGAAGAAGTACCAACCTCAGTAAGAGGCCAAATAAAGACCTGAGGCTATGTAAGGTACAGATGTTGTTTCTTAATTTGATTAGTCTGTTGTCGCTGATATTCAAATTAGCCTCGTAATTTACATAAATTCACTGAAAACCCACAGTTCTCTTTAAAGTACCAGACAGAATAAATGTCCTACTACTCCGACATCAACAACAGCCATTTTATATATCTTAATAACACAAGATCGGGGGCCTCCCGAGTGGCACAGCGGTCTAAGGCACTGCATCACAGTGTTTGAGGCGTCACTATAGACCCAGGTTTGATCCCAGGCTGTTTCGCAGCCAGCCACGACTGGGAGACCCATGAGGCAGCGCACAATTGGCCCAGCGTCATCCGGGTTAGGGGAGGGTTTRGCCGGCCGAGATGTCCATGTCCCATTGCGGTCTAGCGACTCCTTGTGGCGGGCCGGGTGCATGCACGCTGACTTCGGTYGCCAGTTGTATGGTGTTTCTTCCGACACATTGGTGCGGCTGGCTTCCGGGTTAAGCGAGCAGTGTGTCAAGAAGCAGTGCGGCTTGGCAGGGTCGTGTTTCGGAAGATGCATGGCTCTCGACCTTCGCCTCTCTCTCGAGTCTGAACGCGAGTTGCAGCGATGGGACAAGACTCTAACTACCAATTGGATATCATGAAATTGTGGAGGAAAAGGGGTAAGAAGTACCCAAGAAACTATAATCAAATTACACAACATCAATATTGGTCTCCATAACGACATACAAGTGTATCCAAAATGGAGCCATAGGCTACACCTTAACTATAGCCTACTGTAGCCTATCAAAACTCATTTCCTGTAAGAAATGATCACTTTTCTGTGAATATTATGATTATTTTACTCCCGACAAAGCCGGTCAAATTTAAGATCCCACATCTGTAAATTCATAAATCCACAAGGAGTTCAACTGAGGATTCTAAAGCATAGCGCCACCTCAGGCAGGCCTGCCTCACTACATTGTGTTGCTCAGAGCCCTTTTGGGCACCTCAGTTAATKACTTCTGACTCATCGGATATCAGATATTCCCGATATCTCTGGTGTTTAGGGTAATCCATTGGAAGATATTACTATCTTTGGAAACAGAGTAGAAAACGCAGTGTGATCAATCTCACCTCTCCCTCGAACACCATCTGATAGCCCTCACGGTCCCTGATTTTAGTATAGAGATAATGCGAGAGGTCCAAGCACTTGTCGATGTGGTGTTCAAACCCTATTGTTCCCTGTTGGAGCGGAAATATACATAGACAGAGAATGAATATCAAACATTTGTCTTTTTTTTTGTTACCTGGTACAAGATCAGCATCCAAGATCAATCCCTATCACATGCTTAACATAATATAGACAGATTTAGTATTAGAACAAAAGCTTGGGGAGATATGTGCACATACCTTTGCTTTCCACATGAGCCAGAATTTGAAGATATCTACGTGTCGTCCACACTGGATGGCCTTATCCCCCGTGTCGTACGATACATCGTACTGTTTGTCAGGTTGGAAGAGGTAGCCAGCACACATTGAGTTGCAGCCTGATAAAACTCCCTGTAAAGATCAATGGTGTGGTTAAAGGCGAGAGGCAGATACTTAGAGTTCAATGGTGCCTTCAAACTGGGCTGTTTTCATATGTATAGTATGCCAGATCTCTGACTTGTGACATAACTTGAGTATTTCACGGCATACACTAATAGGGCGCATGCCCCGCCCACCTAAGGATCTGTCTTTTTCAGACATCTATTTCCYGTGTTTGAGGGTTGAAAAATCCACTTGTCACTTAAATCTGGCTAGATTGCTTTTTTTTTTTTTTACTCCTGCGACTCTTTCATAGCCTATCGTTTTTTCCCGTTAACGTTACGGCCGCTAAAATGTTTGTAATGGCCTGATCAAACAYTGGCTGAAATGRGCTCAATGGAATACAGCGCCTTCAGAAAGTATTCAGACCCCTTGACTTTTTCCATATTTTGTTACTTTACAGCCTTATTCTAAAATGGATTAAATAAAAAAAATCCTMTGCAATCTACACACAATASCCCGTAATGACAAAGCGAAAACAGGTTTTTAGAAGTGTTTGTACAATATTTACATAAGTATTCAGACCCTTTGCTATGGGACTCGAAGTTGAGCTCAGGTGCATCCTGTTTCCAAAAGCTGAACGGAGCAAAGTACAGAGAGATCCTTGATGAAAACCTGCTCCAGAGCGCTCAGGACCTCAGACTAGGGTGAAGGTTCACCTTCCAACAGGACAATGACCCTAAGCACACAGCCAAGACAACGCAGGAGTCGCTTTGGGACAAGTCTCTAAATATCCTTGAGTGGCCCTGCCAGAGCCTGGACTTGAACCCGACGAACATCTCTGGAGAGACCTGAAAATAGCTGTGCAGCAACGCTCCCCATCCAACCTGACAGAGCTTGAGAGAATCTGCAGAGAAGAATGGGAGAAACTCCCCAAATACAGATGTGCCAAGCTTGTAGCATCATACCCAAAAAGACTCTAGGATTTAATTGCTGCCAAAGGTGCTTCAACAAAGTACTGAGTAATGTGATATTTCTATTTTTGTATTTTTATAAATTAGCAAAAATGTCTACAAACCTGTTTTTGTGTGGTCATTATGCGGTATTATGTGTAGATTGACGAGGGGAAAAAACGATTTAATCAATTTTAGAATAAGTCTTTATTTTAACCTAACAAAATGTGGAAAAAGTCAAGGGGTCTGAATACTTTCCGAAGGCRSTGTACATTGGCTTTCCTTTGAATCTATAAGAACGCTGAAGCTTCGTCGGGGATTTAACCCACCATCTCGACACTTACATCACTAGAAAGAGAAGAAAGCTAACTTTATTTTGATGAGTGTTCATTTTTTGTGGATTTGARAAAAGTAATAATTTAATACAGTTKAATAGAAATGAGATGCGCTGAAATGAACGCAACTTCCAAAAATGAGCACTCGGATTATAGTGATATTATGTCTGATCTCGCAMACAATGTGAAGTATGTATAGATAGGTGTAATCTAGAGCCAAGCCTGTAGATGTTTTATCAGAGGGTATCCTGCTATTAAAACAGTGAATTGTGCAAGAGAACGTGACAACAACAGTAATTAAATGAGGCAGTCTAGACAGTGTAGGTGAGTGGCGGTATAGGGTAGACAGAGTAAGTGTTTGGTGGTTTCAGCCCTGTTCCACCCCTTTATGTTAATGTGTTCATATATGCAAAAACACCTGCTGTATTTATGCAAATGAGGCACATAACRTTTTCTTTATTTGAAAACAAAATAAAAAATAACTGATGCAATAAGAAAATGTATGTATGCGTGCATTCTAAGAAGAAAMAAATATAATTTCACAATAAATTGAATAGCTTGAATTCCCACCAAAATCCCTGAACTCCATCCATTATTTGTCTGTGCTATTAAAATGTTTTATGTGCTATAATTCAGTCAATATCTGATGGATTATAGAAATTCAAAAAGTTTKAAGTATCTTTATCCATTGTCCAATTGTTGCGTTGACTACAATTTCGATGACCGTTGCTAATCATACACCATAAGTGAAAACTCATCAGTCAGTAATTGCTCGTACCCTCTCTCTGACCAGAATGGCAGAGCACTGCAGTGGCACACCCATCATCTTGTGAGGGTTCCAGGTGACTGARTTGGCCCTGTAAACATGGAACACAGGCTGTAAGACAGGCCACAGTCACCAATGTGTGTGTGTGAGACCATTGTCAGGGCTGTAGCCTACCTCTCCACGCCACGCAGCTTGTGCCTGTGCTTCCTGGACATCAGTAGGCCTCCTCCCCATGCACCCTGAACAAAAACAACGGTTTGTTTTGAGGATAAGGACCTGAAAATGGCTGATATGTTTAAACTAAACCTGAAAATGTATTGCAATCAACCCTGAAATTATCAATATCACAATAACCTTCCTGTACTCATAGTAGGAAGATGCACTTACATCAACATGTAGCCACATGTTGTATTTCTCGCAGATGTCGGCAATCTCATGGATGGGGTCGAACGCTCCATACACTGTGGAACCAGCTGTAGCATTCACGAACATTGGGACACAACCCTGCAAGCATAACCCATCAGAATKAATATGGGTTCTTACATTATTGCAGTGAATTGAAATGCTTGCATTCTTCAGTTTCTGTCATATTTGACTGAACATATATTGGTTWGAGCAGAATTCACAGACATTTGACTATTTCTCTTGGCAAGCCTTTGTCACAGCAGAACTGCACACCCATTCGGAGAGCCTGCTATCACCTCCCTCCTCTAACGGAATTAGCTTCGGGAGACTGTACTTTGGAACTAGTAGCAGTGGGTAAGATAATATTTGAGGAGGCATAAGCACTAACCCTAAAATGAAAGTAGACATGTTTTAGTTTTGTAAACAAATAACGACCGGACTATTCCGGATTCATATTAGGCAGCTGTTCTCATAAGAATTCCGTTTCAGTGCAGAAACAAACAGAAGTGAATTAATGTCTTCAGGGAGAACGAATCCACAATTTGAAGTTGATTGTCTGACAGTTTGAAACTCACCCGCGCCTTGGCATCGATGACCTTGGCTTCCAAATCAGCAGGAATGACTCTCCCTCTAGAGAAGCAAACAGACAGTCAAAGGCAGGTTTTCATTGGGTTGTTTCATACAGTGCAGTGTATTGGACATGCATCCACAAACCTCTCATCTGTGCTCAACAGGATCAGGTTTTCTGTTCCAAAGCCCAGAGCAGCACTGGCTTTCTTTATAGAGTAGTGACTCTGTCAAAACACATGACCATGGCATTAGACTACTAGCCTATCAGCTGAGGGCAGAGATACAGTCAGCTGTACCGTCCAATTGTTTTAATCTGTTTCAATGAGGGACATTTTGTAGCTTTGAATYAGGCATGCCATGAACTCTTCACACAGAATAGACAGGGTCAATCGAGGAGTGACACAATAAGAAACACTAAGACTTTGTTTTGGTCACATAATACTGTTTCTGAGACTGGAGCTATATTGTGATGTGAAAATGCATGTTATAATCAGATGTTATGAGGAGACTGTAGGAGGCTTACATGCTCTGAGGTGAAGAGCACCAGTCTGGGRGCAGCAGTCATGCCTTTGGTCTTGACTTCAGGGAAGAACTTGTAGCGGGCGGTCATCACACTGTACATGTTGGATATCGCTCCACCTGCACAGACGTTGCACACAATCCTTCACTAAWCTGCATTCTATTATCGGAAGTTTTGGAATATTCATCTGTAACAGTGGGTTTATTCCCATCTCAGATTCTCAAGGCATGGATGAATTGACAACTGTTGATCAACATCGGCTTCACCTGGTGAGAATATCCCATCGCCCTCTCCATCAGGCCAGCCAATGATCTCCCTCATCTTCTTCAGCGTCAGCTGTTCCATGAGCACAAAGACTGGAGCGATCTCATAGGTGAACCTGAAACAGAGCACCTGTCTCCAGTTACCCCCTACCAATAGAAATCCATTCTATCATTGGTCTTGAACTCTCCTATTGCCATTTGTTTCTCATATTTACATTGTCTATATTGACATAAGCAGAATCAATGAAGGCAGGTGGAAAAATCCACAAGATAATGAATCACCATAGTAATAASAGCCAATAATTGTAGCWMWTTTTTTWTTTTWTTTTTTACATAATTGGTTTTTAGTTTGTTGTGTTCTTGAATTGTCATTACATGTGTTTATCATAGTGTATATTGAGCAGTGGCACTTTGAAGCCAGAGAAAGCACGGAACGYGCATACTACTTTTAACGCAGCCACGGTTCAATGATAGCTCTGTCACATTGTGTTAGGGATACCATTTGTTGCAGTGGAATGAGAAAGAACATGCATGTCACATCGGCGGAAGTCCATTAAGAATATGCCACTAAGAGGGAGCTCTTGCCTCTGAGTTAGCAAGAAGAAGAGGCTAGAAATGGGATGTAGCACAGTGAGAATGCCGTTGTCTTCGTGTCTGAGGGTTGYCTGGAGGCCAGCTTCCACTGAGCTTGTTTTGAATGTGTTTTTAATACATTACAGTATATTACACTTGAGGCCCATCTCTCTGAGAGTAATGATGGAAGAATGGTCGTTTCACCTTTACAATAGGAAGGATAGGATTACAGTCATGTTAATACAACGCAATCAACGATTGCAAAATAAAGGGTTGTTTCCACATCATTAGAACATGTTACAGAATTCCCTCCGGGGTAGTGCGATATCAATGTAGAACTAAATGGATGCCCGACCACAGTAGCTCATCTATCTTCACTATGTACTGACCAATGCTCTCCTAATTGCACTGCCTGTCTATTCATGCAATGAAAGTCAATGCATTAGAGGGACAATACAGTGATTCACACTGTGCCATACACACAKCACATATGTTTTACTTCTCTTGCTGGCACATCCAGTAACAACGTTAAAAAAAAGAAAAAAAAGTTATGAGTTATGTCCCAAATTAATTTTCCGCTCGCTCACTCGTGTAGACTAATCCTGATGATAGCCCTGTGACATGATTGTCAACCAATTAGTGTCAATCAATAAGTGTAATTAATGATGATGCAGTAATTAGCTCATGCATATAACAAATATGTATGCAGTCAGAGCCCTCTGATTCAATTTGTCTACAGTAGTGTTGCCATGCAGCACGCGGGCTAACACTCTCCCCAGAACACTCTTCAGCATCACATCAATGAGCTTGAYAAACTAAAGACTCTTCAAAACAGTGGGGGAAATCCTTTGGAGATTACAATAAATAGAAAGCTAAATCAGGAGAGGGTTGAAACCTTTTATTAAGCCAGGGGCCAGGCAAAACGAATGAATCCTTGACATGAAGAGCCTCAGCCTTGGTGGTCAGCTTGTATTTATTTGCTGTTTTTAAATAGGAATGACAACACCATGACCACACAGAAGACTCTGGCTCTTACCACGCAGAAATGCTATGTTTCATCAGTGCTTAGGCTGCAGCATTTTCCGTACAGTGTTTTTTGTTGTTGTTTTGTTATGATGGTTTTACAATGCCCTGACTGGTTTTAGGCTGACATCATAGACAAGATCAACATGTTACAGCAGGTGATACACTCTGGCCAGGGCCTTAAATGGCTCGGCAGCCTCAGCTGATAATCTCGGTGTACCAGTCAACAATAGCCAATGGTCAGTGAAGCATCAACTTTTATCTTGGACAAGTCCCTGGACACCTGGTGTATCATAATGCTGTCTCTTCCAGATTGCCTTTCCCACTGAAAAAGCAATATCACTATGTCTGTTGTTCACATTTCTGCAGCAGATCTCAAGGGAGAATCTCATTCTGTTGTGCTACCATTATCTCTGATCCAAAGAGTGTTGCATAAAACAACCGCTCCATGTAACATTCAATTGCTAATCAATATGCAATTACATTTTCCTGCAGGGCTGTATTATATGACTACAGCCACATTGTTTGTCAACAACAATAACACAGCAAACAACAGATGACTACTTCCCATCTCCCCTCTTCATGCTTGCCATGTCACACTTGACTCGCTTAAGTGGCGGCTCGGAGAGCACCCTCAGGATCCTTCATTTAGAAGCTCATCAAGGGCCCCAATTATGTCACTTCTACTGATCTTCATCTTCGACCAGAATCTTCTAAGGCCATTTGAAAAATGGTAGGAAACGTCATTTTTCTTGAGTGCCAGACTTACATTCACCCAAAGGAAATCCACTCACTGCTAAATTAGATCTATCAACCCCTTTATCACAATCCCAGCCTAAACCCGAGAGCTATGTTATGTCACTCTAACTAAGATCATTGGTTTAGGCACATTGTTCACATGACATTTTGCACAAAATCAAGAGGACTTTAGTAACTGATATACTGTACATATATTTACAATATTTGAGGATCCTGTGACTTTTGATAATAAACATATTTAAATGTATCATAAGTGTGTAATAACTGGGGGACATAAAGACCACTCACATGTTAGTGTTTGCAGTGGAGGTGAGCCATTCTCCTGCTAACCCAATGATGTCTAAACCAGTGGATAACTGATTGAAAAACCTGGGGTGACCTAGGAGGAAGACAACACCATTTGTCGTTAATACATTTCTCATGAARGTTTCATCATTTAACTATGGGATTATCTGTTATCACTGAACCACATTGTAGACAAATGGGAGTATTTGTTATGCTGAGGGTTAGCTCTGTTTCATGCCTCCTCGGTCTTCTCTGTCCTCACCTGTTCTCACTCCATATTTCAGGGTATCCCTGCAGTCCACCAGGATCTGCTCCAGAGACTCAGGCTGGTCGGACAGCTCCAGGTTGAAGCCCTCCATGCCCTCCAGCAGCTGGTGGGGGTGGTGGAAGTCCAGGACCTTGGTGGATCTGTCGAAGGTCTTCCGGACGTAGTTTGTGAGAATATCCACCACCTCCAACAAGAACTGCATGGTTGGCTCCTCTCCGTTTTTGGCTGGTAATAAATCTAGCGTGAGAAATTGAAGCATGTTGATATTTTCGKTTTTTCTCGTTTTCGAAAAAATCAATCAATCCCTTTTGTTGGCCTCCGTCATCACTTAAGTGTGTTTGAAGAGGTCACTTTCACAATCTTCTGTAGAATTTGTCATGACTTCATTCTACTTCCCAACTCCTAGAAAACTATGTATTTTAGTTTCTTCTCTAAAGCTGGTATAAATTGTATCAATTAGAAAGTCATTTTTTAGCAACAAATGAATTACTATTTTTGCTATTTCTCCAGTGAGTGTCCCTGAGTAACCTAGGCTATTTTTCAGCCACTTACAAATTGATCTAGAAGGTTATTATGGTCAAACAAATGGTGAATATAAATTTTAAATAGACATAGCAATCAATTCAATTTCAATGACCAACAGCCTAATGATTTCAGTTTTTTGTATTATTTTTCTCAATATGTGTTTTAAACACTTCCCCTGAACTGTGATATGTGTATTGTCCTTAATGTCGTGAAATATCAATAAACCGAAAGAAATAACTGAGATTTAGACAGATGATAAAGATTTGGTAAATCAGTATTTTCAAATCAGATGAAATCAGGCTTATCTTCGCATCAGTAAGATAATTAACGTTTTCAAGTTGACTCATTTTCCATTTATTGTAAAACAACTGCACAAAACGAACATTAACAAGATCCCTACACAATTTTGATAATTTTGATTGATAGGCCTATATTTCCCATAATGGAAATAACTCGGCCAATTACCTCTAGCAAACAGATTGGAAAAGTCCGTCTCCGTGCGTCTGAAACGGGAATCCCTGTCGCTGTTATCAAGCAGGTCCTTAGACGATCTTTCCTTGAAGGAACTAATCTTCTCCTCGAGGTTATTGTTCTTCTGCAAAAATCCTAAATTGTTGCAAGGGGCAGAGGATTCAAATGAGGGATTACTATCATCACTCCCAATCCCAAACATTTTGATGACACCCTTTTAACACAAAACAAATGCCTAAACTACTCTCACTGGTTGAACTGACAATGCTGTGATGTAGGCTAGTTTTGAGGTAGCCTAATTCCCATCCTGTCCATGGAAGCCTATTTATGGGAGGAACAGTCAGTGGGAGCTTGAGCCCCGTGACATCAGCACGAAAATCCAGCCAAGCAAAAACAAATATCCGTAATTTAGTGTATGTACATTCGTATTAAGTCCCTCCGAGAGATTCCACTTCAGTAAGCAGGGAAGAGCACACAATGAACCGATGTCATTAAAGCCCGAAGGCAGATCTAATAGTTGGACTGGGCTGTGATGATATATGGGACATTTTATAGCCTATCTGCTCATAGGCCCGTGGAGAACACCACATTAACTCAAATCTTATTTAGCCTACCAATTTCTCCCAAACCTAATCTGATTTCTAGATTGGCCCTTCTAAAAATAACACATTTTCCAAATCTCCTGCTGAGATTATTAATCATAAARAATCCTGCAATGTGATCTTATTTTACTATAAATAACGCAATATTTCAGATAATATATCTAGCCCTATAAGATGTGAAACCCAATTATATGCCATAGCCCACACCCTTTGGAGTAATAAATAAAAGTACATAAAAGTATATCAAAAKATCAAAGTTGGTTTTATTTCATTTTATTTCGTTTATATCATGTAATATAATGTTTTTTTTTATTATTTCACTTTCAAAAAAGGAGATGTTAGACTATAGTCTGAACAAGCTTGCTTCTGTCTCACGTGAAGTCATATATAACCAACATAAAACCAACATTTCACTTGGTCAAGCAAAATGGAAAGTTTATGATGTTTTTAGACCAATATCATTGCACTTAAAAAAMAGAGATGAAAAGTGCCAATAGGCCTATAACCGGAGTGAATCAGATAAAACCAAAACGTAACAATTGCATCAACATCGCATTAAAACATTAAACTTGCCCTGATGGAACAATAACTGACCCAACGCTTGGCCATATCAGATAGGGCTAAGGCATTTTGCTTCCACTTAATCGGTTCGTATTGTGGAGCAGAAGACTGACTGACAGCGCTATCTCTGTTAAACAGAACCTTGACGAATTACGATTTCAGGCGCGTCTCGTTCATCTTTTCTCTTCAGATGAGCTCTCATGATAAGGACCGATACCAACCATTCCTCCAAATAGGCTATACCTTTAATGAATGACACCCGCTCAGTTATAAAACTATAGGCTACCGAGATATATTAAGACAAAGACAAAGGTATGGCCAAGCAAAAATAAAGACAGTAAGTAGCCTACCATACTAGTTGATTAGGCCTACTACAATTAATGTAGTAAACTCCACTGTATATGTTCATGTTTATTCTAAATTAACCCCCAAAATTGAAGGGGGTTGAATAACCTACAGTTAGTTAGTTGGCTAATTGTGTATTCCAAGGTCATTACACATCGGCAAAGGGAGAATTGTATTTCTCAAGTACGCCATGGGAGGGCGCAAGAGCACGATTTTTTTTAGGGCCTACGAATTCAAAAATGTAATAGCTGGGTAAGAAAACAGACACTCATATTGAAAAGATATGCAAGACTAAAGAAAGCTCATCTTCCATTTTTAGACGACAATGTAGACATTTATATTTATTTCTGGACCAATAGCTAGGCCTGTGGTCTCTGCAGTTTTTCAAACTGCTTTTCATATTCATAAAAAAATAGGTTTGTCACTATAAATTCCGTGGTAATAATCATTATGGACATAATCATCCTTTCATCATGAAAACCCACTCATGCGACAAGAGAAAACAGAAAGGGGCAGAAGCCCGTAACCACAGCCACCCAGTCTGCAGTCTTTGTGTTTCAGACCAACATAGCCCATATTCCTCAGATATGAGAAAGGTCTGCTTGCTCAGCGTTGAACAACACTTAAAATATGCAACATAGGCAAACTATGATATTTTTTTMTTGAGAAAAACTTTGGAACAATATAGCCTAAACATGAACATTAAATACATGACATGAAAATAGCAAACTTACCACATATCTTCATTCCCAATTTTCTAGTACATCCATGAGCAACTCCACACCAAGCGTCATAGCCTAAAATAGTTTTGAAAACTATTGAGAGGGCCCTTACATTAGGCCTCAAGGGCATTATTTCTGCTAAAATAATTACAAACTCAAAGCGATGGGTGGGGAAATGTTGATGAAACAGCAGTCTAGGTCTAGGAATTGAAKAATTTTGTTAGAGGCCAGTGAAAGGGACAAGGGGCAGACAGCTCCACACAGATTCACAGAATTCTGGACCAGAATCTACGTCAAGGTTTCACTCATGAAAGAAAATACAAAGGCAACAGAAAGATCTGAAATATGACGTGTATATTGACAAATAGCCTAACAGGGCCAATTATGAGCGGAATAGGCTTGAGATCCACGTACGTGATTCGGGGTTTCGTGTAAATCATGCATCGATGTCAATTGAGACACAGACAAAAAGCAAGTTCCACATGTCTGCATGTAATACTGGCATGATACCAGTCTAATGGTTTTGGAAAACCAACAAGCGACAAAGCAAGCACAGTTTGGCAAGCAAATCCAGCATTGACTAAATCCCCTGAGAAAAACGGAGGGGCAGTTTTTCTATTTGAATACATCTGATCTGACWTCATTTTAAATTGCGTAGCTTAATCGTTTACCTTTGCAAATGCATAATTTACACTGGGGTGTGGTCAATATCAAATCAGAGCTTTATGATTGTGTGTAGGCCTAAGGAAAATATGCCATTTATGGCAAACTTTGCAACAAAATTGGAATGTGCTTGGATGACTAATTGGGATGTCGGCTATATATTATGTGTTTTTCATCAATATCGCTTGGATAATGAAGAGTATTGAGGTAGAGATGTTGCCTGCAGTACATCTCTACATCCTGGGCTACACCCCCCCTCAGCTGATGGAGGTTACAATAAGGCGCTTGAACACACGCTATTAGGGCCAATTTAAGCCCAGTTTATACCTGGTGCTAACATGAGTCCTTTGTCCTGATCTTGTATACATTCTGATTGTGCCCACATTTCCAGAAATGTGTCTACACATGGTATTAAAATGTGTCCGTTATCTGCCCACTGTGTCTACATTGTAACGAGATTTCCTGGTCCCTTCCTTTATGCAAATTATGCAAAATAATGATTTAAATGGTTTCTATGGCAAGATCTGTCTACACGTGTAAGATATTCAGACACAATGCGTGCATGACTACAACCGGAGGTGGGCAGGATTATCTGATCACGATCAGATCCCAATGTGTCTTTTCATTGTCTACACCTGTCTAAAAATGTGGGCACAACAATCAGAATGGGAAAAGATCAAGGCAAAGGAAGCAAGTTASAACCAGGTATAAACGGGGCTTTAGTGTGGCTACAATTAACCCTACTTTGCGCATAATTACCCCCTAAACATCACTCACTCTCACTTTTCAAACAGGGCGGAAGAAATCCACAGAAAAAAATAGAACCTACTTCTTTCTGAAATGCAATAGTAATCTAATAAAAGCCTAATAAATAACAATAGTAATAGGCAAATAACACAATAATAATAATTAAAGTAGGCTGTAATATTATTTTGAAAGATAAAGCTAAATTCTTTGGGGATTTTCGTCTTTATCAATACCGACAGTTCGTGTTTTAAGTTTTGACAGCAAGATTCGTGTTTTTAGTTTTGACAGCAAGATTCGTCTATCAAGCATGAAGCCGGGAGGTCCGCTGCGCATGCAATGCTGCGGTGATTTGTTGGGTGGCATTTAGAATGGTAGTGTACAGTTATTTTCCTCCATGGAAATGATTAATGGCATTGCTCACAAAGTAAATAGCACAATTGAAATAGCGTTTTATTTGTGATGGACCTACTTGTGCCTGGTGGTCGTAAATTTGTCGAGTTGGGATCCGGTTCCCCGCCAGAGGAGGAAGGTGCAGACGCCGCCATCACTCCTAAAATACARTACAAAAGTCCTCACTCCAAAGCGCACTGTCAATTTCTGTGAAACCGCTCCTATTTTATCCAAGATGAAAAGTCACATGAACTGTAAGGAGATGAGAAAGAATAGATGTCGGAGACATACAATATAGGCTATAGATAATGATATGCCTAAATATTTGAAATGTATCAATAGGATATTTTAAGATCGATCCGTCATACAAACGCTGACAGAAATCCACAACTGTGAATAAGCAAGGGTCAGGACACGTGTCGTCTGGCAGCCAGGGTAGAATTATTCTCAAACATCAATTAACAGGTTGGTTGAGGCTGCACATATTTTTTTTCCTGAATCAATACAGATTTGAAAGTCAAAACCTATGGCAAAATAACTTGTTGGCTATAAACACAATGCATTTCATTAGGCTTTATCAAATCAACCATAGCCATCGACAAAGATGCTAATGAATCCTCACCAATCGATTGCATTTCAGAACCTGGTCTACTGTCAATGTGGATAATGAGGTCTCACAGCAAGTGTCTTTGATTTCAGAGAGGTTGATATTTATCTGCCTTTGATGAATAGGACTTGATGAAAAGTTTATGSCTAAAAATCATTCAAAATGGAATTAGCCTTGATAATTCATGATCAACTAAATGCCATAACAGCTCATCTGGTGATTTATCATATAGGCAAGTTAGGTGAACCGTCAAACCTCCGATAAATGAAGTATTCATTTGATAAACAATGACCAAAAATAGTCTATGTCAACAGAATTGATTGACAAACAGGATAGTGACTCCTTAATTAAGAAGATGATTTGTAAATAATGATGACCCTAATCCAGGTCAAAGTCAATTCAAGAAAAATCCATGCCCATACAATAATAAACCGTCCGTTATAGCTCGATTGTAGTTGAATGTAGTTGAATACAGACACAACAGATGTAATTCAAACCACGAATAACTTTAGAATCAGCAAACAGACATTAACATGAAAAGCATGTATTGTTCTCTGTATGTACTTTACAAAACCATGTGAAAGAATTGAAAACACCTGTTAGAGCATCTCAAACGTCAATTTATCATAAAGCTTCAATTAACAAATAAGATTTCGCCTGCWGTTGTAAAATGATAATCCCCGGTTAAAAAGCATCTTACCGTGCCGAGGATGGGTACAGGTGACCCAAGTAGAGTCCAAAATAAAAACTATGCGAGGAAGATCAAATAAAGTCCTTTGGCAACGCAACGTCTGGTGCGCTTTTGACACTAAGAAACACAGGGTTTTGAATATCTATTGTCTACAAAATCCCATCCACGGTGACCTTTTTGGTGAGGTACGTTTGATTTGCTGATATTTAGAGCGTGCATTGCCTATTTATTCGTTACTACGCACGCATGAGTCACACCAATACCTCCTCTGGTGCTGCATATTTCCACCCAATATCGAACAGATCCGCTTTGTCTGCAAATGTACACTGAATCGTGTCGCTTTCAGCTATAACGTGACTTTTGGGAAGTGCTTGATTGGCTTTGAAGCTATATACCTCGATTTGGAATCCTGGTCACGAACATGGACTTGGGAAGTTTGATCCTACGAGCAGAGCAACACATTACGCCCATAAGGGATGGGATGGGATGGGATGGGGGGGTGTCGTTGCCTTGTTCTTGAGAAATCCGAATAGTAGGTAACCATACTCAAAAGACCCATCTCCTTCTAGGTTATTGTTGATTTTCTTCTGTAACAGGTCAGGGAGCCTAGCGGTTAAGAGCGTTGGGCCAGTAACTGAAAGGTCGCTGGTTCGAAACCCGAGCCGACTAAGTGAAAAATCTGTTGATATGCCCTTGAGCAAGGAATTTAACCCTAATTGTCTTCTAAATGACTGAAACGTTAGGATTAGGATGTTTTGTTGAAATCTCAGTATGCAAGGGTTCATCTGTTCCTCTATAGCCCTCAAACTCAACTCTACTTAAAAGCCAGTTCCACTGCGTTTTTTCATTGTTCCTCTCTAGTCAGGGCCTGACTTAGACCTGGGACACCAGGTGTGTGCAATTATTTATCAAGTAGAAGAGAAAGCCAGCAGGCTCCGGACCTCGTAGGATAAGAGTTGAATACCCCTCCTCTATAGGCTACAAACAATATGTTATCAATAATAACATTTACACACAATTAATGGATTTTCAAGATGACTGCGCAATATTTATCTTTCCTCTTTTAGCAGTAAAATGGAGAAATTAAAAGTCAGTGTGTAAGGGTTGTAATGAAATCCACAAGGTGGCAGTAAGGAATCATACATYCCAGAACTCCACACAAGTGAAGTGTGCAATTCCGTAAATACTTCACGAAGCTAATAATAAACCGATACATTAATCAGATTTGCTACATCATACCATACCAAACCTACATGGGTTCAATGGAACAAGAATAGGCCCAGTGCCAAAGAATAAGATTCAAGGGAACAAGCTATTCATAGACTAGGCCAGCGTTTCCTAWACCCGGTCCTCGGGACCGCAAGGGGTGCACGTTTAATTATTTTTGCCCTAACACTACACAGCTGATTCAAATGATCAAAGATTGATCATTAGTTAATAATATGAATCAGTTGTGTTGTGCTAGGGCAAAAACCAAAACGTGCACCCCTTGGAGTCCTGAAGGCCGATTTTGGGAAACACTGGACTATGCTATAGACTACAGGTTTACTCTTTCAATCAATTAAAATATAGGCCCATGGTCATCATCCTAAATTACCATCCATTTGAATATTAAGCACATTGAAGATAATATTTATTTAGCAAAGGCTAATATATTGCATACTCAATGAGCATTCCATTCTAAGCATTATTAAGATCTAAGATCAAKAAATAAATAATACAAAAGCATTTAACGTCTGACCATTCAACATATCTGAGTGAGACTGTGTAACTAGCATGTAACATAGCTCTTACTTCAGCGCACGTGACCTCAGCGGACCTTGGTAGGGATGCTGACTGTCTTTGACATTTTCAGCACCTGGACAGCTCCAGCGCGTTCCAGTTGAGTGGACGCTGCCAGACCTGTTAATGACATAGGCCTGCTGTCAGTCAACAGTCGAACGGTTACGTGCAGCACTACGAATTCACAAATAAATGACATATACCTGTTTTCAGAGCAGTGAAGACATTCTTTTTCACTTCATTGACAGGTTTTGAGTGTCTCTTATTCAGATTGTAATAGGCAACACAGGATACTGCCAATGTGATCCTGAATAGCCCAATGTAGGCTATGATGTTTGTGATTAATCTGTTTTTATAGTTGTATTTTTTTWAATTACCACGTGGCAGCCGTTAAAAATCAGACGTCAGATCGTCATTGCCATCCATAGGAAAGTGAAGGATGAAAGTCCTCTTCATCGCGTTGCATAGAGTTGAGGAACATCAGTCTCCAGGAGATGGCGCTTCATCCTACCATTCAAACCAGATCAACCGTGAAACACTTTGAAACTACATCACGAGCATGGAGAGATTACCCACAGAATGCAGAGGGAAACACTATTGTAAACCATTTAAGGAGAATGTGAGACTTGAAAAATACACCCAGGGAGTACTGTTCATAAATGAGGTTCTGTTCTTGATAATGTCATTACTTTCAAAAAGCTTGACTAATCAGAGAGGAGGCTCAATGTTGACAACAAAAATGTTATGCTCCATTCCAGTTAGAGTGCAGTTGAAGAATTCAAGAGGTCGGATGTCATGTGTTGGATCACCTGAGACAATCTTAGTCATACAGTCAAAAGACCACAACCTTGCACCTTTTCCATGCGTCGTTCATCTGAAGCAAAGCAGAATCATGCTGGTCTGGGTTAATAGGACTACCATTAGCTGGATGAAAGACCAAATKGTAGCTACTAGAAGTGTTGGTGGAAGGCCTAGCGGGCACTCTTACAACAGTGCCCTTTGCAAGGGATAGGGACACTTCCCTGTCAAGTGTGCTGTTTTTGGTTGAGTTGAGACACACTGACTCAGTATGGTCACTCAAGACCTCATAGCTAAATCTAGCAGGGATGTGTTAACCCCGCTCTGGCCAAGGCTAATGTGATTCTGTGCCTGTTTGTGATGAGATGCAAGACACATTTACCCGAAAGGGCCACAATAAACAGAATGGAATTGTTTTCCCTACTTGAACCTCATACCATCATGGCCATCTATCCCCTGGTTTATAATTAATATGATGCACTTTTCACCTCTAGCGCAGTCACAGAGACGGTTGGATATGTGGGTCTAGTGGGTTGAAACACTTTGCACCATGCCACCTCTGCCCTCTTGAGTTCTTCACTATTTCGGAATGTGGAAGTAGGATCCCTCCCTCCCTCCCTCCATCCCTCCCACCCTCCCTTTCTTCTTCCTCTGAAGGAGCAGCTGTCAGAGGGTGTGTCACTGGTGTCCCAACAGTATTCTGGATCATCATCGCCACAGCAATCATTCATGTCTTCTCCCTGCTAATGTGCATCCTTTGACAAGAGAAGGAGCCATAAACAACTTGGACGTATACTCCGATGTTGACATAATGGTACGTCCAAGCATTCACACAACTTTTCAAACCGTTGTCACAAAATGTGTTGTTTTGTGATACAACCATGATTCTCAAGGTTATATTTTATTCATAGGACTCTGAATGAGCAGGTATTTGTGAAGAACAAAACAACTGAATCCAACTAGAGGATCACCCAACTGCCAGTTTGTCAGTTTGATAAAAAGGATATATACTTTTATCGATATATGTACYATGAAATTAATTAATATGTGAGACAATGTCACGTACTGACCAGTTTTCTATATTCACAACTTTTTTTCAGGAGATCTCTTTTCTCAAAATAGCATAAAATTCTCTCTTTGTCATAATTTTTTTTTTAATATCCTACTAGAATGTTAAAATCCAATTTAAGAATTTTGCACGGTTAAATACCCTGCACCCTTTTTTTGTAAAAGCCAATTAAAATATGCAAAAACACAATCCTTTCATTTTAAAATGTAAATGACTCCAAAAAGCTAGTTAAAATCTGAGGAATTATGATCAAACAATGAAAAAGACATCTTCATTTCTTTATTKAGTTCAAAGCAATTGGATAATGGAGTAAATATTGAAAGATCCTTAGGGGACTAAATAAGGCATTATCATGACACCCATGTGTTAGAACAAAAAGTACCACATGTCCATRGTACTGAAGACATGGTCACTGAACTCTTGTAAAGTAAATGGACTGGTCTAATTCACCTTCATACACTGAGTGTACAAAACATTAAGAACACCCTCCTAATATTGAGTAGCTTTAACCTGGATTCACCTGGTTACTCTATGTCATGGAAAGAGCAGGTGTTCTTCATGTTTTGTACACTCGGTGTATATTGTATCAATGTCTCATTAGTAATTCACTTAAATACATGCAGTTGCAACCGTTGATCTCAGATATGCAGTTCTAAACTTCAAGGTGTTCTGTATTTTTGGTATTTGTACACAGCTAGCCTAGATCTACATATTTGTTTTGGAGGGAAACAGTGATAWGATGATTAAATCAGTGGAATTAAATGAATCCCAAGTGGCTTACTGTGGAAGGTGTTTTATACGACTTTGCTACATTACACCTTAATAAGGACTACAATTTCACATTTATAATGTTATTGAACATGTCTCTTGATACCTATTGACTTAGCATTGGCTACAATGCTAAGTCAATAGGTATCAAGAGACATGTTAAATAACATGCTAATTAAAGATAAGGGAGAAAGTGGGGTCTATGTTTCCAATGCTCTAGGGCCCTACAGCCCTACAGTCTCGGCCCCTATGTTGGGTTGTGGCAGAGATCCAGGTTGTCGACACATGACCCTGAAAATGACCCATTATCTGTTTAAATCAATTCCAATACGTTACACATCAACACAGTCTTAATTGCTGTTGTGTGGTAAGGTGGTGGTTACTGAAAACAAGCCAAGAGGGGTCATAGGCTTCGTAAATGTTCATAGTTACATGTTGAAATATTTGGAAATGAAATGTTGTTTATTTCTACCTTACCCTTGGCTAAGCTTTCTGTCACAGAAGACTCATGGTGGGTCCCTGTGCTACAAGGTTTTTCCAAGTATGTCTATATGATAATATGAAAGGGTGTCATCCTCTTCTCTACAAAACAATTGCTCCCAACAGACTCAGAATTGCACATAAGTATTTGGTGTTCCTCTGTTTGATTCTGCTGCTGTCCTAATTAATCAGTCATGAGCTTCAATGTAGCTTATGTTCAGAAGCAAATACCACATTTAACTTCTCCCACTGACAAGTTACTATCTGTATACACACAGCATATACAGTTGAAGTCGGAAGTTAACATACACTTAGGTTGGAGTCATTAAAACTCGTTTTTCAACCACTGCACAAATTTCTTGTTAACAAACTATAGTTTTGGCAAGTCGGTTAGGACATCTAYTTTGTGCATGACACAAGTAATTTTTCCAACAATTGTTTACAAACAGATTATTTCACTTATAATTCATTATATCACAATTCCAGTGGGTCAGAAGTTTACATACACTAAGTTACCTGTGCCTTTAAACAGCTTGGAAAATTCCAGAAAATGATGTCATGGCTTTAGAAGCTTCTGATAAGCTAATTGACATAATTTGAGTCAATTGGAGGTGTGCCTGTGGATGTATTTCAAGGCCTACCTTCAAAATCAGTGCTTCTTTGCTTGACATCATGGGAAAATCAAAAGAAATCAGCCAAGACCTCAGAAAACAATTGTAGACCTCCACAAGTCTGGTTCATCCTTGGGAGCAATTACCAAACGCCTGAAGGTACCACGTTCATCTGTACAAACAATAGTACGCAAGTTTAAACACCATGGGACCACGCAGCCATCATACTGCTCAGGAAGRAGACGCGTTCTGTCTCCTAAAGACRAACGTACTTTGTTGCGAAAAGTGCAAATCAATCCCAGAACAACAGCAGAGGACCTTGTGAAGATACTGGAGGAAACAGGTACAAAAGTATCGATATCCACATTAAAACGAGTCCTATATCAACATAACCTGAAAGGCCGCTCAGCAAGGAAGCAGCCACTGCTCCAAAACCGCCATAAAAAAGCCAGACTGCGGTTTGCAACTGCACATGGGGACAAAGATCGTACATTTTGGAGAAATGTCCTCTGGTCTGATGAAACAAAAATAGAACTGTTAGGCCATAATGACCATCGTTATGTTTGAAGGAAAAAGGGGGAGGCTTGCACCATCCCAAACGTGAAGCACGGGGTTGGCAGCATCATGTTGTGGGGGTGCTTTGCTTCAGGAGGGACTGGTGCACTTCAGAAAATAGATAGCATCATGAAGGAGGGAGAATTATGWGGATATATCGAAGCAACATYTCAAGACATCAGTCAGGAAGTTAAAGCTTGGTCGCAAATGGGTCTTCCAAATAGACAATGACCCCAAGCATACTTCCAAAGTTGTGGCAAAATGGCTTAAGGACAACAAAGTCARGGTATTGGAGTGGCCATCACAAAGTCCTGACCTCAATCCTATAGAAAATGTGTGGGCAGAACTGAAAAGGCGTGTGCGAGCAAGGAGGCCTACAAACCTGACTCAGTTACACCAGCTCTGTCAGGAGGAATGGGCCAAAATTCACCCAACTTATTGTGGGAAGCTTGTGGAAGGCTACACGAAATGCTTGACCCAAGTTAAACAATTTAAAGGCAATGCTACCAAATACTAATTGAGTGTATGTAAACTTGTGACCCACTGAGAATGTGATGAAAGAAATAAAAACTGAAATAAATCATACTCTCTACTATTATTCTGACATTTCACATTGATCCTAACTGACCTAAGACAAGGAATTTTTACTCGGATTAAATGTCAGGAATTGTGAAAACTGAGTTTAAATGTATTTGGCTCAGGTGTATGTAAACTTCCGACTTCAACTGAGTATGTCGACATCTACCTGTCACTCATGTCTTCCTGCCCGCCCCCTTCCCCATAACATCATCTCTCTGTTCTTTAGGTCAAAACAACTGGGAACTCAGTACTCAGAAATCTCTGACTTCCGACTTCAGTSCGTTCAAAACAACTGGAAACTCAGAAAAAAACTAGCTCCGACTGGGAAAAATAGTTTTGAACGGTCATCCAACTTGGAATTCCAAGTCGGAAAGTCAGGCATCTTTCTAGAACCCCGACCTGAAGATCACGGACGTAATGATTTGACCTTGTTTTTTTACGAGTTCCCATTTGTCGTGAAAGCACCAATAGGAGGTATATTGCATCACCAACATGATGCAAGTGTCTACCATGCTCTGAGATATCCCACCAAGACCAAAGTTATTACTACCATTGGGACATCAGACACACGCATAGTTACATAAAAAACGTTGGGTGTTTTGGAGACTCCACCAGTACTTCCTACTTCCCAATCTATCACCAGGAGGCTGGCACAACTGATCCATTCCACCTCTAGCCATATGATGTCTATGGTCAGATCCCCAAAAATTTCACAAGCGGCTTTGCAACGCCTGTCAATTTACACCCCCTATATCTCARATGCTGTCAATAGATACAGAACATCAATCTGACCAACTGTATTATAACATCAGTACTGGATGTTAATAGCTCTATGGACAACCAGACACACTCTATGAATAGTCTATTCTAACAATAAAACTGAACTTACTGGAGTAACTAGGCTTTGTATTTACAGCCATGCATGCAACCCCCAACAGTCTCTAAAATTCCACAGTCATTATAATCTTTGAAATGTAAAGCCAATCAGTGGCCAACAAATCSTTTGTCTGCTATTAGAAGCCTCCATGGATGTTCTCAACGCATCCCTAGAAGTCATTGCTTCATAAGAGGATGATGAAATTTGAACAAAGACTTAAAGTTCAAATGGTGAAGACTTCTTTCAATGAGATCCCCCAGGGCCGGCCCTGGGCATAATCGACATAGGCATTTGCTTCGGGCCCCTGGCCGCTAGAGGCCCCCCGATGCAAAAAAGGGGGGGGGGGACTCAGTCGGGATCTTAACTTAGTGTTGAGAGTTAGAACCCTAACCCTAACCCTAACCCTAACCCAACCAGTGGTGTAGTGCCACATTTCTCAATCAATGTTTGTGGCTTGCTGACAGATGTAGCCTACTGAATATCATTGTAGAATAGACCTATGCATWAAATGCATCATCCAATTGCAACGTCTGYCTATGTCCACACATATTGTCTCTAGAAAATGTTAGATCTATTTTTGTATACCCTCAAACACCAAGTTAGGCATACCTAATGAATGATAATTCTTCACATTTTACCAGAGAAATGTCCAAACTGCATGCCAATCATTTGAGTTCAATCAAGCTCAAGCTCAATCAATATTCGGTTCTGTTATGTGAAATACTGCTAACTCCTCCTCTTTCTCAATTTTCAAACAGAAATGGGGTGTGTCTTTGGTGGTTCATTGATGTGTCATGTGTGCCGCGACCGACGTAGCTAGTTCGTTAGCTAAACTTGCCACTTGTATATAGCCAGTAACACCTCCAGTATGTGTTGACATCATTTCACTAGATTTAGTTTTGGACGGAAGCTGTAGAATTTGGTAAGAAATCGCACTACTCTAGAAAAATATATTTTTCAKCCATTTAGTTTKMGTTTTTAAGCATTAAATGACCTAGTATGATGGTGCATTGATCCGTTATATAGTTCAAAGATGTTATTTTTGTGCTTTTGCCAAAGGTCGACTGTTAAAGTAACTGTCCAGTGTTTCCAGATTTCTATGAGATATGGCCTATAATGAACTACAATATGAGTGAAAAAGTTTTCCTTCCAATGTTTTTTTTAATGTAGTATGTTAAAAAGCTGATCTTCTGTGTTGGAATGGTGTGGGCGTACCCCAACAGAATGGTGTGGGCTTACCCCAACAGAAT
Organism: Salvelinus sp. IW2-2015; assembly: GCF_002910315.2. Lineage (NCBI taxonomy): Eukaryota > Metazoa > Chordata > Actinopteri > Salmoniformes > Salmonidae > Salvelinus > Salvelinus sp. IW2-2015. Next base: position 11,642,352 of record NC_036875.1, on the reverse strand, counting down.
GGTGTGGGTGTATACCACTGATTCGCCATCTCATCCTCGTCAGTTGGATGACAACATCCTCTATGAGGAAATAGCAAGCATTTTTGAAACAATCTGTTTGAGATACAAGTTTCAGGTGGGTTTTGTTTAAGTGTTTTTAAAATCCAGTATAGGAGTATAGGATAAGTCAACACATTTTTGGGGGTATGAGTTAACAGAATATGAACTTTTACAAGTGAGATTTTCACTGGACAGTTACTTTAAATTGCAACATTTTCTCTAAGCCYCATGGCAAAATGTGTAGAGTAGAAGGACTTTAGCTTTAAAACKGCAATATTTTCTATCAGACTTATGACTAAATGTGTAGGATAGCATTGTAAAACTGCACATTTTCAAAATACCCCTCCATATACCCCACAAGAGAGGCATAATAAGTCATGTCAAACTGTAGAATTGCAAGAAATGCGTTTTAAAATGCCAACAATTTTTTGTTGTTGAGGTAGGACCCCCTAGACCCCCGTCTACTGTTCATTCTCCCCAATATCTACAACACAATCTTGCCCTTGGAGAGAAGTGATAATATTCTATTTGAAATAATAATAGTAAGTGATAAGTAGGACTAGTAGGCGTATTCAACAGATACAGGGTACGTTTCTGTAAGCTAAGCACTCGGACAGTAGGGCGAGTACAAGTGTATCGTACATGAGCCCCAAGCCCATGACTGTCACGCCTGCTCCTGCTCTTCCCCCCTGGCGCTCGATGGCGCCAGGCTCCCCAGCATTGCGCTCTCCTGCCATCATCATTACACACACCTGCCTTCCCTTGTCACGCGCATCAGCGATTATTGGACTCACCTGGACATAATCCCCTCTGTCATTACCTTCCCTATATCTGTCTGGTTCCGCGCTWTGTTCCCTGCTTCTGCATTGATTGTCATATGCCCTTGTTTAGTGGTGTGCTGACGCTGTTCCTGTTACCTGTCTATTCCTCATTAAATGTTCAACTCCCCCGTACCTGCKTCTCATCTCCAGCATCGGTCCTTAAACATAACAAACTGTTTTGAGGACAGCCGTTTTAGCAACCTCTGGCAGAGTTTCTGTCTGTGGCTGTTCTTGTTATGTYGGATTTGGCGTGCTCAAAGTGGTCAAGCCTCCGACCAACRGGCCTCTYCACACACCCCTACAGTTATTCATCATTCACGCCACAGCCAGAGAGAGAGAAGACAGGGAAGAAACCCCAATGTACCTACCTATAGGCTGCTATAGCCTAGGTTTTTATTTAGTTTGTCATTCATTTTCATGGAATTTTTGTGGTAATTAAATATAATTTATTTTGAATGTATTATAATTCATATTTTAATTCATAAGCTCCTTGTTGTCTCAAATTGAAAAAAGTGAGGGAGTGCCGGTCCCCCTCGCTGCAGCAGCTCTACATCCCCGCCCCAAACKAAATCTCGCCTAGGGTCCCCCAAAAGGCTAGGGCCGGCCCTGGTCTCCCTGATGTATTTGGTTCACAATACCCCCACCACTTCCCTCCTCGCTTTTGTGTGATGAATGTACTGTAGATGACTATTGTTTGTCTGTGGAATGTGGAGAAGTCTTCTGGGAAAACTGGATGAAGTCCTCAAACTCATTAAGTGTTTAGATGTGAATTTCCTCAAGTCCTGAGTTCTAAGGGCCCTATTCAGTCCATCACTGGGTTACTAGGKCTCAGGGACAGGCCAAGTTGAAAAGTGCAATCTTCTTGTGTCCCAAAAACAACCATTTGCATTCAAGTGCACAAAATATCAATGTTTACAGCATGTTATAAATAGAAACGCATTTAGGCTGCATATTATTTCAAAMATGCTCTGTAGCTGCAGGGGAAAAGCTGGCGGTTTTGAATGATCCCAAAGCCTGGTCACTACATTGGTTTTTATAGCTGGGCCTTTTAGTCAGTTCTTATGACAGAGGTCCATTATGGTTCTCTTATGATGTTTCAGGGTTTATGGCTTGGAGCTGTGCATCACTGTCTTCAGAGGAGTCCTGCAATGGATGGGCGATATCAGCCACTATACAATATTCAAACTACAGTGCGCACACTAGGGAGGGTATTCCTAAACCAATCAGAAGTTTCATTTCCTCATCAATTTTCAAATAATTTCCTGTATATTCAATTATGTTTTTTCCATGGGGAGGAGAGTGACTGTGCAGAAATTCTGAATTGTGTGGCTAGTTGACCTGTACAATACAGATGTAGGATGTAGATGTTTAAAAGGGCTTTCTAAAGTTTGCAATTTGCACTTTAAAATGACAGACTTTAMCCTAATGAAAAATGTATCAACCCCTACAAAAAAAATTCTATGAATTATAAATCCACATTATCATTCACATTTCCTGTTGCTGCAGGATTATTTTCCTGCTGTAGCAAACTCAAATTAGGATCCTACATATAGTTGGCGATAGGGGCCACAAGAACATTTCTAGTGCAGTTAGGAGGCAGGTAGCCTAGGGGTTAGAATGTTGGGCCCGTAACYGAAAGGGTTGCTGGATCGAATCCCCGAGCTGACAAGGTAAAAATCTGTCGTTTTGYCCCTGAACAAGGCCCACTCTTCCCCGGTAGGCCGTCATTGTAAATAAGAATTTGTTCTTATCTGACTTGCCTAGTTAAATAAAGGTTCAATTAAAATGTACGATAGGGGGCGCTCTTGCAAGGAAAACAAGTAACCTGACCGCTGAAAAGTTGACTCTTTTGATGAATAGCTGGGGAGTTCTTTGATGTAGTCACGCCTTTTCCTGAATTATAGCGCCGAGGGTAACATAAACGGAATTGAGGAATTTATGTAGAATATATAGCTAGATTTAAATTATGGTAAAACATGTCAGTGAATTGTGAYATGTTTATTGGTGACTCATTTAAGACTCTTTACTGCTCTTACAGTATGCAACCATTCCTAATTTTGTTCTTAGTTTTTGTGACAATATTCTTGATTGATTGTTTAGTAATACAGTATAATGCATTATTTTAGTTTCAGTTTTGAAAAATATCTATGTGGGACTAGATTTGTTTTCTTTAAAGAAATATACCGCAGAGCAAAATCCTGAATAATAGTATGGTGCTTTGACAACTCTATTCTTAAAATCAAAAATCATTCTCAGATTGTACACTGTAAGATGACCAGTAAGTCATGTTGTTGGTGCACTGCTCTAATATCATGTCTATTGTAGCCTGAGAATAGACTGACTCCCATTTACTCTACAGAGTAAAGTCTCTTAACTCAACAGAAAAAAAACAGTATGTATCTTACATATTCTATATCACACAGTGTTTCTCATATACTGGGTCGAAACCACTGGTGGATCACGATCAACTCCTACCGGGTCACAGGGTCACAGGATCACAGGAAAAGCATCGGTATTGGACTCTTTTTATCTCGAGGGTCACAGGAAATGTACAGATTTATTTGGGTCACAACAGAAAACAGTTAGAAACCCCTCACTTTTTATTTCTAACGTTATTGGAGCATTTTTCTCTGGACATAATCAGCCGCAAGAAGAAGCTGACTTTCTAAAATTCTTTGTGTGTGCTGGAAGCCATCTACGCAATTGAATACAATTATGTTGATMATATCATAACAATTATCCATACATACACTAACTKTTCATTTAAGTTGTCATTGGACACCTTATCTGCAGAGATAGTGTRATTCTAGCTGATATGAGCCAACATGATCTGGTTTTAGGCTGATGCACCGCACACATCACATACTCAATGTGATGTCTATGACCGGTTTCATTATCAGAAAATCATAACTTAGGAGAAATATGATGGTTTTACATGATCTTTTGACTGCTGGAAATGCCAACACCTCTTGTCCAGGTCAGGACTAAATCCTAATCATTGGTTTGACCGACTTCTCGGTTACAGTTATGGCATACAACTTTTCCTATTATTAATATATTCTCTGTCTGAGCAGCAGCAATGGTCAACTGACGTCAACTGACGTGGACCAAAGTGCAAGTCCTTACACAGGTAACCACATAGTGTGAAAGTTATGTAGGAGTACATTTTTGGGGGGATAATATGTTATTATGGAAAATTAAAGGAGACTAATTCTGACATTGGAAAATGTTCTCTTTATTCTCACACAGTATTTGTGTCATATCAACAATAGCATATCTTTTAAAGAGCATGCTAAAACACCCCACATTGAGCAAAAACGGACACTATCATTCAACAAAAGCTATTMAATATTATTTACAAGAAAGTGAAATCTTCCACAAAGAAAATGATCAAAACACAAGCTGAAACTTGTCTTTCTTGATATGGTATAGACAGTGAACACCACCTGCTCATGGGGTATTAGAGTACGTTTTCCAGGATCCCAACTTAACTTTATGAGACAGATGTCATATATACAAAAATGTGCTACACAGAACAGCAATGTTAGAGAAATACTTTTTCTGGGTGTAAGAAAAAAGAAGGAAACCAAAAATGAAAGAAATGTCACTTTGTACTTCAACTAAGTAAAGGACTTATATTGCACTAGTATAGGTCTAGCTTGATTACTAATCAACTTGACTCTAATGTAGGCTACTACATGTTCCTCAAATCTTCCCTTTTAACGTGATGATCAAGTGTCTTCTCATGACACTTAGATTTTTTGTTCTGGTGAGTTTTGACATGTTTTGCCAAATGGTCACTCCTCATGAACCTCTTRCAACAATCCGGACAAACAAAACGCTTCTCCCCAGTATGAGTCCTCAGGTGTCTCTGAAGCTCRTCAGACCTGGTGAAACTCTTGCCACAGAAAAGCCAGTTACAAATAAATGGACGCTCTCCCGAGTGCCACCTCAGGTGCGCTTTGAGATGGGAAGTTTTGCCATAAACTTTCCCGCACCCTGGTATGTGACAGATGTGTTGCTTTTTCTTGCCGGGCTCATCGCTTGAGGTGGATGACTGACAGTTTGGACACCTGCATCTCCGGCATCTTCGAGCTGTTGCAAGGGGGGACTTGGTGTGAAGGAGGGCAGCGATTTGAGTCTGATACTGCGCAAAGTCTGTATGTCCCATTACCAAGCCCCTCTGCAGTTGGAAACGGTGGTGACCTAGGGATTGTGTGGTGATTGAGTGGTGACTGACGTGATTTCCCTGTTGGAGACTCCACCACGGAATATCCTCCCCTGTGTTAGGGGACAACTGTCTCTGTTGCTGGTGCACAAGGCCAGAGTGTCCGGTAACGAAACCTTGCATGGCAKTTGGCGCTGCGTAAGTTACAGCAGGGACGTACGTGGGTGGGCACGAGGACTGCAAAGATTGCATGGAGCAAGGTAACATCTTCACAGGAGAAAAGTCATAGGGATATGAGGGATCCGCTGGAGGGGTGAGCGGGAGCTCGTGGTGGGAAGTAAATGAGCTTTGGATGTGGAGTTGGGATTTAGATAGTCCAAAAGTAGAATTGCTAGAGAGAGTGCTTTGAGGATTCCCCTCGTTACTCCAAGGATGAAAGATTCGCGACGGTGAGCCTAAAGTAGTGTCATAAGGAACCTGTAGGAAATCTGCCGGACTTGATCCGTGGTGATGTCCGATCCGGTTACAAGTGGCAGCTAACAGCGCCAGTGGAGAGTGTTTGCAGTTCTCTGGAGAAGAGTTCGGAGTACGGTCCTGTATAAGTAAAACAAATAACTATCAATTATGTGTTGACTTGGCTCTAAACTTGACTAAACTAAAGACTACAGAGTCATAACGGCATAGGATCCACGTTTGACGCTCCGTGAACTAAAACGACATTAGCCTAATATTAGTTTCAATACACTCTCATGCCTACAATATAAACATAATCATTAGGGCCGTTCATTTCGCCACATACTGTAAGTAATTCATAGAGCCACMTTTCAGTCATTATAGGATATGAATCGGGTATAATGCCCATTACGCGCACACACGCGTATTACGCGCGTTMTAAACAAATATTTAAACTACCATGTACGTACAATAATATTTTGAGGACAAATAAAAACACGAGAGCAAAAACTTTTGAACAAACCTGAAGAAAAGCCTGGAGTGTTTCATTCCGCAGTACAGCCACTGCTGCCATGGTAAACGTCCTCTTCCTTCTTGTTAAAAACAAATCACAATAAAACGAATTGAGATAAATGTAAAATCGTAGAAAAATGTCTTGACGTGGTAAGGTCTTCACACTCAATACTTCCTCTCCTCGAGATATCCTTGGACTATCTGGAGAGTGAGGGATCACTTCTTAGAATTTGATAAGGACTTTGGTGGGCCGCCAGCCAGTCAGAAATAAGATTTRTTACTTTGAAGTTTGCCGCTGCCCAATCATCAAAGAATAGCGGCTCTWTGAGAGGGGAAAGCAAATCCTTTGAATCCACAAAGCTCCTATGGTGTGTTTGTTGGTCTGGATAAAAGAGCTGATTATTARGGGGGATGGGAAGGGWGGAGATAAAGGCGGGACAATTAATGAAGTAATCACTATGTGGGAAATGTATATACACAAATAATTGGATTTTCTTGATCAAAGACCCCCATGCCGCCTGGAGACTCCGGTATTGGATGCTGTAGTCATTTGATCCTCTTTTGTAATTAAGGATTTGTAGCAGGACCCTCTGTGACAATGTGACATTGTTATCTCTCGAGATCTCCTGGCGAATAGCTATTTGATAACTTCAAGAGGAGTAGCTAATGAGACCAMATCTAGTGACTCAACACAAAGTTAATGTTTAAAAATATAAATAAAATGTTTTTATTATAGCAAACAGTTATGATGTTGATAACTTGTTTCCATGGAACTAAAATACTTTTGATAGTTTATCAAGCAATACATATCAACTGGCGGACCACTGTAAAACATCTCTTTGAACAAGGTTACCGTTTATACGTGCTTACAAGCATTTATTTCAGTGTCATCGCTTCACTTCTTCCATTCTTTGATAGTTAACCCCAGATGCCCATTGTGCTGTCATTAGCGTTCTAGTGCATAGTGCATTACCCACTGGTGGCAAAATGTAGTGTCGGATAATGTATTGTGGGGCAGCGGTCTAAGGCACTGCATCTTAGTGCTTGAGACGTCACTACAGACACCCTGGTTCGAATCCAGGCTGTCTTACCTCCGGCCGTAATTGAAAGTCCCATTTGTCCGGTGTAGGCCGTCATTGTAAATAAGAATTTGTTCTTAACAAACTTGCCTAGTTAAAAATAAGTCGGAAGTGATAGAAGCGGTAGAAGCGGTAGCCTAACAACTATATGCCACATAGGCTATTTCGAGTAACTAATTGCAACTGATGTAACACTAAACGACCATAGTATTGCTGCATRATTAACCATAACCTATTTAGATAGCCCTCCATTGATCCAGCTCAAAGTTGGCAGAGAGTGTGATGTCTCTATTGTGTGTTTCCTAAAAAGTTGTACCAGTGCAGAGAGGCCTGGGAAGGAAGGAGGACTTTCCATCCCCAAGAAAGTGGAAACAATTTTGAAACTCCCCGCCCGCATCTCCGCCTTGAGCTTGTTGAGCATTCATGCAAGTGGCCAAGCACGTAAGACCTCAATGCGCTTCAGAATTAACGAGTGTTACGAATTAGACCTAAATAAAACAAATAAACTAACTAACGTTTAATATGTTGTTATAAAGGCATATMATTTCTAATAAGAATTATAATCCATATTATACAACATAAACTACCTTTCTGATCATTATCATTTCAAAACTTTTGTAAAAAAAAAAACTGTTGTAGCCTAGTCATCTTCAACTGTAAAGCCCTGGAACGTTTCTTCTATATCAACGCAGTCATCTTTATCAGGCTTCCCTGAAGAAACAATCACTGTCCTCTCAAATACCTTGGAGCGGCTGATTTTGAATTAGATCTGTTCCTTTGAAGGGATTAATGTTCCCGGTCCTCTCCCACGGCTCTACACACAGTCATGGGGGAAAGGGGGAGTCCTGCTGGGCCGCGCAACAATCCCGTTTCTCTCCAAAGCAATAAATAGGCTGCTTGCTTGCCTGTGCCTTAATACACATTATTTACAACTATGGTCAATGAATACCAAGTATCACAAATGGTCAATAAGGATCTAATTTCATATGCATGTAATTGCTGCATAATAAAAGGTAGTGTATAGCAATCGTTATGCTCCAGTAACTTTACCTCTAATCCACTGCGCTCTATGGAAATACAAAAGGGGCCGTATATGAGTGGCGCTTGCTAGTATACAGTTAGAACATGGCTTGAGGAATAGCAACTCATTATTGTTTTCCAGAAACATTCCATTTACAAGAGTCATATATATTCAATTCGGACTAGAAACATATATTTGTATAAMTTTGAATGCATCTTGTAGATGATGTGTGGTAGTCTAACTGGCAGTTCAAACACCAGTCAAAGCTTTGAGTAATGTTATTAGATTTATTTTACTCACTTTATTAGAACGTTGTAAAACAATGTAGATACAAATGAAGACAGTGAGAACGCGTAAATGTTAAAAGCAGCATGGTGCAAGTGCATCAAAAAATACCAAACTGCATGTACTACTGACTACAACTCTGATCTCACATGGGGTGAATGACAATTCTACAATAAATTGCTGTTTGACATTATACTGTTTAGAGTGAAATACATGGATATAMAAAATAACAGCAATTCAAGCCGTTCCACCAAAGGTGACTTATAAACCATTTATCATTACTAGTATGATAAGCCATGCTATTTACACTTTTATATACACTGAACAAAAATATAAACACATGTAAAGTGTTGATCCTATGTTTCATGAGCTGAAATAAAAGATCCCAGAAATGTTCCATATGCACAAAAAAAAAACATATTTCTCTCAAATATCGTGCACAAATGTGTTTAGAACCCTGTTAGTGAGCATTTCTCCTTYACCAAGATAATCCATCCACCTGACAGGTGTGGCATATCAAGAAGTTGATTAAAAAGCCTTATCATTACACAGGTGCACCTTGTGCTGGGGACAATAAAAGGCCACTCTAAAATGTGCAGTTTTGTCACACAACCCAATGCCACAGATGTCTTAAGTTTTGAGGGAGAGTGCAATTGACATGATGACTGCAGGAATATCCACCAAAGCTGTTGTCACAGTATTGAATGTTCATTTCTCTACCATAAGCCACCTCCAATGTTGTTTTAGAGAATTTGGCAGTATGTCCAACCGGCCTCACAACCGCAGACCACGTGTAACCACGCCAGCCCAGGACCTCCAGATCCGGCTTCTTTACTGTCTGAGATCAGCCACCTGTGACAGCTGATGAAACCGAGGAGTATTTCTGTCTCAAATAAAGCCCTTTTCTGGGGAAAAACGAATTCTGATTGGCTGGGCCTGACTCCCCAGTGGGTGGGCCTGGCTCCCAAATGGGTGGGCCTATATAGGCMCACTGATGGCTGTGCCTCTGCCCAGTCATGTGAAATCCATAGATTAGGGCCTAATGAATTTATTTCAATTAACTGATTTCCTTATATGAACTGTAACTCAGTAAAATATTTGAAATTGTTGCATGGTGCGTTTATATTTTTGTTCAATATAAATGTGATGTTTTTGGATAAGKGATCTCAATGAAGACTATTGATCATAGTCTTCTCAATCACTTTGCTTGGACAAATAATAGTGSTAATCAAAATAATGAGACGTAAACATGCAATCACTTCAACTCATCTAAAATAAAATCTTTTACATCCACTTACAGGAAAATAAATAATAAACCTGGTCAATAAAATATASAGTACAATTCAAGTCAGACCATCAAAATATACAGTTATTTTTGGTTGAGATCAGAKTCAAAGAAGGCAATCTGTAAAACAAAGAGAGACAAAGTCCATTTATAATATATCATTCATTCCTTTTGTATTACTTAAACATAGTTGACTTCAAGTCCAGAGAATTAAACATTGAAATACAGAGGATAACATGTCTCCAATTCCAGGCACAATGGCATATTCCATCTATATAAAAAGCATTTGACTATTTACGTGCATTAATATGGCATGTTTCATATTTCAGTATCAATTATTTCCCAGAAAATTGCATATACTGTCTGTGGAGTAAGTGAAAGTGGCGTTGCATCCGGTCTTATAACATTAAATACATTGACAGTGAGAAGTGCAGCTTTGAGGTAGTTGGGGGGCAATGCAACAACATGAACCCTTTTTTAACTTTTCATATTCTCTGGACAGTTGGAGAGAAAGCAGGTTCCACATCTGTCTCACACAAGAGACATGAGAGAGAGGGGGGCTGAGTGAGAGAGGGAGTGGGGGAGCGCGAGAAGAGAGGTGCTCGAGGCTACTGGGTACTTGAGCCGCTATAATGGTGTCTCGTATGAGAAAACATCTGTGAATTTCCTCAGTGATCTACAAGAAAGTATAACTCARAGCAGTCACTCAGCAGACCTTTGAAGTTGCTCTCTGACAGAAGGCTGCCATTGTTCACAGCCTCCAACTTAGAAGAACTCCAACTTTGGTCTCTCTAATTTTCAAGATTTGTCCTGCAATGCGATAAAACACATTTTTCTCCCCCAACCTATGAAGGAGGGGATCTCTGCATATTCAAGAGAAAAGCCATGGCAATGTGCAGGCTGRCCCAAGGTCAAGGAAGGAGGGAAAAGTAATTTCACATTCTCTCAGCCCACCCTGTRTGTGGTAATTCAGCCTTCCCAWAATAATTCTCAGCGTCAAAACCTGCTCTGCCAGGAAAGATGAGAAACGGACATATCATATCAAGTAATTACGCTGTCGGAGAAGCCAGCCRGGGACAAAAGCACCTGTCGTAGACTAACTAACTGCATGTAAAAGTTCTCACTACTCATGKTCTCTTATTTACATATTCTGTGTTATACTTTACACTACATGACCAAAAGTATGTGGACACCTGCTTGTCGAACATCTCATTTCAAAATCATGGGCATTAATAAGGAGTTGGTTCCCCCTTTACTGCTATAACAGCCTCCACTCTTCTGTGAAGGCTTTCCACTAGATGTTGGAACATTGCTGCGGAGACTTGTTCTATTCAGCCACAAGAGCATTAGTGAGGTTGGGCACTGATTTTGGGCGATTTGGCCTGGCTCGCAGTCGGCGTTCCAATTCATCCCAAAGGTGTTCGATGGGGTTGAAGTCAGTGGTCTGTGCAGGTCAGGCAAGTTCTTCCACACCGATCTCRACAAACCATTTCTGTTTGGACTTCGCTTTGTGCACGGGGGCATTGTCATGCTGAAACAGGAAAGGGCCTTCTCCAAACTGTTTCCACAAAGTTGAAAGCACAGAATCTGCTGTAGCGTTACGATTTCCCTTCACCGGAASTAAGGGGTCTAGCCCGAACCATGAAAAACAGCCCTAGACCATTATTCCTCCTCCACCAAAGTTTACATTTGGCACTATGCAGTGGGGCAGATAGCCGCAATAACAGCACTTACAGTTGACTGGGACAGCTCTAGCAGGGCCGAAATTTGACGAACTGACTTTTTGGAAAGGTGACATCCTATGCTGGTGCCACATTGAAAGTCACTGAGTGATATGAAGCCCTACATTGAAGCCCTAGGTGATATGATCCTGTTCCTCTTAGCAGTGGCAGAAAGACAGAGACAGATTTCCCCATTTAGTCTCCCAAACTACAGCAAGGCCACAGTGATTCTCACACTGTTWCCCGCCCAGCGTTTATTCTATGGCAGCTGGTCCCACCATCTGGGCGAGCAGTGCCGAGGCAAAACAGAACAGGTTACACCTTTGGCCATGCCCGGTCTGCTAGTGCCCCGTTCATTCCACAAACGGAGAGAGGCTAATCAGAATTTCACGCTCTGATTTGTCAAACCTCATTCCAACACCATAGGCATTCAAACTTTTTAGCTAAACAAATTTTGTAGGACATAGGATGAATGTTGTTTCCTTACGTTGTTTTGTATCTAGTCTTTTGCTAGCTTACTATGTTATTGCATGGGTAAGTGACCTGATTGTGGAATGCTCGTTTCTCAAATACAAATCTTTGGAGGAAAACCAGTCATTAGCTACCCAAATTACAGGGGRAAAGTTTCAAGGAAATCCCTTCATGCAAACATTTTCTCTTCATGCAAATGTGAGCAACTCAACTGTGCATAGAATGCCCTCAACAAATTGCAGGTGTGAGGAAGCTGAAACAAAAGCCACTGTAACTCTAATGGCATCCCTTGTCATTAAAAGTCCTTTGATGTGCATACTCAACACACTCTTTTATCTCCTTCTTCCTCTATCCCCTTTACTCTCTCTCTCCTTCTCTCCTCTCTCTCCTTCTCCGCATCCTCTCCTCTCTCTCTCTCTCTCTCTCTCCTCTCTTCTCTCTCTCTTCTCTCTCTCTCTCTCTCTCTCTCTCTCTCTCTCTCTCTCTCTCTCTCTCTCTCTCTCTCTCTCTCTCTCTCTCTCTCTCTCCTCTCTCTCTCTTACTCTCTCTTCTCTCTCTCTCTCTCTCTCTCTCTCTCTCTTCTCTCTCTCTCTCTCTCTCTCTCTCTCTCTCTCTCTCTCTTCTCTCCTTCTCTCTCTCTCTCGTCTTCTCTCTCTCCCTCATCTCTCTCTCTCCTTCTCTCCTCTTATGCACTTTTTAAGGAATGTTCTTTTGCACAGAACCCTCAACACATCTGACATCTGTTTGACGTTCATGCCTGTCCATTTATTTGGCATCAATCATTAGCTTGCTAAGAGCATCATAGGGTAAGGCCTATGAGGACAGTCTACGAGAGTCTCTGCTGAAATTCTTTAATGCAAAGCTGAACATCTGTATCTCAAAAGGACATAAACTGCATTAAAACAGAGTGTGTCTGCAAATACTGTTCAAGAAACATTGATATTCAAAAACTCTTCCTTTGAACTCAAAGGATATAGAAACAGGACAATGTTGCCCTAATTGTGTTCACTCTTTGAAGTAAGACATCACTATTAGGTGAAAAAAGGTAAATGTGCTCCTGTGGAAAATAAAAGCTTTTCATAATTTGTAAAGGCTGGAGCTCGAGATATCAGAAAGAAAGCGGTAGTATGCAATGTGGTTGATATGAATGTTTTTAGGCTGGCTGTAGGTTTAATGAAAACAGTGTTTGCAGCAACTAGTTAAAATGGCGAGGATAGCATCAGTGGTGATTTAACCACATTAAAGGAGTCCTCTGTTGCCCCAGATTCAGACAGATTTAATGAGGGAAAAACAAGAGGCAGCTGGGGTTTATGAAGAGGTATTAAACAAAACAGGTGACAGGCCTCAATCCTTTACTTAACAGACACACACTGAGATCTGCTCTGTCTGGTTGGTGTCCACCTGTCCGTCCAACACCACTATGACTACTTTTCCCATCCATACCATCGCAAGCATATTCTAAGCTTAGAACAAACAGTGTAACATTGTTTACCGGATACATAATCAAGTACCCAAGGTTGTTACATCCACAGGTCACCTCCTTTCATATGCTCAGGCAGGCAGTCAGCCAGGGACTTCATTTGGCTGAGAGAGAAAGAGGGAAAGTAACACCCACTTACAGCACCATATATCACCATAGTCTAACCTTGTTATTAAAACTAAGTAAGCCTATTTCAAATTCCTTTCCATGGTAAAACAGGGCCAAAATAATCAAGGGAGCATGATCACACTTAATTGATTCACTGTACTTTTAAGACGCACTACAGGGTGCTGTGGTGACCTATTTCAGCCGGCTCTTCAGTGGAACGAAATATCCCCAGTAAGGGAGTAATGCACAAGCAGTATTGTAATTACTGCTGGATCCGYCGCTGTACAACYGGAGGTGAAGKGCTTTTGAACTAACTGCACAATCGCCAACACCACTATATAGGCCCCTTTTTTCCTTGCAATTTCCATATGAATCCCTCTGTGCAGTGTTGAAATGTAAAATACTGCAATACAATTTANAGTGTTGAAATGTAAAATACTGCAATACAATTTATGTATATGTCTTAAATAAATATTTGGTGAGGTTCAATAACTAATACTCAACTATTCATTTTAATGTCACTGTCTGCTGTAAAATTATATCAGAGATTGAGTCTCTTAGTACACTCATATAGATTCCCTTAGTTTGACTTTCTTCAGCCAAAGTTTCAATCTCAAAGGGCATTTCATTTATAATCCTCTCTGGTAGAAAAGGTTTACAATTTGAATACAAAAATATGCTTCTAGCTTTGACAGAGGAACTAAACAGACCTTATTGGTCCTTGAAATTTGATCCGATTTGGGTATACTCATTTCTGATGCTGCCCCTAAACAACAGAAGAGCTTTTCCAAATCAAGACTGGATTCTGCCTTATCAACCACCAATAATCTTTCAATTCACTATTTGTATTTATTAAGGATCCCCATTTGCTGTTGCCAAGGCAGCAGCTCCTCTTCCTGGAGTCCAGCAACATTAAGGCAGTTATAAACAATWAAAAATATTACATGACATTACATTTCATAACACTTTACCCATAACACTTTACTATCACCCATTACAATACAACATCCATGTGTACGTGTGTAGAGTGTGTTTCTTATCATGTATATGTGTGTCTGCGTGTGTCTCTTCACAGTCCTCGCTGTTACATAAGGTGTATTTTTATCTTTAAAAAAATAATCAGATTCTACTGCTTGCATCAGTTACCTGATGTGGAATAGAGTTCCATGTAGTCATGACTCTATGTACTAATGTGCACCTCCCATAGTCTGTTCTGGACTTGGGGATTTTGAAGAGACCTTTGGTGGCCTGTCTTGTGGGGTATGCATGGGTGTCCGAGGTAGTTTAAACAGAAACATCGGTGAATTCAGCATGTCAACACTTCTTATAAAAACAAGTGATGAAGTCAATCTCTCCTCCACTTTGAGCCATGAGAGATTTACATGTATATTATTAATGTTAGCTCTCCGTGTACTTTTAAGGGCCAGCTGTGCTGCCCTTTTCTGAGGTCTCTCTTTGTGGCACATGACCACACAACTGAACAGTAGTCCAGGTGCRACAAAACTAGAGCCTGTAGGACCTGCCTTGTTGATAGTGTTGTTAAAAAGGCAGAGCARCGCTTTATTATGGACAGACTTTTCCCCATTTTAGCTACTGTTGTATCAACATGTTTTGACCATGACAGTTTATAATCCAGGATTACTCCAAGCAGTTTAGTCACCTCAACTTGCTCAATTTCCACATAATTTATTACAAGATTTAGTTGAGGTTTAGGGTTTAGTGAATTATTTGTCACAAATACAATGCTTTTAGTTATGAAATATTTAGGACTAACTTATTCCTTGCCACCCGTTCCGAAACKAACTGCAGCTCTTTGTTAAGTGTTGYAGTGATTTCACTCGCTGTAGTAGCTGACGTGTAAAGCGTTGAGTCATCCACATACATAGACACACTGGCTTTACTCAAGACCAGTGGCATGTCATTAGTAAAGATTGAAAAAAGTAAGGRGCCTAGACAGCTGCCCTGAGGAATTCTTGATTCTACCTGGATTATGTTGGAGAGGCTTCCATCAAAGAACACCTTCTGTGTCCTGTTAGACAGGTAACTCTTTATCCACAATATAGCAGGGGGTGTAAAGCCATAACACATACGTTTTTCCATCAGCAGACTATGATCGATGTCAAAAGCCGCACTGAAGTCTAACAAAACAGCTCCCAAAATCTTTTTATCATCAATTTCACTCAGCTAATCATTAGTAATTTGTGTAAGTGCTGTGCTTGTTGAATGTCCTTCCCTATAAGCTTGCTGAAAGTCTGTTGCCAATTTGTTTACAGTAAAATAGCATTGTATCTAGTCAAACACAATTTTTCCAAAAGTTTACGAAGGGTTGGTATCAGGTTGATTGGTCGGCTATTTGAACCAGTAAAGGGGGCTTTACTATTCTTGGGTAGCGGAATTACTTTTGCTTCACTCCAGGCTTGAGGGCACAGACTTTCTAGTAGGCTTAGATCGAAGATATGGCAAATAAAATGTACGCAGGTATGAATAACATTATTTGTACATATTAGTACTGTATGTCTCACAATGTGAAAAAAGCCATACAACATGTTAGCTAACCGTTTAAAGTCCCACAAAACCTGAATGCAACTTGACCTAGTCCTGACCCGTATTGTATGTAGTCTTGCTTTCTGATGGCCACCTAGGGCTTCTGAAAACCCAAAGGAATCAGAGTAGAACCTGGACTGWCTGTGGCTGGTCCTGCTATCTAGGCAGAGCTCTAATGTGTTTCTCACTGAGTAAGAATAAGGAGGAAGGGATCTTCCGTCATTTTTATTTATTTTATTTATTTAACCTTTATTTAACTAGTCATACCCCCCTACTCTTCCTATTAAGATCAAAATCTTGGCTTGGGCCCTGGGGTGTCAACAAAAGGAGATGCAGTAAATGATATGCAAATTAAAACCCCCCACTACAAATCAACTTGCCAGCCCCGCATTTCCGACACATCTTAAAAGGAAATTCCTACACTTTGGGGGAAATTCAGAGTTACGACTAGCTCTGTGTCAGTGAAAGACCATTTTTGGAGATTCTAGTACACAGCATCGAACTATAGATCACTCTTGGTATAATGATAAAAAAATTACATATTACAATCATTATTGAATAATTCACTGCAAGGGGTTGAATAATTAACTGCAAAGGGTTAAATAATAACATTGACTATTCACATTACAGTATACCTCTATATTCTTAATACAGCTTTTCAGGAAGAAGACTTGATAACAGAATTGTTACACTTAATTTAGTATACCACAGTGAACAGAGAATAAACTGACCATGACCCTATTAGTCCTTTCGAACGCAACCCTGGTCTTCACAGACTGAGGATGATGGGCAAATGTCTAGTTCTCAGAGTCTGCTTCCATGACAGATTTCCACCCGTACTCTCTAAATAGAGCAGTTTTCCTACAGTATCTACTTTGGCTCAAGCTTGCTGTTAGGGGAGTCTTAGTCGGGGTCTATCGTACAATATTCCCTGACAATGAAACTTTATTGGGGAAAAAAAAGATTTAATTAGTCTTTTCCTCTTCTGCTAAACAGCACTGTGTCATTTTCTTTCCACAAACGTGCCTTTGTCATTGACTTTCAAATTATGGATGCAACCTCTGTACCATGTCATGATTTTGAAAGACAAATATTTMTTTTAACATGAGTCTCTTGTGTGAACCAGATTTTTTCAAAACAAGCCAGAAGAGGAATGAACGACAYCATAACTAATCCCTACACTACTGGAGCCTATCTGACTAAATTGAGAGGTGTGTGGGGGAGGTGTCAATGTACAAGGAACTGCTGATGTAAAACATGGCAGCGGAACTATATTCATGAGACAAACCTTGATTGTGGAGTCCATGTTCAGCCAAAKACACACATTCCTGTACAGGGGGAGCATCATCAGTCATTCTTAAAAATAATAGACATTTGCTTTGGTCTCTTGTTGTACATCACTGGTACTTGTAATACATGGTGCATATGGAGAAAATGTTCTTTCAGTGTGTGTCTGGCTAGTGCTCTTTGACTCTTACCAGTTGACAGGGGTTGTAGCTCAGTTCTGACTGAAGACTGGCCCTCTTGACAGGGTGGGAGGGGCCCCAGTYGAGGAGTCTTCCTCAGGGATTGACTCCACCATTGACAGTAATTTGTAGTATTAACCCTCTCTGTCCAGCACTTTGATTTGGCTGTGATGTTCAAGATAGGAAGATTATGAGAGGGAAAATGTTAAGACTGCTCTTTTAAAACATTTCAAACAGAAAATGTAGTCAGTTTAATCCCGTTAATAAAAGCAATGATATCTAACATAGATAAGGCAGAGAGGAGTTAAGCCTCTTCTATATGACATTGACTTGGTAGCCTATAAACCTGGTTTACAAATAGTCAAAYTGTCAACAATTAAAATTAGCATGCTGACAAAGCCTTAATTAATATGTCGCCCTCTCTAATGATGCAAAGGAGCTTGTAAAAAAACGTGGTTATTTTCAGCTCTCAATTTACATGATAGGAAAACAAAATCCATTCCTGGATTCTACTATTCCACAAAGGGCCTGCTCTGTTTAGAGTTGCTGTAGGAAGGAAAGCAGTTATTTACCCAAGTTTTCTCGGCTTCCTCTTGCTCCCCTGGTAATCCAGATTTCTCTGTGGAAAGGGCCAAGAGCACACAGTCAAAAGATGAGCAGAGAGTCATACATTTTTAATTCAAAGTGATTTTGTGTTGAATGAGAGCAGATGCTGATAGTATCAGAAGTCACAGCATATTTTTTATATTTTTTATCAAAGGGCTCAAGTGAGCCTGATGAAGCATGCATCTTGCTCAGCTTTGATAAACCACATCAATTATTCACCGTGAAGGCAGACATCCTGACATGAAAGCAACAGATAAAGAGCATAAGCACATGTTCAAGACAAGAGGCAGAGAAGCGTGGGGGTGGGGCTCGAGGGTCTGGCACAGGTAGATTTAATTGTATTATCATCTGGAACCAAAGTCAGACAAAGGGCTTTATCGCCACTTTGAACTCACATTTAGCTGGTTGTAATAGAGACTGTCTTCAGGGCTGTTCAGCAGCTGCTTGCCCCGCCGGGAAGGGGTTCGCTGCTGCAGCTTGACAGAATGGACTTGCAAACAGAGACAAATCACTCAGACACAGCACAGAGACAAATCACTGAGACACAGCACAGAGACATGGCACCCAGTCGGATCCTCTCACAACAACAACAACAWCCAAAACAAACAACAACAAAATTCCACACAGATACGCAGTGCTGTAACAGCCCCAATGGATAACCACTACATAATGAGATGCATTCAAATTGCACTGGGCGRCAGGTAGCCTAGTGGTTAGAGAGTTGGATCGAATCCCCAAGCTGACATGGTACAAATCGGTCGTTCTGCCCCTGAACAAGGCAGTTAACCCACTGTTCCTAGGCCGTCATTGAAAATAAGAATTTGTTCTTAATTGACTTGCCTAGTTMAATWAAATTGAAAAAAMMCACAATGAGGTAATAAAASCTCACAGAAAAATCATGAAGGCATTAAAAGCTGTAAGGGACAGGGTGAAAAGCAAATATTCCCACAGTTATGTCAATGGGTTTTTTCCCCCTCTATGAGACCCAAGAGGAAAGCCAAGCTCTCAGCGCTAACTGTGGCAATATGGCACCAGCAGATCAATGACTCAAACTCAGATCCACTTCTGAGAGCAGACGTCTGTAGCATTGCCAATTTCATGTTGTTTTCTTTTCATGTTCAAAGCCACATGGTTGTAACTATTCAATATTCATAAACACAATAGATGGGGATACAACATGGTAGGTTTTTGCAATAGATAATGAGTAGGCTTACATGATCACCTGATTAATCAAACATGAGACCATTTAGATCACAGTCGATCTTTTCTAAAACTGTACATCCAAGTTTCAAGATTTAGCAGTTACAAAAATGCGTTTTAAAACTCAAGACACCTTTACAACGAAGCATCTATTTTTTATGCCAGATAGCGTTTCATCTTCTAGCCTTCGTTTTGGGTGAGACAGGACATTCCTTCATCATCTCCTATTACTTCAGCTTCCCAACCTTGACGTAAGCTGCATTTACTTTTTTGCAGCTTAACACTACTTTGTACTCACTTTGAACAGACCTCATCACATCTCAATCCTATACATCAAAGCTCAAGAGTTTTTTCCTCCCCTCATTCTGCTTTCTTGATGTTATTCAAACCAGCGTCGATTTACTAAATTCACAGAACTTCGAAAATGCCCATGGAGATGCTGTCATTCTTATATATCTGCACTTCTAACGTGGACATTTTATTTATCAGGAGCAGTCAGAAAGATTTCTTGTCCCAGTGTCAGGGCACACAATGTATTCTATTGTATTCAATGGGAAAAGATGTGTCAAAGGGTTGACGCTTATGTCAATACATGGCAGGCAATGGGAAAAGATGAGTGTCACAGGGTTGACGCTTATGTCAATACATTGCGTTCAATGGGAGAAGATGAGTGTTAACAAATTGAGGTTTATGTCAATACATTGCATTCAATGGGAAAAGATGAGCATCAACCAATTGACGCTTATGTCAATGGGAAACGATGAGTGTCACAGTGTTGATGTTTATGTCAAAACATTGCATTCAATGGGAAAAGATGTGACTCACAGACCCCCCCCCCCTCTCGCTCTCTCTCTCCCCCCTCCCTCACTCTCCCCCTTCTTTCTCTCACTCCTCCCCCCATTCTCTCTCCCTTCTTCTTTCCCTCCCTCCTCTTCCCCTTCTTCTCATCTCTTTCCCTCTCCTTCCTCTCTCCCACCTCCACAGACAATATATTGATATATAAATATGCATCAATGGCATTGACACAAGTCAAAACATTGCATTCAAGGCAAGAAAGTTGGTGATACAGCTACAATAAATTGGTGAAAGACTCAGACAGACAGGCAGGCAGACAGGCAAACAGAAAGATACACAAAAGACAGGCTGACAGACAGACTGACAGACAGACAGACAGACAGACACAGACAGACAGGAAGAGACAGACAGTTTCAAGTAAAAAAATTTTTCCCAACCAATATTCTCTTCAGAATGAATTCTCACAAGCCTCTTAGCTTCTAGAACTGCAACACCATTGTGTCCAATGGAGGAAAAAACTGCTTTTGGATCGATTGACTTCCAATTTCATATGCCGGGTCATGATGGACCCTGGGTCACAAATATGTACAATTTGGGAAGATTCCACCTTTATAACTCTTCGAAACAGCCCACAYGACCCCCAATTAAGTCACTTTCTGTAATCACAGGAAGCTGAAATACAATGTACGGCCTCATGGGGACACTCTTTAACAATACCCAGAGTTTCAAGTCTTTACGTAAGAAGTTACCATTTTACAGAGGATGAAAAACAAGGTTTTTGTGTAACTACAGGGAGAGAATGAGGAACCATGTTGAGGATTAATTAAGCCATTTGCACAATAAGCTGAACCTCAACTCAGGGCATCCCTATAAGCTCATGATGGGTTGTGTGGAAGCGYGGTTAGCTRGCTCAATTGCAGTCCACAGATGCGTCATGGTAATGTGAGGGCTATAGGTAATGCTTTTCTATGGGAGAAAGGCCTTTTTCTCTGTGGGACCAAGTTTCAATTCATTTCACATGGTCAGGTGTAGGCTTGCGTTCATCGCGAGCATCTGTTGAACGATCCCATACCCATATTTTGTTTCTAGCCCAACCGTTCTGCCGATGTTACTCAAAAGCACATTAACTCTAGGTCAGGCTTCAAGTGAGGCCTACGTTTCTGCAATATAGTGGGAGGTGGGGTTAATTAAATGTTAATTAGGGTTATTTTTTAGGGTTAGTGGACAGAAGTTAGGGTTATGTCTAGGATTGAGCCGAGATGTTGAGATGAAGCGAGGGTTAGGATTGAGGCTAGGTTTAGGGTTGAGCTGGGATGTGGACATTAATCTGGGTTATGGTTAGGATTAGCGTAAAGGTTGAGCCCAGAGTGGATATGAAGATAGGGTTAGGTTTATCCGGGGGAAAAGGAAGCTAGGTTGAAGATACTGTATCCCTGAAAACCAGATGTTTCTGTTTTCTTCAAACCCAGCAGAGGGTGGGGCTGAGGTTTAGGGTTGAGCCGGGACGTACACATGAAGCTAGATTTAGGGTTAGCGTTAGGGTTGAGCCGGAAGTGGAAATGAAGCTAGGGTTAGTTTTGAGGCTAGGTTTAGGGTTGAGCCGGGATGTTGACATGAAGCTAGAGTTTAGGGTTAATGTTACTACAAGCTCCACTCTGTTGATCTACGTGCGTGCGTGCACATGGGTGGAGAGGGATTTTTGGAGTAGCGGACCACTTTGGGTAACATAATATCCTTACCGGTCCCACTCCCATTCATAACAAAGTCTTTTCATTTTGTCTTTTCATTTTGTGAAAACAAGGAAGAGTCGCCTGCCCTTGCTAGTAGTAGCTCGCTGGCAGCCTGGCTAGCTGGCTTTAGCCTTGCTAAAAGGATAGCAAGTTAGCTAGCCTTTTWAGCTTCTGACATCTCCATGTGAAATAATCAGATTTATAATGTAAAAATATGCCTGCCAAATATTTGTATATTTACTGGTGTAACCTAAAACATTATCCCAGGTTGATATGYTGCTTGTATATTCATTCCCATATMATCTAAAAACAGAACGTCATGTTTTGGTCACAGAGAAAAAAAGCACATGACTAGCTAGTTGGCTACAGCAGGTTCTACCATTTCTCAATAGCCTGTAATCACAAGTTATTATTTGTAAACAAAATAACTTTTGGGGTGGATTATTGGGTTTTCTTGCTGTCTTCTCATTTGTTGGGNATTATTGGGTTTTCTTGCTGTCTTCTCATTTGTTGGGAAAGCAAAAGAAGAGTCTCTTGTCTTCCCTTGCTAGCAAGTTGGCTAAATACTGCCAGCTAGCTAGCCTTTAAGCTTCCCACATCGCTATGTGAAATAATCCGATTTATAATAAAATAATACGCCGTGGCAAATATTCTTATACTTGCCGGTGTACTCCCAGTTTGACAAACAGGAAGTATCAGTGACAGGCTCAATACAGAAGTGGTCCGATGAAGCAAATGCTAAGCTACAGGACTGTTTCGATAGAACATACTGGAATATATTCTGGGACTCATCCGATGGCATTGAGATGTTAACCACATCAGTAACTGGCTTCATTAACAAGTGCATCAATGAAGTCGTCCCCACAGTGACCGTACGTACATATTCCACTCAGAAGCCATAGATTACAGGCAACATCTGCACTGAGCTAAAGGCTATAGCTTTCGCTTTCAAGAAGCAGGACACTAACCCGGACACTTATAAGAAATCCCTCTACGCTCTTCGACAAACCATCAAACAGGCAAAGCGACAATACCGGACTAAGATCGAATCCTACTACACCGGCTCTGACACTTATCTGATGTGGCAGGGATTGTAAACTATCCCGGATTACAAAGGGAAACCCAGTCGCGAGCTGACCAGTGACGCGAGTCTACCAGACAAGCTAAATGCCTTCTATGCTCGCTTCGAGGCAAGCAACACTGACGTGGCTACGGACATCTGATCACGATCTCCATAGCTGATGTGAGTAAGACCTTTAAACAGGTTAACATTCATAAAGCCGCAGGGCCAGATGGATTACACAGACATTTACTCAGAGAATGCACTGACCAGCTGGAAAGTGTCCACTGACATTTTCAACCTCTCCCTGGCCCAGTCTGTAATACCAACAGTACATGTTTCATGCTGACCACCACAGTCCCTGTGCCCAAAAACACCAAGGTAACCTGTCTAAATGACTATTTCCCCATAGCACTCACATCTGTAGACATGAAATTCTTTGAAAAGCTGGTCAAGGCTCACATTAACACCATTCATCACAGACACCCTGGACCCACTTCAATTTGCACACCGGCCTAACAGATCCACAGATGACACAATCTCAATTGGGCTATGTGAGAATACTGTTCATTGACTACAGCTCAGTGTTCAACACCCTAGTGCCCTCGAAGCTCATCACTAAGCTAAGGACCCTGAGACTGAACACCTCCCTCTGCAACTGGATTCTAGACTTCCTGACAGGACGCACCCAGGTGGTGAAGGTAGGCAACAACATATCCCCCATACTGATCCTCAACACGGGGGCCCCTCAGGGGTGCGTGTTTTGTCCCCTCCTTTACTCCCTGTTCATTCAAGATTGCATGCCCTCGCACACCTCAAACACATCATTAAGTTTGCCGACGACACGACGTGGTAGATCACCGACGACATGAGACAGCTATAGGGAGGAAGGTCAGAGAACCTGGCATGTGGTGCCAGGTCAAAACCTCTTCTGCAACATCAGCCAAGAACAAAGGAGCTGAATCGTGGACACTGGAAACGTTAGGCGGAGCGACACAGGAACCCAAGAGGCGAACTCAGATGAGGAAACAGGGATGAATGAACCAAAGATATTATTGTAACACAGGAGATATGGAGTGTCAGATCCGGGGGAAGCTCGGATGAGTTGTAAAAACCAGATTGGAGACTGAGGTTGGAGCGAACTGGGTAGAACCGGTAAACAGGTTGGAGGGGAATCCAAGTAGTGGTGTTGGGAGCTAATCCAGAACAGCGGTAGTAGGTGGGAGAGTGGATATGGAGAGACAGGAGCCAGAGACAGAGCGGTAAATGAGCAGAAGTACGATCTGGCAGAGTGAATGGCAGGACTGAGTATTGGTAGAGGTCTTGATTATGGAACGAGTTGCAGCTGGTGATGATCTGCTCGACTCTCAGCACACCTGCTTCCAACCACACGATCAACACAGCGAGGAGAGAGAGAGAGTGTACTGGGGACTAACTGCAGGTCAAGCTTTAATGTACTCATGTCCAACATCACTAAGGATCATCATGGTCCACACACAACACAGTCGTGAAAGGTACGACAACGCTTCTCTTCCGTCGAGCGAGCTGAAAAATTTGGCCCTCAGATCTTCAAAAAGTTATACAGCTGCACCATGAAGCATCTGATGATTGCTTCACCGCTTCGTTGGCAACTGCTTGGTATTCGTCCGCAAGGCACTACAGAGTGAAGTGAGTACGGCCCGGCCATCACTGGGTCGAGCTACCTGCCCAGGATCTCTATACACCAGGCATTGTCAGAGGAAGACACGAAAAATTGTCAAGACTCCAGCTGCCCAAGTCATAGACTGTTCTCTCTGCTACCACAGGCAAGGGTACCGATGCACCAAGTCTGGAACCAAGAGGACCCTGAACAGCTTCTACCCCAGCAAGCCAAAGACTACTAAATAGTAACTATATACTACCCGACTATCTGCATTGACCTCTTCGCACTAACTCTGTTGACTCATCAAATATGCTTCTCGCTAATTATCTATCTTTTTGCCTAGTCTCTTTATTCCTAGTTATATGTACATATCACCTAATAACCTCGTACCCCTGCACATCAACTCCCGTACTGGTACCTCTTGCATATAGCCAAGTTATCCTTACTCATTGTGTATCTATACTTATTATTTCTTTACATTTTTACCCCTGTTTTCGTCCCCAATTTTCATGATTACAATCTTGTCTCATTGCTGCAACTTTTCATTGGCTCGGGAGAGGTGAATGTTGAGTCATGAGTCCTTCCGAAACATGACCAGCTAAACTACGCTTCTTAACAACCGCTCGCTTAACCCGGAAGCCAGCTGCACCAATGTGTCAGAGGAAACACTGTTCAACTGACGACTGAAGTCAGCATGCAGGCGCCCGCCCTGCCACAAGAGCACGATGAGCCAAATAAAGTCTCCTCAGCCAAACCCAGGCCAATTGTGCACCGCCCTATGGGACTTCCGGTTACGGCCGGTAATGACACAGCCTGGGATCGAACCCCAGGCTGTAGTGACGCCGCAACACTGCGATGCAGTGCCTTAGACCGCTGCGCCACTCGGGAGGACGTGTATCTATACTTTTATTATTACGTGCTTTACTTTTCTAATATTTCTCTATTTTCTTTCTCTCAGGCATTGTTGGTAAGGGCCCGTAAGTAAGCATTTCACTGTTAGTACACACCTGTTGTTTACGAAGCATTTGACAAATAAACATTTATTTTATTTGATATGCTGCTTGAATGTATTCACTCCCATATCAGCTAAAAATAAAATGTCATCATGTTTTGGTTGTAGAGAAAAAGCACACATCTCCCAGCTGTTTTCACCAGTAGCCCGGAATCATTAGTTATTACTTTAAAACAAAATACATTTTTGGGGGGATTCTAATCAGGCTACAATGTTGTTTGGTTTATTGTTTGAATAGTCAATGAGATTATATTAGCTTATCAATGCAAAATAGTCTACTTTGATGCCTAGCCTATAGCTTATAGATCCGATCAAGGAACCAAGCAAGCTTCAGTACCTACACAACACTGCCCCCACGGCTACWAAAGGGATGATACGGCGCATTCAAATTTTCAAGTGGCACGGGAGTACGTTGAATGTCGGAGCGCACTACAAGGAGCTGCCGCTTTTGTGACAAAAATTGACATTGCAACATTGCGCTACGCTCTGTCAGCTTTGTATGCGTATTATGTGTAGACCCCTTTATGGTTAGGGCCCTGGACACCATATGTGAATTGATTGTCCCCCATCTATCTTCAGAGCTCATGCTAGGATGGCCGGGGGGTTAAACTGGGACATGCTTAACACCCCGGCCATCCTACAATCTAAGCTTGATGGCCTCAATCTCACGCAAATGATCAATGAACCTACCAGGTACAACCCCAAATCCGTAAACACGGGCACCCTCATAGATATCATCCTAACCAACGTGCCCTCCAAATACACCTCTGCTGTCTTCAACCAAGATCTCAGCGATCACTGCTTCATTGCCTGCATCCGTAATKGGTCTGCGGTCAAACGACCACCCCTCATCACTGTCAAACGCTCCCTAAAACACTTCAGCGAGCAGGCCTTTCTAGTCGACCTGGCCCGGGTATCCTGGAAGGATATTGACCTCATCCCGTCAGTAGAGGATGCCTGGTTATTCTTTAAAAGTGCCTTCCTCACCATCTTAAAGAAGCATACCCCATTCAAACAATTTAGAACTAGGAACAGACATAGCCCTTGGTTCACTCCAGACCTGACTGCCCTTGACCAGCAGAAAAACATCCTGTGGCGTACTGCATTAGCATCAAATAGCCCCCGTGATATGCAACTTTTCAGGGAAGTTAGGAACCAATATACACAAGCAGTTAGGAAAGCTAAGGCTAGCTTTTTCAAACAGAAATTTGCATCTTGTAGCACAAACTCTAAAAAGTTCTGGGACACTGTGAAGTCTATGGAGAAAAAGAGCACCTCCTCCCAGCTGCCCACTGCACTGATGCTAGGAAACACTGTCACCACCGATAAATCCATGATAATTGAGAATTTCAATAAGCATTTTTTTACGGCTGGACATGCTTTCCACCTGGCTTCCCCGGTCAACTGCCCTGCACCCCCCACAGCAACTCGCCCGAGCCTCCCCCATTTCTCCTTCATCTAAATCCAGATAGCTGATGTTCTGAAAGAGCTGCAAAATCTGGACCTCTACAAATCAGCCAGGCTAGACAATCTGAACCCTCTCTTTCTAAAATGATCTGCCGAAATAAATTGTTGCAACCCCTATTACTAGCTTGTTCAACCTCTCTTTCATATCGTCTGAGAACCCCAAAGATTGGATAGCTGCCGCGGTCATCCCCCTCTTCAAAGGGGGAGACACTCTAGACCTAAACTGCTACAGACCTATATCTATCCTACCCTGCCTTTCTAATGTCTTCGAGAGCCAAGTTAACAAACAGATCACCGACCATATCGAATCCCACCGTACCTTCTCGGCTATGCAATCTGGCTTCCGAGCTGGTCTTGGGTGCACCTGGTCTTGGGTGCACCTCAGCCACGCTCAAGGTCCTGTGCAGCCGTATTCATCGACCTGGCCAAGGCTTTCGACTCTGTCAATCACCACATTCTTATCGGCAGACTCAACAGCCTTGGTTCCTCAAATAACTGCCTCGCCTGGTTCAACAACTATTTCTCTGATAGAGTTCAGTGTGTCAAATCGGAGGGCCTGTTGTCCGGACCTCTGGCAGTCTCTATGTGCGTGCCACATGGTTCAATTCTCGGGCCAACTCTTTTCTCTGTATACATCAATGATGTCGCTCTTGCTGCTGGTGATTCCCTGATCCACCTCTACGCAGACGACACCATTCTGTATACTTCTGGCCGCTCTTTGGACACTGTGTTAACTAACCTCCAGACGGCTTCATGCAATACCTCTCATTCGCGGCCTCCAATCTGCTCTTTAATGCCAGTAAATACTAATGCGATGCTGCTTCAACCGCATACTGCCCGCACGCGCCCGCCCGTCCGCATCACTACTCTGGACGGTTGCTGACCTAGAATATGTGGACTACAAATACCTAGTGTCTGGTTGGACTGTAAACTCTCCTTCCAGACCCACAATTAAGCATCTCCAATCCAAAATTAAATCTAGAATGCGGCTTCCTATTTCGCAACAAAGCATCTCCACTCATGCTGCAAACGTACCCTCGTAAAACTGACTATCCTACCGATCCTCGACTTCAGCGCTGTCATTTACAAAATAGCCTCCAACACTCTACTCAACAAATTGGATGCAGTCTATTACAGTACCATCGATTTGTCACCAAAGCCCATATACTACCAACAACTGCGACATGTACGCTCTTGTTGACTGGCCCTCACGTCATATTCATCGCCAAACCCACTGGCTCCAGGTCATCTAAAGTCTTTGCTAGGTAAAGCCCCGCCTTATCTCAGTTCACTGGTCACCATAGCAGCACCCACCCGCAGCGCGCTCCAGCAGGTATATTTCACTGGTCACCCCCAAAGCCAATTCCTACTTTGGCCGCCTTTCCTTCCAGTTCTCTGCTGCCAATGACTGGAACGAACTGCAAAAATCGCTGAAGCTGGAGACTCTTATCTCCCTCACTACCTTTAAGCAACCAGCTGTCAGAGCACTTCACAGAATATTGAACCTGTACATAGCCCATCTGTAAATAGCCCATCCAACTACCTCATCCCCATACTGTAATTTATTTATTTTTTGCTCCTTTGCACCCCAGTATCTCTACTTGCACATTCATCTTCTGCACATCTGTCACTCGCGTTTAATTGCTATATCGTATTACCTCGCCACTATGGCCTATTTTATTGCCTTACCTCCCTTATCTTACCTCATTTGCACACACTGTATATATCCTTTTTTTCTACTGTATTATTGACTGTATGTTTGTTTATTCCATGTGTAACTCTGTTTGTTGTATGTGTCAAACTGCTTTGCTTTATCTTGGCCAGGTCGCAGTTGTAAATGAGAATTTGTTCTCAACTTGCCTACCTGGTTAAATAGAGGTTGCAATTATATATATTTTTAAAGGGCCTCAATTCTAGAAATAACCCTAATTAATTCGCCCCACCCAGTCTGCCCGACGGTAAAGGAGTGAACAGCTTTTGAGTGACATATGCAGAATGGAAACAAAATCCAGGTATGGGAGAGTTCAACAGATGCTCCCGATGAACGCAAGCCTACAACCTGACCATGTGAAATGAATTMTTCTCAGTGAAAACTTGGTCYCACAGAGAACAAGGCCTTTCTTGCATAGAAAAGCATTACCTATAGCCCTCACATAACCATTACCCACCCGTGGACTGTAATTGAGCCAGCTAACCGCGCTTCCACACAACTCATCGTGGCCTTATAGGGATGCCCTGTGTTGAGGTTCAGCTTACTGTGGCAACATGAAATGGGTTAATTCATCCTCAACATGGGGCTTCATYCTCTCCCTGTTACACARAAACACTGTCTTCCATCCTCTGTRGAACGGTCCATTCTTAACGTAAAGACTTGAAGCTCAGGGCATTGATAAAGAGTGTCCCCAGGAGGCCATACATTGAATTTCTACTTCCTGCAATTACAGTAAGTGACTTAATTCGGAGTCATAGGGGCTGTTTTGAAGGCTTAAAAAGGTTGAATCTTCCAAATTATATATACTTGTGACCGGGAAACTGTCATGTCCCGGCATATGAAATTGAAAGTCAATCGACCCAAAAGCATTTTTACCTCAATTGGACACAATGGTCTTGCAGTTCTAGAAACTGTCTGTGTGTCTGCCTTCGTCTACCTGCCTGCCTGTCTTTCAGCGTCAATGTCCTGTCTGTGGAGGTGGGAGAGGAGGGAGAGAGAGAGGAGGGAGAAGAAGATGAGAAAAGGCGGAGGGGAGGCAAGAAGGAGGGAGAGAATGGAGGGGGAGGAGGGAGAGAGGAGGGGAGAGGAGGAGGAGAGAGAGAGAGGAGGGAAGAGAGAAAGGGACAGAGTGAAGGAGAGAGGGAGGGGTAAAGACATACGAGCTTATATACAAGTTATATACTTGACATCGAATGTTTTACTTGAACTTATGAGTGTAGTTTACTGTTCATTTTATTGTTTATTTCACTTTTGTTTATTATCTATTTCACTTGCTTTGGCAATGTTAACATATGTTTCCAATGCACAATAAAGCCCTTAAATTGAATTGAGAGAGATGAGAGGAGGGAGGGGGAGGGAAGAAGGAGGGTGAGTGAATGGAGGGGGAGGGAGATAAGGGGGAGAATGGTGGAGAGGGGAGAGAGAGGTGAAGGGGGGAGGGGAGAGAGAGGGAGAGGAGGGAGGGAGAGCGATAGAGAGAGGAGGGAGATAGGAGGGAGAAAGAGAGAGGGGGGCGAGATGGGGAAAAGGTGGAAGGGTGAAAGAAGGGGGAGGAGAGAGAAGAGGAGGTAGAGAGAAAGAGACAGAGAAGAGAGGTCTGTATTTCTGTCTGTAAGTCTCACCTTTTCATCTTTTCCCATTGACTAGAATATAGTGACATAAGCTTCAATTGGTTGACACTCATTTACATTTTAGTCATTTAGCAGACTTATCCAGAGTGACTTACAGTTATGGCATTCATCTTAAGATAGCTAGGTGGGACAACCACATAGGACAGTCATAGTAAATACATTTTTCCTCAATAACGTAGCTATCTGCAAAGTCAGACTAGTAAGGGGGAAAAAGGTCAAGTGTGAGTATTAGTTCGCGAAAGGCTTATTTAACATATTTTTTTTATGCAATGTATTGACAGAAGCTTCAATTGGTTGACACTCATCTTTTCCCATTGAATGCAATGTAAGACGTAAGCACCAATTGGTTGATGCTCATCTTTTCCCAATGGCACCACAAAGCTTGCTGGGAGCATGGCCAATTGATGTAAGCTTCAATCGGTTGAAGGTTTTTACAAAAATATTGTGTGTGGGACATTATTCTGCTAATGACGTTTGAAATGGGATTTGATAAGCAAATTAAAATTTCCCTGAAACCAATCAAAGCACTCAATTAAGAAATAATGATCCTGACGGCCTTGAACAAAGTGTCATAATGTAATCATACTGCAGAATATTGCAACTACAGTACATAGCAGTATGCTGTAAGGAAGTCGGTGTGTAGCTGGTGTATAGGAGTCAGGCGCAGGACAGCAATATGAGTAAATAAACGTATATTACTCAACATTTAATAAATGCAATACAAAACAGAGCCCACAATAACGACCTTCCTACATAGAAACAATCACTCACAAACAAACATGGGGGAACCAGAGGGTTAAAATAGGAACAGGTAATTGGGGATTGAAACCAGGTGTGTAAGACAAAAACAAAACAAATGGAAAATAAAAGTGGATCGGTGATGGCTAGAAGGCCGGTGACGTCGACCGCTGCCCGAACAAGGTGAGGGACCGACTTCGGCGGAAGTCGTGACAGTCCCCCCCCCCCCCCTTGAACCGCGGCTCCAGCAGCGGCGCCGACACCGACCTCGGGGACAACCCAGAGGACGAGGCGCAGGGCGATCCGGATGGAGACGGTGGAACTCCCGCAGCAACGAAGGGTCCAAGACGTCTTCCACCGGCACCCAGCATCTCTCCTCCGGACCGTACCCCTCCCAGTCCACGAGATACTGATGGCCCCTCGCCCGACGCCTCGAGTCCCRGATGGCTCGAACAGCATACGCCGGGGCCCCCTCGATGTCCAAAGGGGTCGGAGGAACCTYGTGCACCTCACACTCCTGGAGTGGACAAGCCACCACCGGCCTGAGGAGAGACACATGGAACGAGGGATTAATACGGTAATCTGTGGGAAGGTGYAACCTGTAGCATACCTCGTTCAGTCTCCTCAGGACTTTGAATGGCCCCACAAACTGCAGACCCAGCTTCCGGCAGGGCAGGCGGAGGGGCAGGTTTCGGGTCGAGAGCCAGACCCGGCCCCCCGGTGCAAACACTGGGCCCTCACTGCGGTGGCGGTCGGCGCTCGCCTTCTGCCGCCTCACGGCCCGTTGCAGGTGCACATTGCAGGTCTCCTCTGAGCGCTTAAACCATTCGTCCACCRCAAGAGCTTCGATCTGGCTCTGATGCCATGGTGCCAGAACCGGCTGATACCCCAGTACGCACTGGAAAGGAGAGAGGTTAGTGGAGGAGTGGCAGAGTGAGTTTTGGGCCATCTCTGCCCAGGGGATGAACACCGCCCACGGCCGGTCCTGGCAATATGACCGCAGAAACCTACCCACATCCTGATTTACTCTCTCCACCTGCCCGTTACTCTCGGGGTGAAAACCTGAGTTAAGGCTGACCGAGACCCCCAGACGTTCCATAAACGCTCTCCAGACCCTGKACGTGAACTGGGGACCCCGATCAGAGACTACATCCTCAGGCACCCCATAGTGCCGGAAGAAGTGAGTGAACAGGGCCTCCGCAGTCTGTAGGGCCGTAGGACTTAGGAAACCGATCCACAACGACCAGGATCGTGGTGTTGCCCTGTGATGGAGGAAGATCTGTCAGGAAGTCCACCGACAGGTGCGACCACGGCCATTGTGGAACGGGTAGGGGTTGTAACTTCCCTCTGGGCAGGTGCTTGGGAGCCTTGCACTGGGCGCACACCRAGCAGGAGGCAACATAAACCCTCAACATAAACCCTCAAGTATGGGAGTGTGATCCATGGACCGCTCCTCTGTGTCATACATCTGGGACAGTGTGTCTGCCTTAGCGTTTTGGGAACCTGGTCTGTAAGACAGAGTGAAAAAAGAACGGGTAAAGAACATGGCCCACCTTGCCTGGCGAGGGTTCAGTCTCCTCGCCGCCCGGATGTACTCCAGATTGAGGTGATTAGTCCAGATGAGAAAAGGGTGTTTAGCCCCCTCAAGCCAATGTCTCCACGCCTTCAGATCCTTGACAACAGCCAACAGCTCTCGGTCCCCCACATCATAGTTTCGCTCCGCCGGGCTGAGCTTCTTCGAAAAGAAAGCACAGGGGCGGAGCTTTGGTGGCGTGCCCGAGCGCTGAGAGAGCACGACTCCTATCCCAGCCTCGGACGCGTCCACCTCCACTATGAACGCCAAAGAGGGATCCGGATGAGCCAGCATGTGAGCCGAGGTAAACAGAGCCTTCAGGTGACCAAAAGCCCTGTCCGCCTCAGCCGACCACTGCAGCCGCACCGGTCCCCCCTTCAGCAGTGAGGTAATGGGAGCTGCTACCTGACCAAAACCCCGGATAAACCTCCGGTAGTAGTTGGCAAACCCTAGAAACCGCTGCACTTCCTTTACCGTGGTGGGAGTCGGCCAATTACGCACGGCTGAAATGCGGTCACTCTCCGTCTCCACCCCTGAAGTGGAAATGCGGTACCCTAGGAAGGAGACGGACTGTTGGAAGAACAGACATTTCTTAGCCTTGACGTACAGGTCATGCTCCAACAGTCAACCAAGCACCCTGCGCACCAGGGACACATGCTCGGCGCGTGTAGCGGAGTATTACAGAATGTCGTCGATATACACCACTACACCCTGCCCGTGCAGGTCCCGGAAAATCTCGTCAACAAAGGCCTGGAAGACTGATGGAGCATTCATCAACCCGTAAGGCATGACGAGGTACTCATAGTGCCCTGAGGTGGTACTAAATGCCGTCTTCCACTCGTCTCCCTCCCGGATACGCACCAGGCTGTAAGCGCTCCTGAGATCCAATCTTGTGAAGAAGCGCGCCCCGTGCATTGACTCGATTGCACTGGCGATGAGAGGCAGCGGGTAGCTATACCTCACAGTGATCTGATTGATCCCTCGATAGTCAATACACGGGCGYAGACCCCCATCCTTYTTCTTCACAAAAAAGAAACTCGAGGAGGCAGGTGAAGTGGGGRGCCGAATGTATCCCTGCCCCAGGGAATCGGAGGCATATGTTTCCATAGCCACCGTCTCCTCCTGTGACAGAGGATACACGTGACTCCTGGGAAGTGCTGCGTCTACCAGGAGATTTATCGCACAATCCCCCGTCGATGAAGTGGTAATTTAGTCGCCCTCTTCTTACAGAAGGCGAGAGCCAAATCGGCATATTCTGAGGGGATGCGCACGGTGGAGACCTGGTCTGGACTTTCTACCGTAGTCGCACCGATGGAAACCCCCACACACCTCCCTGAGCATTCTCGTGACCACCCCTTGAGAGCCCTCTGTTGCCACGAAATAGTGGGGTCATGACAGGCCAACCAGGGTAAGCCCAGCACCACGGGAAACGCAGGAGAATCAATAAGGAAGAGACTGATTCTCTCCTTATGACCCTCCTGCGTAACCATGTCAAGTGGAGCGGTGGCCTCCCTAATCARCCCTGACCCTAATGGTCGACTATCTAGGGCATGCACAGGGAAGGGCATATCCACAGGAACAAGGGGAATCCCTAAACTATGAGCAAATGAACGGYCAATAAAATTCCCAGCTGCACCTGAATCTACTAGCGCCTTATGCTGGGAATGCGGGGAAAACTCAGGAAATGAAATAAACACATACATGTGAGCAACAGGGGGCTCTGGGTGAGCCTGGTRCCGACTCACCTGGGGTGACACGATAGTGCCCTGCCTGCTGCCTCGACTCCCTGAGGAACCCCCCCAGCACCTACCAGCAGTGTGCCCTCTGCGGCCACAGATGGTGCAGGGAATGGCCCCTCCTCCGGTCGCCCTAAGTGCAGCACCTCCCGGCTCCATGGGCATCGGAGCGGAGGTGCTGGGGATGGAAATGACAGGTCCCGATCCGGACGTCCGCGGGCAGTCAGCAGGTTGTCCAGCCGGATGGACATGTCCACCAGCTGGTCCAATGTGAAGGTGGTGTCTCGGCAGGCCAACTCCCGACGGACGT
The DNA here is from genome assembly GCF_002910315.2 of Salvelinus sp. IW2-2015. NCBI lineage: Eukaryota > Metazoa > Chordata > Actinopteri > Salmoniformes > Salmonidae > Salvelinus > Salvelinus sp. IW2-2015. The sequence continues at coordinate 11,607,687 of NC_036875.1, read as the reverse complement.
CCTCGCGCAGACTGCACCTGTAGTGATCGATCAGGGCCCTGTCGTTCCATCCYGCGCTGGCGGCCAAGGTCCGGAAGTCCAAGGCGGAATCCTGCGCGCTCCTCGTCCCCTGCCTCAGGTGGAACAGACGTTCCCCCGATGGAACAGACGTTCATTAACTCTGCGTAATGGTCCAACGCCGCGTCTCCCTCACTCCATACGGCGTTGGCCCACTCCAGGGCTTTGCCTGAGAGGCAGGAGACGAGGGCGGAGRCACTCTCACGCCCCAAAGGAGCCGGGTAGACGGACGCCAGGTAGATCTCCAGCTGTAGTAGAAACCCCTGGCATCCGGCAGCCGTCCCATCATAGTCCCTCGGRAGCGCGAGTCGAATCCCGCTGGGACCAGGTGGAAGAGGGGTGGACAGTGGGACCTGTTGTAGTGGGGCTGGTGGAGGCGCTGGAAAACCTCCTCCTCTCTCCCAACGATCCATCTTCTGCAGCACGCAATCCAGGCATTGCCCAGATGTTGAAATATGGTCGCGCGCTGCTGGACACACTCCTCTATCTCTGAAGGGAGGGCGTCTGCTCCTGCTGACTCCCATTCTTTCTGGTGAGTGATTCTGTAAGGAAGTCTGTGTGTAGCTGGTGTATAGGGGTCAGGCGCAGGACAGCAGATATGAGTGAATAAACGTATATTACTCAACATATAATAAATGCAATACAAAAACAGAGCCCACAATAATGGACCTTCCTACATAGAAACAATCACTCACAAACAAACATGTGTGTAAGACAAAGACAAAACAAATGGAAAATTAAAAGTGGCGATGGCTAGAAGGCCGGTGACGTCGACCGCCGAACGCCGCCAGAACAAGGAGAGGGACCGACTTCTGCGGAAGTCGTGACATAAGCACTGTTTATCACTGGAACAAAACATGTTAAGAAAAACAAAGCTAGTTAGCTTGGTAGCTGACATGCWATYTTGATAGTTGACATTCATTTTCTAATCMAAATTGTTAAGAAAAACAAAGCTAGTTAGCTTGGTAGCTGACAYGCAATCTTGATAGTTGACATTCATTTTCTAATCAAAATTCCAACCAAGTTCTGTTCATTAAGACATTGCCCTTTCCTTTAAAACAAAGAAAAGAAGGACATCATGAATGTTTATGGCAAAGGAATGATTCATTATAGCATTAGATGCCTGAATGGAGGATATTTATGTTTGGGGTCTGAGTTGAGATGCTTTCTCTATTCACTTTAGACCCTCCATCCTGAGTGAACAGCTGTAACTTGTATACAGCTGGATCTCTGTGTGAGTGTGCAGTCCAGGAGTCAAAAACTCCCAGTTCCAACATCCCCATTAACCAGCCTGGCCCGCAGTGATTARAGCATATAGTAGATCAGAGGATGGGTCAGGCTTCCCATCTCCGCCTCTGTTTGGAAAATCACTGCCATTTGATCCAGGCCAGTCCCAGARGAATGCTGTTCCTGCAGATACCTTACAGGCACTGAGGCTGCCAAATGGACTTTAGGCATGAGAGCACTTTTGAACCAGGTAGGTCTGGGAAGAGGTCAGAGAGTGGCTTACACCAGGCCTGTTAAATGATGGTGGGCACCGTCTGATGTTTGGGGTGGGGTGGATCAATGGTCAATCAAGCGCTGCAATTCATACAACATTGATTTTCTTTTTCAGATTTTTTCCCCCAGCAGAGTTTGCTGTTCTTATCAGCATACTTACATATTGTASATGCTCGCATCGACRGATAAAAAGGATGAGAATCATTTTTGAGATAGGTACTTCTTTCATTTTCAAAGAGGTTCTGATCTCTACATACCAGTTATAAATCCCTTGAAAATCAGAATACTCCTCAATACCAACATAAATGAGCTGCTAAAAGGGATTTTAGACGAATAAATTAGGAGATGTATCGATTTACTTCCTGAATCGCGTGTTGGGATCACCTGACTTCTCCCAGACCACAGTTAACCACTTGGGCTTTGTTTATTCAGATGGAGAGAGCCGGATCTGCAAAAGGCATGGATTATAAGGAAAAATCATCAGTGGAGTCCTTTGATGTCTAAATGAGGCATGTGTAGCCCAGACCCCTCTCTTTCCCCTGCAAACCCCCTCACACACACATGCACGCACACACACATACACACTGTTTATTGCTAACAGAAAGTCCCTGAATAGACAGCTAGCTCTAGTCAAACTTCAAGGGGAGTTCCAGAGCTTTCCAGGACTCCTGTAATTTATTACCAATGTCTTCATTTGGGACATCGTACTTAAATGGTAACCCATGTGTTGTAAATTATAAAGGCACACTAGGAAAATCACAGGGTTCTCTAGATTATCTTCCGAAGGGCAGTTCCTGCATCTGTTTTTTACTAACGCAGGCAGAGGATGTTGTTACTTACAACCAATTTTTCACACTGAAATCAATCATTTTCCACTGACGGGAGATTTGGGGCTTGACTCCCGAAGAAATCTTCATGTCCCGGGAAAATCATTTGTCAGTCATTTGCCAGACTTCTGTATGATGTATCAGTGCAGCCCTCCAGGTTAAGCAGTGAGTGCGGGTTGGTATGTTGCACAGGAGAAGTCGCACAGTCATCGAGAAACCATCCCGCAAAGTGATGAACCAAAGTAACGGAAATGCACTGTGTTGGGTAACACACATTCTAATAACCATTTCTAAAGGACAACAACTTCAACAATCTGGATATCCTAAAAGTTCTGATTACGAAAAAACTTTCAAAATAACCCAAGCCRCAAAGTTTGAATATAATCTTATACCTTGCTATACTACGGGTACGTTTAAAAAGATTATTCTGTAGAAAATGTGATGAGTAGTTTGGAAGTACATTCTGTTAACTACTCTCACTGRCATTAAGAGGATTATGCTAGGTAGTGGCAGACAGGAGGAGTTCTTTCTTCCTTCCGTTAAATTGAGCCTTCCTATCCACTCCAAATCTCGGCTACGTGCCTGTAATTTGCCTAAAACTGAAGAAATGTGTTAGGCATCCGGTTCAGCCTCTATGATGTGTGGAGACAGACAGATAAATCAAAAGGCTGAGAGACTGTGAGAGGGAGGGAGAGCGATTGTCTGAGGAACACGGAGAGGGTGGATCATTTGTCTCGCAGATGTATGTTGATACGGCGGTGGTGGTGAGGGTAGGCGCTGTGCTGGGGGAGTGGGGCGTCGTGGTTGCACAGCTAGTGAGAGGACATGTGGTTAGTGGTGTCAAGAGTTGTTGGTAATGGGGTAGTTGAATGGTAGGAAAGTGGGATGGATCAGTGAATGTGGGTTTTAGCACAGCTGGGTAATACCATGGCCTAATACCGGGTTCCCATTGGTCACTTAAAGTTGCAGCACAGCTCAGAGTGCCAACCAGATCAATGCACATTGACTAGTACGTGCTATATACTGTAGTTCAAAGTACAGAACCACAACCAATAAGTAATAGAAAACCTCAAAAGTACTGATCCTTCCTCTTTTCCTTGCCATTTTCTTCCCTACTCTTCAAAAGACCAGGTTAAGAGTCTTCCCAGACGCAGTGGTAATTGGTCTCTGTGTTGTGACTCCTCTTCATCGCCGTCTCACTCCTGACATGTATGTTTACCAGCACTATAATCTTCAAAAAGCCTGTTAACATAAGTAGCTCAGCTTTCATAAACCATAAAGTCAGCCTCTGACTGATCCTCGGCACCAGCCTGTTTACCACACTGAGGAGCGTAAACAGCACTCTGATCATATCGCCACGTTACTCGCAGAGCCTTTCGACTGCGTGACTCGTTTTGAAATATTATTCATATTGTATTCATATTCAGGCCGGTGAGACAGGTAGAGAGAAGTTACGTGCTGTAAGTGTTCTGTTTACATGACTGCGCCTCGCTGAACTTTCTCGGTGACAAAATGTTGCAAATCAAAGGTTGACACTTCAGACATGCAAGAAAAGGGCTGTGACTGTGGAGTGCTTTAATGCTCTCTTCCCTCCTTCCCTCCATAAAAGACAGCACTGCGGCTATCTGGCTAAAGCTGGGGGTTAGTCCCTTAGCCCTGTGTTAAAYATACACTGAAACAGACATATTTTAAACTGGGGGTAATCTCCTCCTGTCTTGCTTTCTTTGTTTTGAAGCACAAAGGGGGATGGATGGCCTGGCCCACACAGCAGAGCTGGGCTCAGTCAAATTACTTACTGTAGAAGGGACTTAGAGTCCATCAAACTCAAGGGGAGGTTCCGGGTCATGCCAAAGCGGTTTTGGCCAAACGCAAAAGCGGATTTGAATTTCCTGGCCTGATTTTGAACTTTCTCTGTTGGTGTCCTGAAACACTCCAGTTTCACCTCAGAATATAAGCGATCACCAGGGGCGTCAGCAGGATGAGATACAGGAAGAAGCCTGGTCTCCAAACATCTGGCAGGGCCAGGCTTCCATCACTCGCTCAACCTCAGGATAAAAAAAGGCCTCAGATCTGCAGGGATCAAAGTGTGCCCTGGGTTTCTGAGTCACCGTGGCCTCCCTCAACKTATTCAAATATGGTTTCCTGAAAGCAACTGGAGCCACAAGCAGACCTCAGAACACAAACGGGGAGGAAAGGGATAATGGATACCTGAAAGTCTGTGTGTTCTCTGCACACAACAGAAGTAAAGCATTAGGAAAGCCCATGGCTTATTGAAAAGGAAAAMGTTTTATCACAGCATTTAGCATTTTGCCCAAAAACGATTCCCCTGCTCTTAGGAGAGGGGAGTTTCAAACTTCATGAATGAACCTAGYTATTAATAATGAATATTTTCCCAAACACTGTTCCCAATTCATAATGGCATGACTGCTTAATTATTTTTRCTATAAAGCAGAGAACTACTACTCCTTCCAGCATTTCCCTTTATATTCACATCACATGTCATTCATTCTTAAAAGCAGTCCCTCGTCAGCGTCAGTGATTCTTCAGAGCGGGGGTCACCTGTATCTGGCATTACCGGATTAGCCGCTATCTAACCCAGACCTGCTGTGGCGTGCTGACACTAATCCCGCGCCCGCTGGAGAGCCCTGTCTGTGTTATATTATCATGTCTAATCCACGTAATCTCCTGGCCACGCTGCTAAACGGTATTCCACCTCTGTCTCTTACCTCAGACTCCTAATAACATTAATGAAGGGCCGAGCCCCCATTACCCAGGCAGGCTAGTGGTGGGCTGGGTGACGGCCGTAATCAGCAACCCCCTACTCAACCACCCACTCAGCCTCCCAGGCAGCATGAATTAATGGAATTCAGCGCCTTGGGCAAAAAGCAAACCAAACATATGTTCAACAAATCAGGGTTTGTGTTTTTTCCTGTCACCATTACTATGTGGGTCTATTAGAGACATTGATGGGATCTTTAGTGAAGGGCTCGGCGTGTGGGGGAATGAGGCTTTGAAGTGCTCGGTGCTTCTAAAACCCTCGCGATGAGACATCGTTTATGATGAACTGACCTAGGTTATTAAAATACCACAGAAATGATTACTCATAATACACCATCCCTTTGTTGTCAACAAAAAAATGSCAGGAAGGATTGGTAGGGATGAAAGGTTGAAAGGGGTTCTGTATTAAAAATGGCACTTTATCCATTTAAGCAGGATTTCTCCTGTCTCCTTTTGTAATTACCTGCACCCGCCAGCTGTGTGCTTGGGCTTACCTTGTTTACACTGTGTGTCTCGCAGACTGCCTGTCTCCCTGCAAGGCTTCACTACTGTGTCTTCTATCCCTTTGTCTCTGCTGTCGTCTCTCACTTGTCTATCATGGTTGTCGGAGGCAACCTTTAAAGAAGAGGCATGAACACAGCCTGAAGAATACTGTCAATGGAAACAGAAAATACATAGACTGACAGACAGACAAGTAAAAGCAGGCTGCCTATTTATTATTGGTTCATAGTCATGTCTTATTGTCATGTCTTATTWTTGTTTCTTACTCAGTCACTGTATTCAAATTCATTTATTTTGAATTTACTGTTTTGGCAGACGCATTTACTAGAACCCATGAATGTSTTTTGCAATGTTAATCACATGCTAATGCAATCGCATTGGCCCCTCTATTACCCCTACCTTCCTRCAAATAGCAGCACACTGACTTAATTGTGAGGGTGAAAATAACAGCACACACAGACATCCTCTCATATTTAATTTTATCTTTAAATAAAAGAGCTATAGGAAAGTATTAATCTGCTTAACATTTCTAAGTACATCCTCCAAAGGATTTCGCTTTTTTAATCTTACATATGCTCAGCAGAGTTACTGGCAAAAACTCTACGTTTTCCTCATTTCATCCTTTCAACATCAAATGGTGAGCAGCAAAAATTGGATCAGACTTCAAAGACTATGATGTGCTCCAAGTCACGGAGTGGCTCTTCTATTTCACATATTGAATTCGAGCAGGATATCAAAGTGCTACCAAAGAACCTCAGGTCTTTACTAAAAAAGGGCTCTTACATCTGTAGAAAGAGAAGCGCAAAGACAAATCACCTCAGGGAACAGCGAGCATTTATTCTCAGCAGTGAATTTCCAGCCTTTTGATTCTCCCATTCCCGTACCACCCTGTCTCTCCTCTGAGATGGAGTTTGGAGCAAGAGAAGTCTTTTGTCTCAAGGACTCAAAAAAAACTCTCACGAATAATCTATGTTCAAGGGGCTTTGTAGAAGTACAGTATTATGAATGCATAGCTGAAGCTAGAGCCGCATGCTGAAAATATTAATTCCTCTGATATAAACTTACCTTCTCTCTATCATCACTGAAAATSTGTCTGCCATCATATCTACAAAAGGTGAAAAAGAGAGTTGAGAGGACTGACCCTAAACCACCTATCACAATAGATTTAATGTGGTACAGTAGATGTAATCMAAATTCAAAGACACACTACACAGGAGCAATAGAACAAAGGCGGAGAATATTATTCACATTTGGAAGTATGATGCAATAGAAACCTTAGGAGATGGACACAAACATAGACTGTGTGCACTGAGGGATATAAAAGGGGAAAGTAACAGTGTCTAGGTAAGAACACGCAGATCTTGAAAGGAGAGAATGTGCCAGATCAAGTCAAAATAAATCTATATGGAGCGATTCCAACACTGATTAAACAGAATTGTTAAGTTGAGTTTTGAAGTTTTCTCACCAGGGAATATGATTGTAAACATGGAGAAAAATTCCCAGAAGAAAAACTCAGCCCGGGTATACAACAAGCATAACATTTTCAGATGTAAAAATCTAGTAAGAGTCTGGAGAGATGCATTGCCTTGACCGACAAAGTCAACAAAAGTTGAAATGAATAAAGATTTMATCTCCTCCATCAAAATGGAGGATCTGTGCATCAGTTGGCAATATAGTGCCAAACCCAACCCACTGGGTTCACCACGTCATTTCAACGTGGACATTTGGGTAATATTTGGTTGAGACGTTGATCAATGAGATTTCAACATTTATTCACCCACTCAAAAAGGAAAGACAGAAGTTTGTTGAATTCCCAATGTGTTACAACTATCCTTTCAACCATCTAAAAGGACAACTAAATTCCGATGGAAAAACAATGTCAGATTTTTGGTTTATTTGTCATCTAAATGTGTTATCACTGCGCTTTCAACCATTTAAAAGCACAACAAAGTTAGAATACAATGTCAGATATTTTGTATTTATACAACAACTTAATGTCTTATCACTGTGCTTCATCTAATAGCACAATCAAATGACCTGGATTGCAGGTAACTGCCTGCTTGCTGGTAGCCTAGTGGTTAGAGCGGGTAGCCTAGTGGTTAGTAACAGAGGTTGCTGGAACGAATCCCTGAGCTGACAAGGTAAAAATCTGTTGTTCTGCCCCTGAGCAAGGCACTGTTCCATGGATGTAATTAAGGCAGCCCCCTGCACCTCTCTGATTCAGAGGGGTTGGGTTAAATGTGGAAGACACATTTCAGTTGAATGCATTCAGTTATACAACTGACTAGGTAGCCCCGTTTCCTCTTAATATTACATTAAAAGGTGCAAGTGATCAATGCTGTATGAGATTCTGCACAGATTATTGTGAGGATTTCCAAAGTCCTGCAACCTTTGCATGCTATGTTGAGCATGCACTCTTTCTATGATTATGTATGACATTTATACTGTAGTTATAGTAACCTCAAAACGTGGCCATCTATGTGTTACTCATTTGAAGGTTGAATAAATACTGTTACATTAGTTTGTAAGATAGTCTTAACTTTAGGCTATTTACTGTGTTAAAAAAGCAATATTGAATTGTGTTTGGTTGATAATGCAACCAAATATCAACATATAAAGAGATGTATCTAATGGTTGGATAGTTTCATTTGAGCCACTGGCTCAATCCTATTCTTTAACTTTTCTTTTTGGTTTAGTTGGAGACGTGAATCCAACATATGTGTTAACTTGTCGACAAGTTAATAGGCGATTTACTGTATTCCAAAAGTCCAATGTATTTTCCACTGTTACGTTCCCCAGCAAGAAAAGGAAAAATGTCRCTCAAACAGAARGGGGAACTAACAAAGAGTCAGTGACAACAACCAAAAGGAAACAGGTGGGGTTTTAGGAGGGGTTCTAAAAGACACTCATGTGGGGTGTCCACTGAAAGTTGCTTGACAACAAGAACTGGGACCTAAAAAACACCCACCATGAAAGCCCGCTAAATTTTCCCACTAAGAGGCAAACAAAAGAAAAACCCACACCAAGCTTTTAAGACAGGAAGCAAACCAAAAGGGTGGAGCAAAACGAAAATCGGGGAAGTCGGATAAAGGATTGTTTGTCTAGAAATCTAAATAGGGAGAGCCAACTTAAGGTGTTAACCCTCCGCATCTATCAAGACAACTGGAGCATAGGGGAAACACCTTCCCACTAACGAGATGACAAGCCAGCACTGGTGTAACACATACTGACTAACGAGGTGACACCAAACGGTGCGCCCTATGTGCTAACGAGCTATACGTGCTAAAGTCCAACCTAAAAACAGAAATTGAAAAAACAAAACTTGTAACACCACATAGATTCCATATCACAATATGTTGACACATCACGTAGAAACAACATTGATTCAACCAGTTTGTGCCCAGGGAAGGATTTTCTATGTATTTACATTCTAAAAATTGCATTTTAAACCTGTCAGTTCAGACCCTTAAAGGTCCAATGCAGTCAAAAATATCCTTTTTCTGTATTTTATATATATTTCTACACGATGAGGTTGGAATGATCCTGTGAAATTGTGAAAATTATGATAATGCCCTTATAGTAGGGTAGGCCGTCATTGTAAATAAGAATTTGTTAACTGACTTGCCTAGTTAAATAAAGKTTAAATWAAAWAAAAAWTKTAAAAAATTGTGTAAGAGCCGTTTGAAAAGACTGCCTGAAATTTCAGCCTGTTTTGGTGGGATGGGGTTTGGGACTGTCTGGTGACATCACCAGGCAGTAAATCCGTTAATAGACCAGTAACAAAGATAGTTCCATACCTCTCTGCCAATAACAGCTAGTTTTCAGTTTCCCCTCCCCACTCAGACCACTCCCAGACAGTCCTAGCAAAATTATTGCTTGAGAAATTGCTATTTTTGTTCCTTTTTTTACAATTTAAATTGAAAACAATCACAGTAAGGTAATTAACTGTTACCCAGAAATTATTTTAATATTGAGATAAAAACAGCTGCATTGAACCTTTAACATTTAAAGATTGTGGAATAAACCAATACTATTCTAAATACTAAGACAAGAGAGAGCAAATAGGGGACTTGAATGAAAGAACAAGTGTTAAAGGAGAGTGTGAGAGTCAGCTAGGTTGGATTTGYGAGCAGCACTGGCCAGACACCATGTATACTGCAGTTCAGTTGCTGCTCTCCTGCTTTGCACATACTTCCTTAATGACTAGTCTGCCATATGCTGAGTAAACACAAACGGCGTTCAGCTCTTACATCTGGAGACCAGTTCAGAGCCCAGCCCCGTTAGCGGTCAGACAAGTGCGCTATCTTGGTGGAAAGATATTTATTAGACTTATAAAAAGGAGATGTGGTGCAAGAGGAGGAGCTTCCTGGTGGTTGAAACAACAATACATTAAAGAGGGGAGGAAATAAATCYGCCTAGTAGAACTCCRGTTGAGTGACTGGTATGCAAACCCCTTTGCCCCATGACTGTGGTCTCTACCGGAGGTCCTTTTGTAAGAACTTGAGAAAGAGCTTGACAGGGGTGCACACCAGGCTCAGATCGAATGACCTTCAAAGACAGAATATCATCCCCTATTAGGGGCATTGTGGAGGACCCTGCTGTCTGTATGGCTGAACTTTGGAGCATCCTAATCATTCGGGCCTGACGGATACATAAACACAAACAGAGACAGAGATAACTGAAACTGACCCAAAAATGCATGTCCTCGGTGGTGTAGCCTCTTGCCCCTGGGTGAAGATCGACTATGCATGGATAATAAACAGCGAGTAGCAGCAGTGTAAAAACAAGGGGGGGAGGGGTCAATGTAAATAGTCCGGGTGGCCATTTGATTAATTGTTCAACAGTCTTATGGCTTGGGGGTAGAAGCTGTTAAGGAGCCTTTTGGTCCTAGACTTGGYGCTCCGGTACCACTTGCCGTGTGGTAGCAGAGAGAACAGTCTATGACTCGGGTGACTGGAGTCTTTGACAATTTCTGTAAACAAAGATGTTATCCAGTACTAAAAGGAGGGTTTCATTTTCAAAACAATATGTGATTAAAAAGGGCAACCTCAGCTCTTTTGGATGTATCAAATTAGGGCAATTCACATTATTCAGTCGAAGGGCTTAGTGTTTTAGTTGTAAAATTTGACACAGTGGAAAAGCATGTTGCAGTACATTGTTAAGCAGCTCTATTTTCCATGGTCTAATCTGATCGATGGTTAGCAGCCCCCTCCCCAGGCCCTGTCGAGATCTGAGGAGCCACCAGGCTCATACATTTGAAAGGCATCTGTTTATTTAAATAATGCAAATGCAGGCCCACCTCAAAGGCTATAAACTGCAGTCAAACACACAATGTGAGCGTGTTGGAGTGTTCCGTCGGGGGGCTGAGGCCCCACTTATGTAAGGTCGGGCCCTTTCCACAGCCCTCCTGCCCACACACAAACACATCAATGTGCACTTCTACAAAGAGATAGCGAGCGAGAGCCGACAGTGTAGCTTTTCTCACACCAAAAAACCTGTTTACCCATTCCACAATGTTATATACAAGWGTTTTAATGGAGGACAATTACACAAGGTGAGCAGGCGACTGAGATGCTCCGTGTGCCAGATGAGGGCAGCCCTTAGGAGCCACATAAAACAACGCCAAGTCTCCTCCCCCAGCCCTCCTCTTCCCTCCTCAACCCTCCCCCTCTTGGCACCCTCCCTTGTCCTCCAGCGAGAGGCTCAAAGGAGTGGGGGAGGCCCGAAAAGGTTAATGTGCTCACTTTGATCTTCGTCAAGGCACACTGAGTAAGAATTAATTTACATTTCAGATGAAAAGGTTGACAGTACAAAAAGGCATCTTGTTTCTGGTATGTGAGAGCAGTGTAATAGACTGGGAATTTGAGAGAGGAAGTTGTGAGGAAACAGAAGGGATAAGCCTCTCTCTTGCCTTTACTGGGAAATAGATGAAAGGAAAAAATGATCTCAATGTGCACTGTTCTTCTGAAACATGGAGACCAAATGCTGCCCAAACTTTCAAAAACCTTTCTTTATACATTATTAATGAATGATTACTGTTTCATGGAATGCTTATTGAGATCAATAAGGTATTTTATCAAACCTTATGATTTTCTGGCTTTTATTAATTTCTCTTAAAAATATTGAAAGAAAMCCCCCCCAAGCACATAAACTGGACATAAATTCCAGAAGTGCCCTACCGAGTGTGTTGAGAACTTCTGAGAACAATACAACAATATCTCCAGTGCTTTACCTGATTTTATGCAAACAGCTGCAGCTTCCCACTCCTTCCTGGTTTKCTTGAGATTCTGTCGGGCAGTGTGGCCCCTCCARGCTACAGAGAGAAAAAAGCTACTGATCAACCTCAGTGAAACAACATAGACAGCASCTACAACACGAGATCCCACTTCAAAACACACCACAACCAGGTGGCAATGAGCTAGATCCCTTTGAACTCTCAGAGCTCTTATTGTCTACTCTCTGAAGCGTTGCTCTTTTGGCCCCTATAGTTCACACTGTGGTTATCAAACTAATCTCTTTAATGAAAACTAGTCCAGATTATGCCAGGTAGAGGTATCCCTGACTGGATGATGGCTTCGTGGTTTCTCTTCTCCTCCTCTCTGCGGTAGCGCCTCGCCCCCCAGCCAGCCCTTCATGTAGGACTGCATCACCACCACCCGTGCTATCACCTCTCTCAGCAGCAGGTTCAGCTGCTCCACATGGTAGTACTTCAGGAACAACTGACACACAGTACACCCAGGGAGCTTAACATTGAAGCACCTCAATCCATGGACAGAGTTGAGATGCCAGCCATAGGTTTGGAAACAAACATTACTATAATGTATCTGGACAGTCATCATCACTTTACCTTCGTCTTCCCTAAGACCCAGTTCTCTAGTTTGGCCCGCTCCAGYATGGCAACGGCATTCTCTTTGCTGGTGTCAGGAACCTGGTGAGCCCAGAAAGCAAGGTAGTAATACCTATGAAAAAGGGGCGAGGGAAAGATATCTGACCTTTTACTGTCTGACCTTTATCATACACTCCATGACCAAAAGTATGACCTGCTCGTCAAACATTTCATTCCAAAATCATGGGCATTAATATGGAGTTGGTCCCCCCTTTGCTGCCATAACACTCTTCTGGGAAGGCTTTCCACTAGATGTTGGAACATTGCTGAGGGGACTTCCATTCAGCCATAAGAGCATTAGTGAAGTCAGGCACTGGTGTTGGGCGATTAGGCCTGGCTCGCAGTTTGSGTTCCAATTCATCCMAAAGGTGTTCGATGGGGTTGAGGTCAGGGCTCTGTGCAGGCCAGTGAAGTTAATCCACACCGATCTCGACAAASCATTTCTGTACGGACCTTGCTTTCTGCATGGGGCACCATCAGGCTAAAACAGGAAAGGGTCTTCCCCAAACTGATGCCAGAAAGTTGGAAGCACAGAATCGTCTAGAATGTCATTGTATGCTGTAGCGTTAAGATTTCCCTTCACTGGAACTAAGGGGCTTAGCACGAACCATTAAAAACAGCCCCAACCATTATTCCACATCCACCAAACTTTACAGTTGGAACTATGCATTCGGGCAGGTAGCGTTCTCCTGGAATACGCCAAACCCAGATGGTGAAGCGTGATTCATCACTCCAGAGAACACTTTTCCACTGCCCAGAGTCCAATGGTGGCGAGCTTTACACCACTCCAGCCGGCGTTTGGCATTGCGCATGGAGATTTTAGGCTTGAGTGTGGCTGCTCGGCCATGGAAACCCATTTCATGAAGCTCCAGACGAACAATTCTTGTGCTGACTTTGCTTCCAGAGKCAGTTTCAACTCGGTAGTGAGTGTTGCAACCGARGACGGACAATTTTTATGCACTATGTGCTTCAGCACTCGCCGGTCCTGTTCTGTGAGATTGTGTGGCTGAGCCTGGTTGCTTCTAGACGTTTCCACTTCACAATAACAGCACTTACAGTTGACCGGGGCAACTCGAGCAGGGAAGAAATTTGACAAACTGACTTTTTGGAAAGGTGGCATCCTATGACAGTGCCACGTTCAAAGTCACTGAGCTCTTCAGTAAGGCCATTCTACTGCCAACGTTTGTCTATGGAGATTACATGGCTGTGTGCTAGATATTATACACCTGTCAGCAATGGGTGTGGCTGAAATAGCAGTATCCACTAATTTGAAGGGCTGTCCACATACTTTTGTTTATATAGTGTATATCGTAATCATATGTTTTGCTGTGAATTTATGTTTTCAGACCGTTCAGAGACTCTTCCTTCATACAAGTTTATTTAATTTTTATTTAAATCTAAATGAAATGAATTACCATGCATGGATCTGAGGCATGGGTCCACCCACAGTGCACAAAGAAAACGAGACTCACTGAGCCATGARCCGCTAACAGAGGCCTACTGTCTGAGCTCTTTTTGAATGGACTACGCTCTCTTATTTCAATCACTACACAGATAATGCCCATCAGGGCCAATCTGTGTAAATCAACTCCATGGAATGCCTCTACTTCATTGTCTAAGGCCTTGACTGTCCTGCCTGTCACAGTTTACAAAACACCTGCATAGGACAGAGCTGATATAACTGTTTGTTCAGGGACATCAAGGCTCCCAAACTGCTGGTTCATTCCTTGTGTTCTGGTGTTGGTCAAAGAAACAATCGAGTTGGAAGAAAAACATATTTGAACACCCCCATTCCACAGCCTTTCATTCTAATTCCTGTTGATACCTGTTATTTCTTTGATGGCAAATACAAAGCACACTCCTTGGTAACATCAGACGAGCCTTTGATATGAGAGCACACATTTAAATCAGTTTTCCATTTAAGGTGCAGTTTAACTACTGAGTCTGTCAGTATTATTTCTGCCTGGCTTGGATGGGATGGGGTGGACTCAATCGCGAGGTTGCAGTCCCGACGGAGGACAGAAAGTCAGGGACATGCTAAGATACGGTCTCCTATATTCCAAACAATAGATGGGTTCATTCCATCCAGTAACACAATAGGACAGCAGCGTTTGAACATTTGAGAATCTAGCCCCCCTTTAAATCATGCATGCACGCACGCACGCACGCACGCGCTCACACACACACACACACGCACACACACACACACACACGCACACGCACACGCACACGCACACTCTATTTGAGGGTTAACAGCCCATTGTCAGGTGATGAACTGTCACCTTTAACACTGTGAAAATAGCCTCACCAACACCGTCCTAGAATTGGGACAGGCAGAAGAACAGCATATGGTCATTGAGGGTTTTCTGCAAGAAATCAGGCTAAATTAAACACACAATCTTTTAAAAGCTCCCCTGGAGCAGCGGAACTAACCAGCCGTCTCACTGCTTTTTACACAGGCCACAAGCCCAAGCTAATTACATTTGATATCGTATTAAAGCTCCCCATTGGAGGTGCCTGGAATATTTTTCAAAGGATAATTGATCAAACCTAGGTTTCCTACATTTCCCCAAGGACTGAGTCTGAGCAGGTCTTTTATTCTTGACAGGATTCAAGAAGGTTTAAATACCTGCTTTTGGATTTTTTGGTGTGGATAAAATCAAATCTAAGCTTAATATTTTATTAGGCCGTTTCAATGGAAAAAATCCTCTCACATTGGCAGATGTTGCCAGACATTGGGAAAACAAATAAAAACCTTATCTAATATCCTGTATCTAATAGAAAAAAGTCCGTAACCCAATTTCATCATTCATGATAACCACCCAGGGAATAATGGGCTCCTATATCAGATATAGACACTATCCAGGACATGGAGCACAAAAACAAACCCTTCATGAATAGTAAAGAAATCAATTAAAATGTCTATCCTCAGCCTGAGTTCCTCTCTGTTTGAATTCTGCCCTTATTTCCCAGTTCCGTGAAGTGAACCCACCCAGTTAAGAGATGTAGTCTTATGCTATCACTAATGACTGCCAATTAGTGAGCCGCTTGCTCTGCTCAAGTTTYGACTCCTTTCCAATTAAGGAAGCCGTGTTTTGTGTGATGTAGCACACGCCGTGCACTTGTTCTGCTCTAACTCTGGGGTTGTGTCAGCACTCAGCGTGAGTGCACAGCTAGCGCCCCGGCGCCCAGTACAGCGCGGTTGTTACCTGTTAACAAACTCTTCAAACAGGATGCGGTGGGAGTAGCCCTGGTGGTGGATGTTCACTGTCTCCAGGACCCCAGTGTAACGCAGCTGCACCATCACCCTCCCCTTACAGGAACCCAGCGCCTGTCTGTCATCGTTGGGCTTTATGCAGCGCACAAAGTGGGGCCGACCCACCACTATCTTAGACAACAGATCCATCAGGGAGTACTGCCAACGCAGCGAGGAGACAAAGCAAGGCGACGGGGGCGGAGCAAACAAGAAAACAGGGATTATTATTTGCATTATGCATTATTTCCTAGGGTCATTGTGGAATTCCCAGATATCGCGCTGATGCTGTTTTGTCATTGTGTCAGCAAAACAATCTTCTTACTGACATTCTTATTCACGGGTGGATATAAATCGACCCAAAAATGAAAACCCTTTTCTATTTCTGTACTGTATTAGAGTTAAATGAAAAACATTGCTGAAATGGAATGATTGGGTATAGTGATGATGATGATGGTGAGGGAGATGTATACCCRGRAGTAGGAGGCCACTGTCTGTCTCCTCATGTTGGTGGTTTCCTCAGGGTGCCGCATCATCTCCATGGTGTCCACCTAAACACAAGCTGTCACCATAATTCCTTCCTCATAATGGGATGGAAAACAGTACATTGTTGCTTGTTCGGTGTTGTCTCTGTAGGGCAGCAGCACCATAAACACTTAAAGCCAACAGTGTAGGGCCATGGGAGAATTGCAGCTAACGCTGCTCTGTATAATGAGGCTTGCCATCCCAAACCAGATAGTCCTTCTAACAACGGGTTAACGAGGACGCAATATAAGCATTTTAATGGTCCTCGCACATCATGGCTTCATCAAAATGTATGACTCAATCTATATTTCATAGTAAGTCTACACAGCAAAGTGCATATCTTAATACTTTATTTAATCTTAGCACAGGGGGAAAGGTATGTCAAACATTTTCTGAATAACTTCATGGAGTAATTGGATGTTCTGACAGTTTACTATGTTGAATGCTGTTCAGATAGAAGTACCAGCAATTATCCCCTTTCTGTTCAACTACTTCTGTCCATGTATTTTAACAAGGGCCGTCCACACGTCTGCACTAGTTCAATCATTTGTTTGCAATKATAACTTTTATGAGCTTCTCATCGGTTAACTGTTTTAAACTTTCCACCGACTTTGATTGAGCTAAAGCGAACATGCATTTTACATCAGTCATATTTCAGAGTTTGACTAACTTTTACYATGTACTTTCTTCTCACAGAGCAGGTACAGTGTAGCTGAGTGGTTCCTTTCTCTGTTACTGTACCACCAAGTCAATTTTGCTCTAACATGAGTACCCCTGAAGTACCCCGCCCCCTCATGTGTATTTTACCAGTAGGCCAATGGTCTCATGAGTCTTCTCAAGTACCCCCAGGGGTCCGAGTACCCCTGGTTGGGAACCACTGGTGTAGCTCATAAGSTGGTTTGATGCTTTTCCAAAGACTGCATTAAAATGTCACAATGTCAAACCACAGCGTAAGTGAACCCGCCACATGTTACCTTTAGTCTATCATTAGACTCAAGAAAGATGARGTAGAAGATACAGTGAATTTGGAAAGTATTCAGACCCCTTGACTTGTTCTACATTTTATTACGTTACAGCCTTATTCTAAAATTGATTTTTTTTAAAACATTGATGATAATGACAAAGCGAAAACAGGTTGTATTTTTTGTGTGCAAATGTATAAAAAAACAAAAGTACCTTATTTACATAACTATTCAGACCCTTCACTATGAGACTCGAAATTGAGCTCAGGTGCATCCTGTTTCCATTGATCATCCTTGAGATGTTTCTRCAAATTTATTGGAGTCTACCTGTGGTAAATTCAATTGATTRGACATGATTTGGAAAGGCACACACCTGTCTATATAAGGTCCCACAGTTGACAGTGCATGTCAGAGCAAAAACCAAACCATGAGGTCGAAGGAATTGTCGGTAGAGCTCAGAGACAGGATTGTGTTGAGGCACAGACCAGGGGAAGGGTACTAAMAAATGTCTGCAGCATTGAAGGTCCCCAATAACACAGTGGCCTCAATCATTCTTAAAAGGAAGAAGTTTGGAACCACGAAGATTCTTCATGGAGCTGGCCGCCCGGTCAAACTGAGCAACCAGAAGAGAAGGGCTTTGGTCAGGGAGGTGACCAAGAACCCGATGGTCACTCTGAAAGAAGTCCAGAGTTCCTCTGTGGAAATGGGAGAACCTTACAGAAGGACAACCATCTCTGCAGCACTCCACCAATCAGGCCTTTATGGTAGTGGCCAGACGGACGCCACTCCTCAGTAAAAGACACATGRCAGCCCACTTAGAGTTTGCCAAAAGGCACCTAAAGGACTCTCAGACCATGAGAAACAAGATTCTCTGGTCTGATGAAACCAAGATTGAACTCCTTGGCCTGAATGCCAAGCGTCACATCTGGAGGAAACCTGGCACCATCCCTACGGTGAAGCATGGGGTGGCAGCATCATGCTGTGGGGATGTTTTTCAGCAGCAGGGACTGAGAAACTAGTCAGGATTGAGGGAAAGATGAATGAAGCAAAGTACAGAGAGATTCTTGATTAAAACCTGCTCCAGAGGGCTCAGGACTTAAGACTGGGGTGAAGGTCCACATTCCAACAGGACAACGACCCTAAGCACACAGCCAAGACAACGCAGGAGTGGCTTTGGTACAAGTCTCTTGTGTGCCCCAGCCAGAGCCCATATTTGAACCAGATTGAATAGCTCTGGAGAGACCTGGAAATAGCTGTGAAGCGACGCTCCCCATCCAACCTGACAGAGCATGAGAGGATCTGCAGAGAAGAATGGGAGAAATTCCCTAAATACAGGTATGCCAAGCTTGTAGAGTCATACCCAAGGAGATGCAAGACTGTAATCGCTGCTAAAGGTGCTTCAACAAAGTACTAAGTAAAGGGTCTGAACAGTTTTTGCTTTGTCATTATTAGGTATTGTGTGTAGATTGATGAGATGAGGGGGAAAACAATTKAATCAATTTTAGAATTAAGCTGTAACGTAACAAAATGTGGTAAAATTCAAGGGKTCTGAATACTTTCCGAATGCACAGTAAACCATAGGCTGTTCTTACCTTCAATAGGTATTTGGGAGACTGAATACAGGAAGGTGTTGTTGAGAAACATGGAAAGAAAGGAAAATACAAGAGTATAGACAAATCAAATCACATGTATTTATATAGCCCTTCTTACATCAGCTGATATCTCAAAGTGCTGTACAGAAGTAAATAATCTGACATCCCCTTTAAGGGGTACAACAAAAATCCTAACGTGAGAAGTATTTTCTTAATATACAATATTTGACAATGGACAAAATCTTAACTGGACATTATGATTTACTGAATGGTTCTCCTTAAAGGACGTCAGTTCAGACAGTGAGAGATGAATAGAGCAGCAGAGTATTATTTGTATAAATCGCTGACAATTACTTTTATGGTACACTAAGAGCAACAGTGAGGGGGAACGTGCAAAAGTCAGGTTTACTACACTAGTTTATAGGTGAGGTATAACCCCAGATAGCCTTTTCAGAGGGCTGTAGCAGGAAGTAATTGTTTATGGCCTAACTGTGGCCTCACGCTGTCTAGAGGCCTTCTACATCCATCAAACGTCTACAATTCAACATGTTGTTCTTTACAACAGGAATTGTAAGAGCAAGCTGTATCAGCAGTCAGCATTTAAAGCMTCCTTCCTCACCAGCTGTTGACAGAAGGGACCACTGAGATATGCCCCCTTTGACAATTCATCCTTGTAGTGCCAGAGGGATCGCAGTTAAAGGTAGAGCATGGTGCAAATGGACTCAAATGGTTCTCAATGTTCAAATGATTCAAATTTATCTGCTTTAATGGAAGTCACAAGCGAATGCTATGTTGTGTTTGATTTCTACTGTTKGTTTTTGATGTAATGCCTGTAATCTTATATAAGGAGTGATATGGTCTCAACTTGGATGAAATAATAGCCACCACMATGATGTTTTTGAGTTGTATAAAGGGTTAAGGGAGAAAGAGCCCACCTTGTGGTGTCCTGAGCTGAGCTGGGKTGACAGTGACCTTGAGGCAGCAGTGACTCTCGCCCTGGAAGCGGCCAGATTACCTGTTCAAACCAACACAGCAAAGCAACACGTCAATACAATACCACATACAGGTAACGGAAACTTGAGTAAAWGAGGGACATAAAGTATATTGAAAGCAGGTGCTTCCTCACAGGTGTGGTTCCTGAGTTAATTAAGCAAMTAACATCCCATCATGCTTAGGGTCATGTATAAAACTGCTGGGCAGGCCATTTTTGGGCTAGCATGGCTATGCCCCCTATAGGATGACAATGCCCCCATMCACAGGSCACGAGTGGTCACTGAATGGTTTGATGAGCATGAACATAATGTAAACCAAATGCCATGTCCGTCTCAGTAACCAGTCAACCCAATTGAACACTTACGGGAGATTCTGGAGCGGTGCTTGAGACAGAGTTTTCCACCACCATCAACAAAACACAAAATGATGGAATTTCTCGTGGAAGAATGCTGTTGTATCCCTGCAATAGAGTTCCAGACACTTGTAGAATCTATGCATTGAAGCTGTTCTGGCTCGTGGTAGCCCAACGCCCTATRAAGACACTTTATGTTGGTGTTTCCTTTATTTTGGCAGTTACCTGTATTTAMAGTATACTGTCTATTATACAGAGCAATCCTTTCAATAGAAAAAGTCAACTACTGTACCCAGGGTAATTACAGTTGCCATAGAGAGGAAAATCAAGTTAACTCCTGCTTTCAACAAGCATGACTCTGAGAGTAGGCCAGTTCCATTGTGGACCAGTGTGTTGGGTAATCCTTCAGGTAGACAGAAAGGGCAGTTCAGGACCAGTCTGAGCTGGATTTGATGGAATCAGCAGTACAGCTGTCTGCACAGTGGTGCTACAGTCCCTCCTGCACACGGACGAGAGGATATGAACCGAGCATATGCAAGACAGTCTGAAACATTTCAAAGTTTCTGCACAAGATGTCCAAATGTTTTCTCTGGCTATATCTTCAGAGGCTAAACTGTGATTAATAGCAGCGAAATAAGCCTTTGAAGCAGGATTGGTGACATCAAAGTCCTAATCCATGGGTGGCAGGATTTTTATAATGAGTGGGAAGTATCTTAACACATTTCAAAGGGTGTACGCCATGAATAAACAATAGCTGCACAGATGTGCCACACACACCTTAGAAAAATACGGCTCCAGAAACAGGAGGCAGCATTAACCAGGCTGCAGTGCACCTCCAGGAAAACCTTGTTTTTCTTGAAGCAAAAGCTGAATTGAGACAACAAAAAAAATCATCCTGGATTTCATGACCCGTACTTCAATGGACCAGATGAGGTCATTCCTTTCATGATAATTACAACACTTTAGGTCAGCTCTCAAGGGCTAATAGCTGAGAATGATTCACCTAAACAACTATGGCCGGAAAGACACTTTTCTTGTTCCAACGGACAAACAATCGTTCATATTCTACAGTATGACTCATACAGTTTTACATCTCTGAGTATAGAAATCCATTTGCCATGGATTAATTAAAAGTCAGATCAAGTCTAACTTTAGAACAGGAACGTCCTGCTCTTGCCAAAAGGCTTCACTTCATGCAAAGGAATGTGTTGTCACATCACACACAGCTGTGGTCAGACAGCCCACAATATATGATTTGAAACAGCACTATAGTAATTTATTCAACGGTAATAACAATGACATTGTGTTTAGGGTCTGACAGTCACACATTTTGGTCAGAAAGAGAATGACATATAAACTCAGCAGAAAAAGAAACGTCCCTTTTTCAGGACCCTGTCTTTCAAGATAATTCGTAAAATCAAATAACTTTACAGATCTCATCGTAAAGGGTTTAAACACTGTTTCCCATGCTTGTTCAATGAACCATAAACAATTAATGAACATGCAACTGTGGAACGGTCGTTAAGACACTAACAGCTTACAGATGGTAGGCAATTAAGGTCACAGTTATGAAACTTAGGACACTAAAGAGGCCTTTCTACTGACTCTGAAAACACCAAAAGAAAGCCCACCCTGCTCATCTGCGTGAACGTGCCTTAGGTATGCTGCAAGGAGGCATGAGGACTGCAGATGTGCCAGGGCAATAAATTGCAATGTCCGTACTGTGAGATGCCTAAGACAGCTAGAGGGAGAGCAGGACGGACAGCTGATCGTCCTCACAGTGGCAGACCACGTGTAACATCATCAGGGGTGATGGTCGGATTCGCGTTTATCGTCGAAGGAATGAGCGTTACACAGAGGCCTGTACTCTGGAGCGGGAGCGATTTGGAGGTGGAGGGTCCGTCATGGTCTGAGGCGGTGTGTCACAGCATCATCGGACTGAGCTTGTTGTCATTGCAGGCAATCTCAATGCTGTGCGTTACAGGGAAGACATCCTCCTCCCTCCTGTAGGCTCATCCTGACATGACCCTCCAGCATGACAATGCCACCAGCCATACTGCTCGTTCTGTGCGTGATTTTCTGCAAGACAGGAAAGTCAGTGTTCTGCCATGGCCAGCGAAGAGCCTGGATCTCAATCCCATTGAGCACGTCTGGGACCTGTTGGATCGGAGGGTGAGGCTAGGGCCATTCCCACCAGAAATGTCCGGGAACTTGCAGGTGCCTGTGTAAGAGTGGGGTAACATCTCACAGCAAGAACTGGCAAATCTGGTGCAGTCCATGAGGAGGAAATGCACTGCAGTACTTAATGCAGCTGGTGGCCACTGTTACTTTTGATTTTGACCCCCCCTTTGTTCAGGGACACATATTATTTCTGTGTAGTCACATATCGTGGAACTTGTTCAGTTTATGTCTCCGTTGTTGAATCTTATGTTCATACAATATTTACACATGTTAAGTTTGCTGAAAATAAATGCAGTTGACAGTGAGAGGACATTTTTTTTGCTGATTTAGCTAGCATTGAACGCAAGGGAAGCTAGCGAGCATTTGGTCTCCCTGATCATTTTTTTATATAAAATAATAGCCAATCAGGATTGAGCTAAACTGAGTGAGCACAGTTGTGAATGGTCCTGGCACACCAAAAAAAAGTGTAAAGGGAAGCCAGGTTGGATTTGGCTTCAAACCAATGACATCATCCGAATCCAAACGTCATGGACAGAATTTTTTGAATTGTTGCATCCCGTTGTGTTGGTCTTCCGGTGGCTAGTAGCTAGCTAAAATCGTCCCATTACTAAATTAGCCATGGATGGAGATAGTGTCACGCCCTGACCATAGTTTGCTTTGTATGTTTATATGTTTTGTTTGGTCAGGGTGTATCTGAGTGGGCATTCTATGTTGTATGTCTAGTTGTCTGTTTTTCTGTGTTTGGCCTGATATGTTCTCCAATCAGGAGGCAGGTGTTAGTCGTTGTCTCTGATTGGGAACCATATTAGTGCCCCGGTTTTGTCATGTGTGGTTGTGGGTGATTTGATACAATAGTGTGAGTTGTTTGTTGTCAGCACGATTGCTTTCATTAGCTTCACGGTGTCACTTTGTTGTGTATTTGTAGTGTTCAGTTTTTACATTAAAATGACGAACACTTACCACGCTGCGTATTGGTCCTCCGATCCTTCTCGCTTCTCCTCGTCAGATGAGGAGGRCGAAGACAGCCGTGACAGATAGGGATTTGGACTTATGGTTTTACTTAATTCTTCGTACTGGCCAATGATTATAACAACGATTCTGATCCAATCATAAACGTGTACATTGTGCCCCTAGCCTGAGAGGATGGATGTTAAACATGCAGCTAGATGTAGTAGGCTGGTGCATCATTGCCCATGAAAGGAAGTTAGGCTAGCAAGCAAGCATTTTAGCCAGGTAGCCTAGGACAACAAAAACTAAAAGGAAAGGAAATGGGGATACCTAGTCAGTTGTACAACTGAATGCATTCAACTGAAATGTGTCTTCCGCATTTACTGTGTACTGTATGACAGTCAAAGACAGTTTCATCAACATGAAAAAGAAGAGGATGGCATTGCTGCCGTTCCTCTACAAGTAGGGTGAGTTAACATGTTTTATTCTGCACGCACGCACGCACGCACGCACGCACGCACGCACGCACGCACGCACACATATCAGCACCATGGACAGCCACATCATATTTATATAGCTTCCATGGACAGCCACATCATATTTATATAGCTTACGTTGATTGGACTAAATAGTTTTTGGTATCTTTTAGTTGTCACTGTATTAGACTAAGCAAAGGTGATTAGATGAGTAGAGGCATATGAACTAACAGGTTATAGAGCAAACAACACAATTATCACAACACATAGGTCATAATATGTATTTTTTTCCCTGGCTTGGCTTCCCCA
This sequence comes from Salvelinus sp. IW2-2015, assembly GCF_002910315.2. Lineage (NCBI taxonomy): Eukaryota > Metazoa > Chordata > Actinopteri > Salmoniformes > Salmonidae > Salvelinus > Salvelinus sp. IW2-2015. Next base: position 11,583,547 of record NC_036875.1, on the reverse strand, counting down.
GTGATTTTACCCACACACCGCTACCGCAAACAAACAGAAAATGCACAGAAGCACACTATTGCATAAATTATAAAATCATGCAGCAGCATACCACCCTGCATCCCACTGCTGGCTTGCCTCTGAAGCTAAGCAGGGTTGGTCCTGGATGGGAGACCAGATGTTGCTGGAAGTGGTGTTTTAGGGCCAGTAGGAAGCACTGTTTCCTCTGGTCAAAATATCTATATCCCAATGCCCCAGGGCAGGGTCTCTAAAGATCCAATGGCACTTATCGTAAGAGTGGAGACGTTAACCCMGGTGTCCTGGCTAAATTCCCAATCTGGCCTTCATACCATCATGGCCACCTAATCATCCCCAGCTTCCAATTGGCTCATTCTTCTCCCCTGTAACTATTCCCCAGGTAGTTGATGTAAATGGGAATGTGTTCTCAGTCAACTTACCTGGGAAAAATAAAAAACAATTTAATTCTCATTGTAAACAGGGCTAAGAAATGGAATGACAGAAATTACAATTTATGTCTGACAAAACACATGAGGGACAATTTGACATTTACTGGGGGGTGGGGGCTGGTCCTGACTCTGTAAAAAAAAATACACACCCTCCCCCTTCAAATGAATTCAAAATAATGTTTACGGCCGCAAATAACAATAACCGTAGCAACCCTGTGTTTATAAACGTGGCTATCGACTTTGTCACTTGTTTTTGAGGCACAGTTGATCTCCCGCAGGGCTATGGGCCAGAAGGTTGAGGGTTCGCCGAACACCAGGGACAAGCTCACTCTCCCTGCCTGTTTCATTTACACTACAATCAGAGCCGGCTGCAGACAATGATCAGCTACGGGGAAATCAGATTTTCTACATGTGGATGTCATATTAATAGTTATATTAAATATATGCAACAAATTGTCCACCAACTGGTCTCTGTGCCAATACACCACACAACCAAGAAACAAAGCATACCAACATCGGGAGCTTCAATATCATGGTTTGTGTTTTCAACACTACAATAAATAGACTATGTCAATCTGGACAAACAGAAAATACATCCATCCCTACTTTGTAGGCCTACCCAGTATTGAAGGCATGGCTTGACAATCTCTGAATGTCATTCAAMTTTTTGGTGTTTTGTTTCACCAAATGGCCGCTGCACAATTTGGATTGATTGATTTTATGTATATACACTGCTCAAAAAAATAAAGGGAACACTTAAACAACACAATGTAACTCCAAGTCAATCACACTTCTGTGAAATCAAACTGTCCACTTAGGAAGCAACACTGATTGACAATAAATTTCACATGCTGTTGTGCATATGGAATAGACAACAGGTGGAAATTATAGGCAATTAGCAAGACACCCCCAATAAAGGAGTGGTTCCTGCGGTGGTGACACAGATCCACTTTCCAGTATCCTATGGCTTCTGCGCTGATGTTTTGGTCACTTTTGAATGCTGCGGTGCTTTCACTCTAGTGGTAGCTGAGACGGAGTCTACAAACCCACACAAGTGCTCAGGTAGTGCAGCTCATCCAGGATGGCACATCAATGCGAGCTGTGTGCAAGAAGGTTTGCTGTGTCTGTCAGCGTAGTGTCCAGAGCATGGAGGCGCTACCAGGAGACAGGCCAGTACATCAGGAGACGTGGAGGAGGCCGTAGGAGGGCAACAACCACAGCAGCAGGACCGCTACCTCCGCCTTTGTGTAAGGAGGAGCACTGCCAGAGCCCTGCAAAATGACTCCAGCAGGCCACAAATGTGCATGTGTCTGCTCAAACGGTCAGAAACAGACTCCATGAGGGTGGTATGAGGGCCCGACGTCCACAGGTGGGGGTTGTGCTTACAGCCCAACACCGTGCAGGACATTTGGCATTTGACAGAGAAACACCAAGATTGGCAAATTCGCCACTGGCGCCCTGTGCTCTTCACAGATGAAAGCAGGTTCACACTGAGCACATGAGCACATGTGACAGACGTGACAGAGTCTGGAGACGCCGTGGAGAACGTTCTGCTGCTGCAACATCCTCCAGCATGACCGGTTTGGCGGTGGGTCAGTCATGGTGTGGGGTGGCATTTCTTTGGGGGGCCGCACAGCCCTCCATGTGTTCGCCAGAGGTAGCCTGACTGCCATTAGGTACCGAGATGAGATCCTCAGACCCCTTGTGAGACCATATGCTGGTGCGGTTGGCCCTGGGTTTCCTCCTAATGCAAGACGATGCTAGACCTCATGTGGCTGGAGTGTGTCAGCAGTTCCTGCAAGAGGAAGGCATTGATACTATGACTGGCTCGCCCGTTCCCCAGACCTGAATCCAATTGAGCACATCTGGGACATCATGTCTCGCTCCTCTCACCAATGCCACGTTGCACCACAGACTGTCCAGGAGTTGGCGGATGCTTTAGTCCAGGTCTGGGAGGAGATCCCTCAGGAGACATCCGCCACCTCATCAGGAGCATGCCCAGGCGTTGTAGGGAGGTCATACAGGCACGTGGAGGCCCACAACACTACTGAGCCTCATTTTGACTTGTTTAAAGGACATTACATCAAAGTTGGATCAGCCTGTAGTGTGGTTTTCCACTTTAATTTTGAGTGTGACTCCAAATCCAGACCTCCATGGGTTGATAAATTTGATTTCCATTGATCATTTTTGTGTGATTTTGTTGTCAGCACATTCAACTATGTAAAGAAAAAAGTATTTAATAAGATATTTCATTCATTCAGATCTAGGATGTGTTATTGTATGTGTCCCTTTATTTTTTTGAGCAGTGTATATATATACACTACTGTTTCAAAGGTTTGGGGTCACTTAGAAATGTCCTTGTTTTTGAAGAAAAAGCACATTTTTTTGTCCATTAAAATAACATCAAATTGATCAGAAATACAGTGTAGACATTGTTAATGTTGGAAATGACTTCTGTAGCTGGAAACGGCAGATTTTTTATGGAATATCTACATAGGCGTTCAGAGGCCCATTATCAGCAAACCATCACTCCTGTGTTCCAATTGTGTTAGCTAAACCAAGTTTATTCCATTTAAAAGGCTAATTGATCATTATAAAACCCTTTTTCAATTATGCACAGCTGAAAACTGTTGTCCTGATTTAAAGAAGCAATAAAGCTTTTAGACTAGTTGAGTATCTGGAGCGTCAGCATTCGTGGGTTCAATTACAGGCTCAAAATGGCCAGAAACAAAGAACTTTATTCTGAAACTCGTCAGTCTATTYTTGTTCTGAGAAATGAAGGCTATTCCATGTTCTGTTCTGTGAAGGGAGTAGTACACAGATTTGTACAAGATCTTTCTTGGCAAGKTCTCGAATGGAATAGCCTTCATTTCTCAAAACAATAATAGACTGATGAGTTTCAGAACAAAGTTGTTTGTTTCTCGCAAGTAAGCATTTCACRGGTAGTCTACACTTGTTTTATTTGGAATATGTGACAAATAAAATTGAGTTAGAATCCATAACATACTCGTTTCAGGAAACTAAGCATATGTCACAGGAGAGGCATTTGAACGTAAACTGGCTTCTAAAAGTCTTCGAAAGCCAAGTTCACAAACAGATCACCGACCATTTTGAATCCCACAGTACCATCTCCGCTATACAATCTGGTTTCTGAGCTGGTCATGGGTGCACCTCGGCCAAGCTCAAGGTACTAAACGATATCATAACCGCCATTGATAAAAGACAGTACTGTGCAGCCGTCTTCATCGACCTGGCCAAGGATTTMGACTCTGTCAATCACCACATTCTTATCGGCAGACTCAACAGCCTTGGTTTCTCAAATGACTGCCTCGCCTGGTTCACCAACTATTTCTCAAATTGGGTTCAGTGTGTCAAAWCGGAGGGCCTGTTGTCCGGACCTCTGGCAGTCTCTATGGGGGTGTCACAGGGTTCAATTCTCGGGATGACTCTTTTCTCTGTATATATTAAAGATGTCACTCTTGCTGCTGGTGATTCTCTACGCAGACAACACCATTCTGTATACTTCTGTCCCTTCTTTGGACACTGTGTTAACAAATCTTCAAACAAGCTTCAATGCCATACAACACTCCTTCCGTGRCCTCCARCTGCTCTTAAATGCTAGTAAAACCAAATGCAAATATTATTTATCTTCTCACTTCCTGTTTTTGATATTACTACTACGCAAGTAACCATTTCACTGTACCGTTTATACCTTCTGTATCCTGTGCATGTGACAAATAAACTTAGCTTTCATTTGATATAGTGTGTGTTTACCAGAGACAGTAATGTGAAGAACATGACCTGTACCAAAGTCAGATGTGTTACGAACCAGCTCGTAGCCCGTAACAAAGAGGGAGACAACACGAAGATACAGAAATGACAAACATATTTATGAAATAACAATGGTGTGTGTGTAGTCAGTAGTGTTGTCACACCCTGATCTGTTACACCTGTCCTTGTGATTGTCTCCACCCCCCTCCAGGTGTCACCCATCTTCCCTATTACCCTCAGTGTATGTATATCTGTGTTCTCTGTTTGTCTGTTGCCAGTTTGTCTTGTCTTGTCAAGCTTACCAGCTTGTTTTCCTAGTCTCTGTTTTTTCTTGTCCTCCCGGTTTTGACCTCTTGCCTGCCCTGACACTAAGCCTGCCTGCCTGACCATTCAGCCTGCCCTGACCTCGAGCCTGCTTGCCGCCCTGTACCGCTTGGACTCCAACCTGGTTTTGCCTGTCCTCGACCTGCCTTTTGCCTGCCCCTTGTTGTAMAATAAATATCAGAGACTCAAACCATCTGCCTCCTGTGTCTGCATGAGTGAGTGGATGCGTGCATAGATGGTGATAATGAGGGGTGTTGAGAAGTGCCAAAACAAATGAACAAAAAACAACAGTGTGTCTGTGTGGAGAGAGTCTCCTCAATGTATGGGGGAAAGGTATATTTATCCCCGGGACACACCCGAGCTCATGTGTGTCCCATTTTGCTGACGACCCTCCTGGCTCTGCCCACCGACATCCTATTAAGGAAAACAAAAGCAAAGAGAAAGAATTCGGCAGACAGAGTGGGAGGATTGTCACAGATTAGTATACAGGCTAAGGACTAGATAGTGAATTTTTACCTGGAGTTTTYCCTTATTGTAGGCTACTACTTTTACCACTTTTAGTCTTGAAATCTTTCGTTGTTTACTAAACTACTCACTCTGTTTAGCACATGGCCTCACTTGTGAATCCTTAAAGACATGGGTGGGGCTAAGGCTTAAGAGGGTGTGAACGATGCTGAATGGGTGTAGACAAAGAATAGCTCTCCAGTAGGTGTACTAAAACATTCTAGGGTCATTTTCTCAAAAGTGAGGTTACAAGTTTATCAACTTTCAAAGCAGAATTACTTTCCCATTGTTCCTCAACTGCAGTGCATGATATACAATTTTCTAGCTCTGAGTCTCTACTTTTATCCAATGTAAAAAAAMAAAAACAAYGTAAGACCGAATACGTAAGACCGAATTGAGGCAGTCAGTCAAATTTGAGAAGARCTCTTCGGTGGAAAAATAAAAGAGAAACATCTTACAGGCCTCAGCCAAACACACAAAAATGGATCTCTCAAAATGGTGCCCACAGATAAATGSTGTCAGGTAGCTGCTAGGCCAGTGCAGAAGCAGGGACGCGCTCCAATTAGCCCAAAATAAAGCTGGATGGATTAATTGGAGTCGGTCTCTCCTCTCCCCATTAGTGCTGCTGGGCCAGATCATCTGAGCACATTTGTCATGATGAATTAGCGGCTGAGTGTCGAACGGGCCCATCAAGTGTCGCTGTGCTTTCACGCCTCTCACTTGCCATGACACCACCAAGGGGAGATGAAGGGGCTGTGTTTTGATGATGAGGGACGCTATGACAGTTGTACCTAAGCCTCGCAACGGACACTCTCACTTCTTTCTACATGTATYCCTCGGCAGCTCTTATTAATGAATTCTCCTTGTGATTCCCTATTCCCTTATGATTACATGATTAGTGCATGGTTTAACAGTCACTCCGCTCAAAGATTTCCTTTCTTGAAACATACCAGCACCTGAGATGTCCAGCATAAAAGCAAACCTTAAATCACAAGACTGTAGTAAAGTCAATGGCAGATTGAGATGAAACAGTCGGTTTCTGTCTGTTGGTAATACTAGTGTAGCATTGACAGTGAGCACATACGGAGTGGGAAGGAGTCACCGCTGCACTTTAAAGGCAATGCAATCTGTTTTTGAGTCAAGTATGTAGTGTATAGTGCAATGTAGTGCAATGTATGCCTTACAACGTGCATGGGCCATCAGCAAAACGTTTTGTCAATCGCTCAGGTAAATCACCTCTCTGACTAAGCCTGCACCTTTCCACTAAATCTTCCTTTTTAAAACCAGATACTTACTGAAAACCCAACCGTGGCTATTCTCAATATTCGGAGTCATCATCACAACTGTACAAAACGGTGTGTATTCACCAGAGGGTTAATCACGGGAGGCTGTAGGGGTGTTGTAAGTGGATAGGAGGAAGTGAGGGGGTCCATCTCCTATCAGGTCATCCTGTCTTAGGGAACAGGCGGTGTTGGAGGATCACACTGATCGTTTCTGCTTCATGCGTGTTGCTCTTGGCATKGGCTGTCACCACAGATACACAGAGGGAGAAAATGAGAAAAAGCCTTCCCTGGCATCTGTGCGTTCACTTTGAAAATTAAGCCCAGCAAGAATCATATAGAAAAAAAGCTCAAGCTGGCAGTTGTATTGGGTTTCTATTGACAAGAATAGTCAATGTACCCGGGATTAAAAAGCAATCCCGCGTTCAATATGACACCTCCCTACATTCTTTTATTAGTGCCAGTGCGCGCCTTGTCCTTCAGATGCTGTGGATCGAGCTGTCGACACAGGGAACAATCAAAGTTGTAAGAGAGCAGCCTCGCAAAGCTGAGTTTGCAGAGACTTGGTGGATATCTCTCCTGCTCTCCCGCTCTCGTTTTTGAATAAATGTGATCTGGAACAAGTCAGAACCAAGCAAATGAGATTATGGCAGCCATAACCCCCCCCCATAACAGCACCATTTTACGCCCAGAGACTATCCAGAGGCAGTTAAGTTAATGCATCCACTACGTCAAAGCAGATCAATCATCAAACCATGCATAATTGGCTTTTATGCCACAACATAAGGTTGCATTATAATAGACTTATACTTATGGTACGAAGTAAAGGGCCATCAAAATAGACCTACTGCTGACTCAAAAATTCCCTGTGATTCGAGAAACTATATACAAAGTATTACTTAAACAGTTTTCGCATGGAGTGCATGCATGACATATACAGGCATTCAGAAGTATTGCAGACCCCTTCTCTTTTTCACATTTTGTTCGTTACAGCCTTATGTAAAAACAGAAATACCTATTACATAAGATTCAGACCTTGATAGAGACTTTGAAATGAGCTCGAGGTGCATTCCTGTTTCATTGATTGTCCTTGAGATGTTTCTGACACTTGATTGAGCACCTGGTAAATTCAATTGATTGAAGATCCTGGAAAGGCATAACCCTGAATAATAGTCCTAGAGTTGACAAGTGCATGTCAGAGCCAAGCGATGAGGTCGAAGGAATTGTCGTAGATCTCAGTGACAAGTGGTCGAAGCACAGATCGTGGAAAGGGTACAAAAATGTCCTCTAGCTTGAAGGTCCCAAGAACACAATGGCTCCATCATTCTATAATGGAAGAAGGTTGGACACCAAGACTCTTCCTAACCGGGCCGCCGGCCAAACTGAGCAATGGGGGAGAAGTGCCTTGGTCAAGGATGTGACCAAGAACCCGATGGTCACTCTGCAGAGCTCCAGTGTTCTCTTGTGGAGAGGGAGAACCTTCAGAAGGAAAACCATCTCTGCAGCACTCCACCAATCAGGCCTTCTGGTAGAAGTGGCCAGATGGAAGCCACTCCTCAGTAAAAGGCAACATGACAGCCCACTTGGATTTGCCAAAAGGCACCTAAAGGAATCTAAACATGAGAAACAAGATCTCTGGTCTGAAGAACCAATTTGAACTCTTTGCCTGAATGCAACGTCAGTCTGGAGGTGGCAGCAGCATCATGCTGTGGGGAGTTCAGCAGCAGGGACTGGGAGACTAGTCAGGATCGAGGGAAAGATGAATGAAGACAAAGTACAGAGAGATCCTTGATGGAAACCTGCTCCAGACGCTCAGAACTCAACTGGGGCGAGTTCACCTTCAGCAGCGACAATGACCTCAAGTATCAGCAGACCAAGTGAAAGCACAAAGCACGCAGAGTGGCTTCGGACAAGTCTCTGAATGTCCTTGAGTGCCCAGCCAGAGCCCGGACATTGCGTTTGCCAATCAAACATATCTGGAGGACCTGAAAATACTGTGCAGCGACGCTCCCATCCAACCTGACAGAGCTTGCAGAGGATCTGCAGAGAAAGGAGAAACTCCTCAATACAGTTGTGCCAAGCTTGTAGCGTCATACCCAAGAAGACTCGAGGCAGTAATCGCTGCCAAAGGTGCTTCAACAAAGTACTGAGTAAAGGGTCTGAATACTTATGTAAATGTAATATTTCAGTTTTTTATCATTTAGAAATGTGCAAAAATCKCCAAAAACCTGGTTTTGCTTTGTCATTATGGGGTATTGTGTGTAGATTGATGAGTCACATTTTTTWWAATYCATTTTCGAATAAGGCTGTACCGTMGCAAAATAGGGAAAAAGTCAAGGGATCTGAATACTTTCCGAATGCACTGTAGATGGAGGACTAGGTTGGCACCCTGACGAAGCATAGAGGAATGCAACCCAGTTGGATGAAAGGAAGACTACTATAAGAGAACAAAGGGCACGTTGTGTCATCCTGCTGCACGGCTGAAGGAACATGTCAATTTTTAAGAGAATGTCTTAACATGAAGAGAGGAACATTGTACYGTCTTGGAGTTGTGAAATATGTTGAACCAATATGTAGCATTTCAAACATCACAGTGGAATTACGTGCAGAAAACTCTATGGAGTTAAATGTACTGTACTGGTTGATGCAGAGTATGCACTAACTCGGAACATACAGATTTGTATAGTACACAAATATAAATAATTTGTAATGTATTAAAATCCATCTGTGACCACTTCTTGTATGTTTGAAATGTAAGCTTGTGTATTTACAATGAAAGGTACATAGGCCTACATACAGTATTGGCATTTTCTCTGCAGTAAAATAAGGTTGCCACTACAAAGAGATGACTACAAGGCCACATGGCTCATACCACAGAACTATAGATAAATATACAGTATGTTAATAGTGTTTTAATATCCTTGCCCATCTATATAAACTCAGCAAAAAAAGAAAAGTCCCTTTTTCAGGACCCTGTCTTTCAAAGATAATTCGCAAAAATCCAAATAACTTCACAGATCTTCATTGTAAAGGGTTTAAACACTGTTTCCATGCTTGTTAATGAACCATAAACAATTAATGAACATGCACCTGTGGAACGGTCGTTAAGACACTAACAGCTTACAGACGGTAGGCAATTAAGGTCCCAGTCATGAAACCTTAGGACACTAAAGAGGCTTCTACTGACTCTGAAAACACCAAAGAAGATGCCAGGGTCCCTGCTCATCTGCGTGAACGTGCCTTAGGCATGCTGCAAGGAGGCATGAGGACTGCAGATGTGGCCAGGGCAATAATTGCAATGTCGTACTGTGCAGACAGAATGGACAGCTGATCGTCCTCGCAGTGGCAGACCATGTGTAACACACCTGCACAGAGTACTTCCGAACATCACACCTGCGGGACAGGTCAGGATGGCAACAACAACTGCTGAGTTACACCAGGAACGCACAATCCTCCATCAGTGCTCAGACTGTCCGCAATAAGCTGAGAGAGGCTGGACTGAGGCTTGTAGGCCTGTTGTAAGGCTGGTCCTCACCAACAAACCCACAGTCACTGGAGCAGAAAGGACTAGCAAAATAGTGCTCTTCACTGACGAGTTGCGGTTTTGTATCACCAGGGTGATTGTCGGATTTGCGTTTATCGTCGAAGGAATGAGCGTTACACCGAGGCCTGTACTCTGGAGCGGGAGCGATTTGGAGGTGGAGGGTCCGTCATGGTCTGGGGCGGTGTGTCACAGCATCATCGGACTGAGCTTGTTGTCATTGCAGGCAATCTCAATGCTGTGCGTTACAGGAGACATCCTCCTCCCTCATGGGTACCCTTCCTGCAGGCTCATCTGACATGACCCTCCAGCATGACAATGCCACCAGCCATACTGCTCGTTCTGTGCATGATTCTGCAAGACAGAATGTCAGTGTTCTGCATGGCCAGCGAAGAGCCCGGATCTCAATCCATTGAACACATCTGGGACCTGTTGGATCGGAGGGTGAGGCTAGGGCCATTCCCATCAGAAATGTCGGGAACTTGCAGGTGCCTTGGTGGAAGAGTGAGTGAACATCTCACAGCAAGAGCTGGCACATCTGGTGCAGTCCATGAGGAGAGATCGCAGTACTTAATGCAGCTGGTGACCACACTAGATACTGACTGTTACTTTTGATTTTGACCCCCCCTTTGTTCAGGGACACATTATTCCATTTCTGTTAGTCACATGTCTGTGACTTGTTCAGTTTATGTCTCAGTTGTTGAATCTTGTTACGTTGTTATGTGTTATGTGTTATACACATGTCAAGTTTGCTGAAAATAAACTCTGTTGGCAGTGAGAGGAGTTTATTTTTTTGCTAAGTTTATTAGATACTAGTCTCCATCTAATACAAATTTGCAAAATAGGCATTATAAATGTATGTACGTTCATTTGCAAGTGTTTAGTTAATACACATAAATATTACAAACCCACGACACACAATTTTACTTGCATGTTTCACCAATAAGCGAGGCTACGTAATAATTCAACATCACAACGATCCTGACACTAGTCTGTTATACTTCCTGTTATTAATGTAATACAACTTGTGTCATCATGGGAACGTTTTATATGCATTTTCAGCATTCAAGATTGTCTGAAACCATATAACTTCACTGTGGAGACGGATTCTTTTAGGTGATCAAATACTTATGTCATGCAATAAAATGCAAATTAATTACTTAAAATCATACAATGTGATTCTGATTTAGATTCCGGCTCTCCACAGTTGAAGTGTACTATGATAAAAATTACAGACCTCTACATGCTTTATAAGTAGGAAACTGCAAAATCGGCAGTGTATCAAATACTTGTTCTCCCCACTGTACATACATACTAAAAGCCAGAGAAATACATAATTCATATTAATATAGTGTGGGACAGAATAAATATACTGATTGCTGAGGAGGTACAGTACATCAAATACAATTTTCTTTGTCACATAATCAAACACAACAGGTGGATTTTACCGTGAAATGCTTACTTACGACAACAATACAGTTAAAAAGTAAGAACATTTTGCAAAATAAAAAAAAGAAATAGCAGGGGTACGATGTAGTTAAGGTAATTGAGATAATATGTACAGTTGAAGTCGGAAGTTTACATACACTTAGGTTGGAGTCATTAAAACTTGTTTTTCAACCACTCCACAAATTTCTTGTAACAAACTATAGTTTTGGCAAGTCGGTTAGGACATCTACTTTGTGCATGACACAAGTAATTTTTCCAACAATTGTTACAGACAGATTATTTCACTTATAATTCACTGTATCACAATTCCAGTGGGTCCGAAGTTTACATACATTAAATTGACTGAGCCTTAAAGAGCTTGGAAAACTCCAGAAAATGATGTCATGGCTTTAGAAGCTTCTGATAGGCTAATTGACATCATTTGAGTCAATTGGAGGTGTACCTGTGGATGTATTTCAAGGCCTACTTTCAAACTCAGTGCCTCTTGCTTGACATCATGGGAAAATCAAAAGAAATCAGCCAAGACCTCAGAAAATAAATTGTAGCCATCCACAAGTCTGGTTCATCCTTGGGAGCAATTACCAAACGCCTGAAGGTACCACGTTCATCTGTACAAACAATAGTACGCAAGTATAAACACCATGGACCATGCAGTCATCATACCACTCAGGAAGGAGACGCGTTCTGTATCCTAGAGATGAATGTACCTTGGTGCGAAAAGTGCAAATACATCCAGAACAACAACAAAGGACCTTGTGAAGATGCTGAGGAAACAGGTACAAAAGTATCTATATCCACAGTAAAACGAGTTCTATATCGACATAACCTGAAAGGCTGCTCAGCAATGAAGAAGCCACTGCTCCAAATCCGCCAAAAAAAAGAGACTACGGTTTGCAACTGCACAAAGACCGTAATTTTTGGAGAAATGTCCTCTGGTCTGATGAAACAAAAATAGAACTGTTTGGCCGTAATGACATCGTTATGTTTAGAAGAAAAGTGGGGAGGCTTGCAAGCCGAAGAACACCATCCCAACCGTGAAGCACGGGGTGGCAGCATCATGTTGTGGGGGTGTTTTGCTGCAGGAGGGACTGGTGCACTTCACAAAATAGATGCATCATAAGGATGGAAAAAGATGTGGATATATTGAAACAACATCTCAAGACATCATCAGGAAAGTTAAAGCTTGGTTGCAAATGGGTCTTCCAAATGGACAATGACCCCAAGCATACTTCCAAAGTTGTGGCAAAATGGATTAAGGACAACAAAGTCAAGGTATTGGAGTGGCCATCACAAAGCCCTGACCTCAATCCTATAGAAAATTTGTGGGCAGAAYTGAAAAACCGTGTGCGACCCAAGTTAAACAATTTAAAGGCAATGCTACCAAATACYCRTTKAGTGTATGTAAAGTTCTGACCCACTGGGAATGTGGTGAAAGACATAAAAGCTTAAATAAATCCTTCTCTCCACTATTATTCTGACATTTCACATTCTTAAAATAAAGTGGTGATCTTAACTGACCTAAAACAGGGAATTTGTACTAGGATTAAATGTTGGGAATTGTGAAAAACTGAGTTTAAATGTATTTGGCTAAGGTGTATGTAAACTTCCGACTTCAACTGTATGTAGTGTGTGTGTGTGTGTGTGGGTGTGTATGTGTTGGTGTGTCAGTTTAGTATGTTTGAGTGTGTGGGTAGAGTCCAGTGAGTGTGCATAGAGCCAGTGGAAGAGAGTCAGAGCAAAGAAAAAGTGTGTCAATGCAAATAGCCCGGGTAGCCATTTGATTAACTGTTCAGCAGTCTTATGGCTTGGGGGTAGAAGCAATTTGGGAGTCTTTTGGTCCCAAACTTGGTGCTCCGGTACCTCTAGGCAGGGAGATCGGCCCCAGTGATGTACTGGGCTGTACGCACTACCCTCTGTCGTTTCTTACGGTCGGATGCTAAGYAGTTGCCATACTAAGARGTGATGCAAACAGTCAGATGCTCTCTGTATAACTTTTTGAGGATCTGAGGGCCCATGCCAAATCGTTTCTGCCTCCTGAGGGGGAAGAGGCTCATCAYGACTGTGTTGGTGTGTCTAGATTATAATAGGTCTTTAGTGATGTGGACACCAAGGAACTTCCTCGACCCGCTCCACTACAGCACTGTGGATGTGAATGGGGTGTGCTCGGCACTCMGTTTCCTTTAGTCCACGATCAGCTCCTTTGTCTTGCTGACATTGAGGGAGAGGTTGTTGTCCTGGCACCACACTGCCAGGTCTCTAACCTCCTCCCTATAGGCTGTACAGGCCTACCACCGCTGTGTCGTCTGCAAACTTAATGATAGTGTTGAAGTTGTGTATGGCCACGCAGTCGTGGGTGAACAGGGAGTATAGGAGGGGACTAAGCACACATCCCCTAGGACCCCCCGTGTTAAGGGTCAGTGTGGCGGATATGTTATGTCAACACCTGCGCGCGGCCTGTCAGGAAGTCCAGGATCCAGTTACAGAGGRAGGTGTTCAGTCTCAGGGTCYATACCTTAGTGATGAGCTTGGAGGGCACTATGGGGTTGAAAACTGAGCTGTAGTCAATGAACAGCATTCTCACGCAGGTGTTCCTTTTGTCCAGGTGGGAAAGAGMAGTGTGGAGTRCAGTAGAGATTGCATCATCTGTGGACCTGTTGGGGCGGTATGCGAATTGGAGTGGGTCCAGGGTGTCTGGGATGATGGTGTTGATGTGAGCCATGACCAGYCTTTCAAAGGATTTCATGTCTACAGATRTGAGTGCTACGGGGAAATAGTAATTTAGACAGGTTACCTTGGTGTTCTTGGGCACAGGGACTATGGTGGTCTGCTTCAAACATGTAGGTATTACAGACTGGGTCAGGCAGAATTTGCCATCTTGTCAGCACATACTCTCAGTAAGTGCCCTGGTAATCAGTCTGAATGTTAACCTGTTTAAAGGTCTTACTCACATCGGCTATGGAGAACATGATCACACAGTCGTCTGGAACAGTTAGTGCTCTCATGCATGGTTCCGTGTTGCCTCTAAGTGAGCATAGACGGCATTTAGCCCAGGTTGGCCGGGTTTCCCTTTGTAATCTGTGATAGTTTGCAAGCCCTGCCACATCCGACCAGCGTCAGAGCCGGTGTAGTAGGATTCAATCTTAGTCCTGTATTGACGCTTTGCCGGTTTGATGGTTCTTTGGARGGCGTAGCAGGATTTTTTATAAGCATCCGGATTAGTGTCCCACTCAWTGAAAGTGGTAGCTCTAGTCTTKAGCTCAGTGCAGATGTTGTCTGTAATCCATGGCTTCTGGTTGAGATATGTACGTACACTCACAGTGGGGATGACGTCATCAATYCACTTATTTATGAAGCCGGTGACTGATATGGTAAACTCCTCAATACCATCTGATGAATCCTGGAACATATTCCAGTCTGTGCTAGCGAAACAGTCCTATAGCTTAGCATCCGCATCATCAGACCACTTGTCATATTGGTACTTCCTGTTTGAGTTTTTGCTTGTAAGCAGGAATCAGGAGGATAGAGTTATGGTCAGATTTGCCAAATGGAGGGCGAGAGAGTTTTGTATGATTCTCYGTGTGTTGAGTAAAGGCGATCTAGAGTTTTTGCACCTCTATTTGCACAGGTGAAATGCTGGTGGAAATGAGGTAAAATGGATTTTCCTCCATTAAAATCACCGGCCACTAGGAGCACCGTCTCTGGGTGAGCATTTTCTTGTTTGCTTATGGCCCTATACACCTTGTTGAGTGCAGTCTTAGTGTCAGCATCTGCTTTTGGTGGTAAATAGACAGCTACAAAAATATAAATGAAAACTATTAGTAAATAGCATGGTCTACAGCTTATCATGAGGTATYCTAACTCAGGTGAGCGGAGCCTCAAGACTTCCTTAATATTAGAGATCATGCACCAGCTATTATTAACAAAGAGACACACACCACCCCCTTGAGCTTACCTGACGCTGCCGTTCTATCCTGCCGATATATAGAAAAAACAACTAGATTTATATTTCCCATGTCCTTGTTCAGCCACGCCTCAGAGAAATCTAGGATATTACAGTTCTTCAGATCACGTTGACAGGATACTCTCGAACGGAGCTCGTCCAGTTTATTCTCCAGTGATTGCAAATTCACCAATAGAACAGAGGGTAGAGGCGGTTTATCCACTCGCCAACGTAGTCTTGTCAGGTATCCCGCACGCCGGCTTCAATAACGTTGCCTCTTCCTTTTTCGAGTGTCGGGATTTGGGCCTAGCCCGGAATGAGCCGTATGTCCTTCGCCACCAACTCATAGAWTTYTTWWWATTTCACCTTTATTTAACCAGGTAAGTTAGTTGAGAACAAGTTCTCATTTACAACTGCGACCTGGCCAAGATAAAGCAAAACAGTGCGACACAAACAACAACACAGAGTTACACATGGAATAAACAAGTGTACAGTCAATAACACAATAGAAAAAAATTAAGTCTATATACAGTGTGTGCAAATGGCGTGAGGAGGTAGGCAATAAATAGGCCATAGTAGCGAAGTAATCACAATTTAGCAGATTAACACTGGAGTGATAAATGAGCAGATGATGATGTGCAAGTAGAGATACTGGTGTGCAAAAGAGCAGAAAAGCAAATAAAAACAATATGGGGATGGGGTAGGTAGATTGGGTGGGCTATTTACAGATGGACTATGTACAGCTGCAGCGATCGGTTAGCTGCTCAGTTAGCTGATGTTTAAAGTTAGTGAGGGAAATATAAGTCTCCAGCTTCAGTGATTTTTGCAATTCGWTCCAGTCACTGGCAGCAGAGAACTGGAAGGAAAAGCAAGGAGTGTTGTATGGCATTGAAGCTYGTTTGGAGGTTTGTTAACACAGTGTCCAAAGAAGGGGCAGATGTATACAAAATGGTGTCGTCTGCGTAGAGGTGGATCAGGGAAACCCCGCAGCAAGAGCGAACATCATTGATATATACAGAGAAAAGAGATCGGCCCGAGAATTTACCCTGTGGTACCCCATAGAGACTGCCAGAGGTCCGGACAACGGCCTTCGATTTGACACACTGAACTCTGTCTGCGAAGTAGTTGGTGAACAGCGAGCAGTCATTTGAGAAACCAAGGCTATTGAGTCTGCCGATAGAATACAGTGATTGACAGAGTCGAAAAGCCTTGACCAGGTCGATGAAGACAGTGCACAGACTGTATTTTATCGATGGCGTTATGATATCGTTTAGTCCTTGAGCGTGCGCTGCAGGTGCATCCGTGACCAGCTCGGAACCGGGTTGCACGCGGAGAAGGTACGGTGGGATTCAAATGGTCAGTGATCTGTTTATTACTTGGCTTTCGAAGACTTTTAGAGGCAGGGCAGGATGGAATATAGGTCTAATAACAGTTTGGGTCAGAGTGTCACCTTTGAAGAGGGATGACCGCGGCAGCTTTCCAACTCTTGGGGTCTCGGACGATCGAAGAGAGGTTGAACAGACTGGGCAATAGGGGTTGCAACAACGGCGGCGGATCATTTTAGAAAGAGAGGGTCTTTTTTTAGGAGGAGATGCTCTTTTCTCCATGGACTTTAACAGTGCCCAACAACTTTGAGTTAGAGCTACAGGATGCAAATTTCTGTTTGAAAAAGCTAGCCTTTGCTTTACAGACKGCGTGTATTGGTTCCTGACTTCCCTGAACAGTTGCATATCGTGGGGACTATTCGATGCTATTGCAGTCAGCCACAGGATGTTTTTGTGCTGGTCAAGGGCAGTCAGGTCTGGAGTCAACCAAGGGCTAAATCTGTTCTTAGTTCTAMATTTTTTGAAAGGGGCATGCTTATTTAAGATGGTGAGGAAATTACTTTTAAAGAACGACCAGGCATCCTCGACTGATGGGATGAGGTCAATATCCTTCCAGGATCCCCTGGCCAGGTCATATAGAAAGGCCTGCTTGCAGAAGGGTTTTAGTGAGCGTTTGACAGTGATGAGGGGTGGTCGTTTGACCGCGGACCCATAGCGGATGCAGGCAATGAGGCAGTGATCGCTGAGATCCTGGTTGAAAACAGCAGAGGTATATTTGGAGKGCAAGTTGGTCAGAATAATATCTATGAGGGTGCCCATGTTTACGGATTTAGGGTTGTACCTGGTGGGTTCCTTGATGATTTGTGTGAGATTGAGGGCATCTAGCGTAGATTGTAGGACTGCCGGGGTGTTAAGCATATCCCAGTTTAGGTCACCTAACAGAACAAACTCTGAAGCTAGATGGGGGGCGATCAATTCACAGATGGTGTCCAGGGCACAGCTGGGAGCTGAGGGGGGTCTATAACAGGCGGCAACAGTGAGAGACTTATTTCTGGAGAGATTCATTTTTTAAATTAGAAGCTCGAACTGTTTGGGCATAGGCCTGGAAATTATGACAGAACTTTGCAGGCTATCTCTGCAGTAGATTGCAACTCCTCTAGGTGTCAAATACTTATGTCATGCAATAAAATGCAAATTAATTACTTAAAAATCATACAATGTGATTTTCTGGATTTTAGATTCCGTTTCTCACAGTTGAAGTGTACCTATGATAAAAAATTACAGACCTCTACATGCTTTATAAGTAGGAAACCTGCAAAATCGGCAGTGTATCAAATACTTGTTCTCCCCACTGTACATACTACTAAAAGCCAGAGAAATACATAATTCATATTATATAGTGTGGACGAATAAATATACTGATTGCTGAGGAGGTACAGTACATCAAATACAATTTTCTTTGTCACATAGTCAAACACAACAGGTGGATTTTACCGTGAAATGCTTACTTACGACAACAATACAGTTAAAAAGTAAGAACATTTTGCAAAATAAAAAAAAGGAATAGCAGGGGTACGATGTAGTTAAGGTAATTGAGATAATATGTACAGTTGAAGTCGGAAGTTTACATACACTTAGGTTGGAGTCATTAAACTTGTTTTTCAACACTCCACAATTTCTGTTAACAAACTATAGTTTTGGCAAGTCGGTTGTAAATCTACTTTGTGCTGACACAAGTAATTTTTCCAACAATGTTTACAGACAGATTATTTCACTTATAATTCACTGTATCACATTCCAGTGGGTCGAAGTTACATACATTAAATTGACTGAGCCTTTAAGAGCTTGGAAAACTCCAGAAAATGATGTCATGGCTTTAGAAGCTTCTGATAGGCTAATTGAACATATTTGAGGTCAATTGGAGGTGTACCTGTGGATGTATTTCAAGGCTACTTTCAAACTCAGTGCCTCTTTGCTTGACATCATGGGAAAATCAAAAAAATCAGCCAAGCCTCAGAAAATAAATTGTATGCCATCACAGTTGTTCATCCTTGGGAGCAATTACCAAACGCCTGAAGGTACCACGTTCATCTGTACAAACAATAGTACGCAAGTATAAACACCATGGGACCATCAGTCATCATACCACTCAGGAAGGAGACGCGTTCTGTATCCTAAGATGAATGTACCTTGGTGCGAAAAGTGCAAATACATCCCAGAACAACAACAAAGGACCTTGTGAGATGCTGGAGGAAACAGTACAAAAGTATCTATATCCACAGTAAAACGAGTTCTATCGACATAACCTGAAAGGCTGCTCAGCAATGAAGAAGCCACTGCTCCAAATCCGCCATAAAAAAAGAGGACTTACGGTTTGCAACTGCACAAAGACCGTAATTTTTGGAGAAATGTCCTCTGGTCTGATGAAACAAAATAGAACTGTTTGGCCGTAATGACATCGTATGTTTAGAAGAAAAAGTGGGGAGGCTTGCAAGCCGAAGAACACCATCCCAACCGTGAAGCACGGGGTGCAGCATCATGTTGTGGGGGTGTTTTGCTGCAGGAGGGACTGTGTGCACTTCACAAAATAGATGGCATCATAAGGATGGAAAAAGATGTGGATATATGAAAACATTCAAGACATCAGTCAGGAAGTTAAAGCTTGGTTGCAAATGGGTCTTCCAAATGGACAATGACCCCGCATACTTCCAAAGTTGTGGCAAAATGGATTAAGGACAACAAAGTCAAGGTGGAGTGGCCATCACAAAGCCCTGACTCAATCCTATAGAAAATTTGTGGGCAGAACTGAAAAACCGTGTGCGACCCAATAAACAATTTAAAGGCAATGCTCCAAATACTCGTTTAGTGTATGTAAAGTTCTGACCCACTGGAATGTGGTGAAGACATAAAAGCTTAAATAAATCCTTCTCTCCACTATTATTCTGACATTTCACATTCTTAAAATAAAGTGGTGATCTTAACTGACCTAAAAACAGGAATTTGTACTCAGGATTAAATGTTGGGAATTTTGAAAAACTGAGTTTAAATGTATTTGGCTAAGGTGTATGTTAAACTTCGACCTTACAACTGTATGTAGTGTGTGTGTGTGTGTGTTGTGTATGTGTTGGTGTGTCAGTTTAGTATGTTTGAGTGTGTGGGTAGAGTCCAGTGAGTGTGCATAGGGCCAGTGGACAGAGAGTCAGAGCAAAAAAAGTGTGTTGCAATGCAATATGCGTGGTAGCCATTTTGATTACGGGCATCTTTTTTGGGGGGTAGAAGCAATTGGGAGTCTTTTGGTCCAAACTGGTGCTCCGGTACCTCTAGGCAGGAGATCGCCCCAAGTGATGTACTGGGCTGTACGCACTCTCTGTCGTTTCTTACGGTGGATGCTAAGCAGTTGCCATACTAAGAGGTGATGCAAACAGTCAGATGCTCTCTGTATAACTTTTTGAGGATCTGGGGGCCCATGCCAAATCGTTTCTGCCTCCTGAGGGGAAGAGGCTCATCACGACTGTTGGTGTGTCTAGTTATAATAGGTCTTTAGTGATGTGGACACCAAGGATTCCTCGACCCGCTCCACTACAGCACTGTGGATGTGAATGGGGTGTGCTCGGCACTCAGTTCCTTTAGTCCACGATCAGCTCCTTTGTCTTGCTGACATTGAGGGAGAGGTTGTTGTCCTGGCACACACTGCCAGGTCTCTAACCTCCTCCCTATAGCTGTACAGGCCACCACCGCTGTGTCGTCTGCAAACTTAATGATAGTGTTGAAGTTGTGTATGGCCACGCAGTCGTGGGTGAACAGGAGTATAGGAGGGGACTAAGCACACATCCCTAGGACCCCCCGTGTTAAGGGTCAGTGTGGCGGATTGTGTTATGTCAACACCTGCGCGCGCCTGTCAGGAAGTCCAGGATCCAGTTACAGAGGGAGGTGTTCAGTCTCAGGGTCCATACCTTAGTGATGAGCTGGAGGGCACTATGGTGTTGAGAAACTGAGCTGTAGTCAATGAACAGCATTCCACGCAGGTTGTTTCCTTTTGTCCAGGTGGGAAAGAGAAGTGTGGAGTGCAGTAGAGATTGCATCATCTGTGGACCTGTTGGGGCGTATGCGAATTGGAGTGGGTCAGGTGTCTGGGATGATGGTGTTGATGTGAGCCATGACCAGTCTTTTCAAAGGATTTCATGTCTACAGATATGAGTGCTCGGGAAATAGTAATTTAGACAGGTTACCTTGTGTTCTTGGGCACAGGGACTATGGTGGTCTGCTTCAAACATGTAGGTATTACAGACTGGGTCAGGCAGAATTTGCCATCTGTCGCACATACTCTCAGTAAGTGCCCTGGTAATCAGTCTGAATGTTAACCTGTTTAAAGGTCTTACTCACATCGGCTATGGAGAACATGATCACACAGTCGTCTGGAACAGTTAGTGCTCTCATGCATGGTTCCGTGTTGCCTCTAAGTGAGCATAGACGGCATTTAGCCCAGGTTGGCCGGTTTCCTTTGTACTGTGATATTGCAGCCCTGCCACATCCGCCAGCGTCAGAGCCGGTGTAGTAGGATTCAATCTTAGTCTGTATTGACGCTTTGCGGTTTGATGGTTCTTTGGAGGCGTAGCAGGATTTTTTATAAGCATCCGGATTAGTGTCCCACTCAATGAAAGTGGTAGCTCTAGTCTTTAGCTCAGTGCAGATGTTGTCTGTAATCCATGGCTTCTGGTTGAGATATGTACGTACACTCACAGTGGGATGACGTCATCAATTTCACTATTTATGAAGCCGTGGACTGATATGGTAAACTCCTCAATACCATCTGATGATCCTGGAACATATTCCAGTCTGTGCTAGCGAAACAGTCCTATAGCTTAGCATCCGCATCATCAGACCACTTGTCATATTGGTACTTCCTGTTTGAGTTTTTGCTTGTAAGCAGGAATCAGAGGGATAGAGTTATGGTCAGATTGCCAAATGGAGGGCGAGAGAGTTTTGTATGATTCTCCGTGTGTTGAGTAAAGGCGATCTAGATTTTGCACCTCTATTTGCACAGTGAAATGCTGGTGGAATGAGGTAAATGGATTTTCCTCCATTAAAATCCGGCCACTAGGAGCACCGTCTCTGGGTGAGCATTTTCTTGTTTTGCTTATGGCCCTATACACCTTGTTGAGTGCAGTCTTAGTGTCAGCATCTGCTTTTGGTGGTAATAGACAGCTACAAAAATTAAATGAAACTATTTAGTAATGCATGGTCTACAGCTTATCATGAGTATTCTAACTCAGGTGAGCGGAGCCTCAAGACTTCCTTAATATTTGAGATCATGCACCAGCTATTATTAACAAAGAGACACACACCACCCCCTTGAGCTTACCTGACGCTGCGTTCTATCCTGCCGATATATAGAAAAACAACTAGATTTATATTTCCCATGTTCCTGTTCAGCCACGCCTCAGAGAAATCTAGGATATTACAGTTCTTCAGATCACGTTGACAGGATACTCTCGAACGGAGCTCGTCCAGTTTATTCTCCAGTGATTGCAAATTCACCAATAGAACAGAGGGTAGAGGCGGTTTATCCACTCGCCAACGTAGTCTTGTCAGGTATCCCGCACGCCGCTTCAATACGTTGCTCTTCCTTTTTCGAGTGTCGGGTTTGGGCCTAGCCGGAATGAGCCGTATGTCCTTCGCCACCAACTCATAGAATTCTTTTTATTTCACCTTTATTTAACCAGGTAGTTAGTTGAGACAAGTTCTCATTTACAACTGCGACCTGGCCAAGATAAAGCAAAACAGTGCGACACAAACAACACCAGAGGTTACACATGGAATAAACAAGTGTACAGTCATAACACAATAGAAAATAAAGTCTATATACAGTGTGTTGCAAATGGCGTGAGGAGGTAGGCAATAAATAGGCATAGTAGCGAAGTAATCACATTTAGCGATGTAACACTGGAGTGATAATGAGCAGATGATGAGTGCAAGTAGAGATACTGGTGTGCAAAAGAGCAGAAAAGCAAATAAAACAATATGGGGATGGGGTAGGTAGTTGGGTGGGCTATTTACAGATGGACTATGTACAGCTGCAGCGATCGGTTAGCTGCTCATTAGCTGATGTTTAAAGTTAGTGATGGGATATAAGTCTCCAGCTTCAGTGATTTTGCTTCGTTCCAGTCACTGGCAGCAGAGAACTGGAAGGAAAAGCAAGGAGTGTTGTATGGCATTGAAGCTTGTTTGGAGGTTTGTTAACACAGGTCCAAGAGAGGGGGTGTATACAAATGGTGTCGTCTGCGTAGAGGTGGATCAGGGAAACCCCGCAGAAGAGCGACATCATTGATTATACAGAGAAAAGAGTCGGCCGAGAATTTACCCTGTGGTACCCATAGAGACTGCCAGAGGTCGGACAAGGGCCCTTCGATTTGACACACTGAACTCTGTCTGCGAAAGTATTGGTGAACAGCGAGCAGTCATTTGAGAAACCGGCTATTGAGTCTGCCGATAAGATACAGTGATTGACAGAGTCGAAAGCCTTGACCAGGTCGATGAAGACAGGTGCACAGTACTGTATTTTTATCGATGGCGTTATGATATCGTTTAGTACCTTGAGCGTGGCTGAGGTGCATCCGTGACCAGCTCGGAAACCGGGTTGCACAGCGGAGAAGGTACGTGGGGATTCGAAATGGTCAGTGATCTGTTTATTAACTTGGCTTTCGAAGACTTTAGAAGGCAGGGCAGGATGGATATAGCTATACAGTTTGGGTTAGAGTGTCACCCTTTGAAGAGGGGATGACGCGGGAGCTTTCCAATCTTTAGGGATGCTCGGACGATACGAAAGAGAGGTTGAACAGACTGGCAATAGGGGTTGCAAACAGGCGGCGGATCATTTTAGAAAGAGAGGGTCTTTTTTTTAGGAGGAGATGCTCTTTTTCTCCATGGACTTTACAGTGTCCCAAAACTTTTGGAGTTAGAGCTACAGGATGCAAATTTCTGTTTGAAAAAGCTAGCCTTTGCTTTACAGACGGCGTGTATTGGTTCCTGACTTCCCTGAAAAGTTGCATATCACGGGGACTATTCGATGCTATGCAGTCAGCCACAGGATGTTTTGTGCTGGTCAAGGGCAGTCAGGTCTGGAGTCACCAAGGGCTAAATCTGTTCTTAGTTCTAAATTTTTTGAAAAGGGCATGCTTATTTAAGATGGTGAGGAAATTACTTTTAAAGAACGACCAGGCATCCTCGACTGATGGGATGAGTCAATATCCTTCCAGGATCCCTGGCAGGTCATATAGGAGCTGCTTGCAGAAGGTTTTAGTGAGCGTTTGACGTGATGAGGTGGTCGTTTGACCGCGGACCCATACGGATGCAGGCAATGAGGCAGTGAAGCTGAGATCCTGGTTGAAAACAGCAGAGGTATATTTGGAGTGCAAGTTGGTCGATAATATCTTGAGGGTGCCCATTTTCGGATTTAGGGTTGTACCTGGTGGGTTCCTTGATGATTTGTTGAGATTGAGAGGCATCTAGCGTAGATTGTAGGACTGCCGGGGTGTTAAGCATATCCCAGTTTAGGTCACCTAACAAACGAACTCTGAAGATAGATGAGGGCAATCAATTCAATATGGTGTCCAGGGCACAGCTGGGAGCTGAGGGGGTCTATAACAGGCGGCAACAGTGAAGAGATATTTCTGGAGAGATTCATTTTTTAAATTAGAAGCTCGAACTGTTTGGGCATAGGCCTTGGAAC